>NW_027437181.1:37325000-37912500 GCF_033239565.1 Halichoeres trimaculatus
TACTGAACATGGACCAGTCATCCGGTCCCTGTGGCTTAAAAAAAAAAAAAATTTTGAAATAAAGAAATTATAGGGCTGCTTGGTGGTGCATTTTAATTGTCCATAGGTGTGAGCGTGTGTGTGAAAGGTTGTCTGTCTCCATATGTCAGCCCTGTGATTGACTGGAGACCAGTCCATGGTGTACCACGCCTCTCACCATAAGACTGCTGGGATAGGCTCCAGCCACCAACAACCCTGAACAGGATAATCATTTTCATGTTTCTAACAGAGAGTATTGATGACTAATAACATTAACACTTTTTAAAAAATCGTGCATTAACCTTTTGTTGAATTAAATATTCCTCCCATCTGTCAATAAAGCCTGCCACCGCTCAACTTCACCTCCTACAACATCAACAGTTCACCAACTTTCCATGCACCTGTGGCTAACCACAAGTTTTACACCTCTGGTACATAACTAAACCAACAAAGGCCAAAGACTCATTCATGTCCTTTTTTATGTTAGAGTTGTGTTCTTTGCACTGAAAGGAACAGCTCTCTCTGAGGATTGTTCCACAGATGATCTGTACCTTCAACAGGCTGTAACAAAATTTTCTTTCTGATCTACTGTGGAGAAAAAGTTGGTCCGAGACTAACTTTTAGCAGGGCTCTTTTTGACTGGATGATACAGGTTGTTTTTAGGTCTAGGTGAGACGCAGGTTGGACAAAATGAATATATCTAGGGTGAACACATGAGCTGGTCGACGATGCCAAAAATCAAAATCACCATAAATTGAACCTTCTATCTGGAATTTGGTTATTTCTCAGTTGTCCCACTCTTAACCCAGTTTACTCTGTAATTTTGAAACAAGTGACTGAAATTAACACGAACAGATGAACAATTAGGGATTATTTATAGAAGCAATGGAATTAAAAAAAAACACACATCAGCTAGAATGGAAATGTTTGGTGGAACAAAAAAGAAAAAGAAATCAAATGTAGAAGGGGGAATAATGGACACGCCAGTTTTACATCAGTTCAGTCAGGATGACTCCTGTGTTCTGCATGAACTTATGCTAACTTCCTTTAAAAGCTCTAATTGTGGGTTTTTGTTATTTTCCATTGATCTCCCAGCCCCAGTGAACTCACTGTAGGGGAACAACAAACCCAGAACCATTTTTTTAAAAATCCACCAAGTGCTTTTGGATTTCCTTACATCATATCAACAAAATTAGTGACTGAAAATGATTTCAATAATGCATCTTCATGTGCAGTGTTAAGTTAGCCTCAGAGCTTCCCAGAGCAGATCACAGGACACAACTAACCTGAAGGATCTCCTGTAGGACGTTTCAGGAGACAGAAACAGTTACTCAGTGCAGCCAGCAGGTGGTGCTGTGGGTTTAAAGATGTTAAATGAGCAGCTCACTAAGGGAGGATGAAGAGCTCAGTGAAACTCTTTGAATATTTCTGCCTAGACATAGTTTTAAAAAATCTAAATCCTGTGTCACAACCCCACCCTGACACACACACACACACACACACACACACACACACACACACACACACACACACACACACACACACACACACACACACACAGGTGTTATGTAGTATTAATAAGATGACGGGTTGGATCTTCTTGATTGATTCAGGCATGTGTCATGCCTCAGTATTTCTTCTTCTCTGAGCGCACTCTGGGTTTTGATGAACTTGGCTGTGGCTTAATTCAAATTTATAATTCACTACTGAGGGATGCTAGACAATCTTTTGTGATCAAGCCTCTGTTAAAAAAAAAAAAAAAAAAAAAAAAAAAGACAAGACAGTGGAAAACAATTACAGGCCCATATCCAATTTACCATTTTTAAGTAATATTATTGAGAGAGCAGTTTTCAGCAATTACATAATTTCAAGACACTGAATGACTGTTTTGATGTCTTCCAGTCAGGTTTACGGCCTCATCACAGCACTGAGAGTGCTCTGGTTAAGGTGTTTAATGACATCCACCTGAACACAGACAGAGGCACAGTTTCAGTACAGCACTCAATTGGTTTAAATCTTACCTGAAGGACAGAGACTGTTTTGTGTCTATAGGTAACTGTACATCTGAGCGGACAAAGATAACATGTGGAGTCCCCCAAGGATCCATCCTGGGGCCTCTTCTTTTTAACATCTATATGCTCCCACTGGCTCAGATTATAAAAAAACAACAAAGTCAGTTACCATAACTATGCTGACGACACACAGTTATACAGGAGAACAGTGTACTTTGGAAAATAATGTACTGAGAAGAGCAGAAAATGATCAAACACTCAGCTAAAATGAGCTCAAGTACTTTGAAGTGGGAAAAGAAATGAGAAAGAGGTGGAAAATAGCAAGGAAACTATCACAGGAATGGATGAAAGAAAAGCCATAATGGAAAGACTCAGCCAGTGGTCGGCTCCAGGAAGGTCAAAGAAGGTCTGAAGGTACCCGTGGGCTTTGTAGCAGTTAGAGGAAGACATCAGTGATGGGTCCATTAATACCGATGCCCCAGTGCGTGTGGAGCTTATAGAAGGCCTGTGTCGGTGCGTGTGTCGCTTTGAGAAAGCCACATGAGGGTGCTGTTTGACCTGTCACTGAGAAGCCAAACTGTTTCTGAGGAGTGCATCAGTCAATGGGATGCGTCTGCAAAAACAATGACAGATCTTTGAAGCTCACTTCTTTCCTTCAAGCCACTGTAATACTGAGCCTGAAAGATAAAGTCAGGTTTCCGCCGTGCAGGGCCATCTTGATCTTATATCAGCAAATAAGGTGTTTGTTTTTATTTCCTTACTTCATCCTGTTCCTCTCAGTTTCTGCTTGATCTGAAAATGGAGAACTTGCTTCAAAAAACGGAACACCTGAATGCCAAGATATTTCAAAAACATAGGGGAGAACAGGTATGGTTGTGACGTATTTTGCTTCAGCACCTCCAACTCACTGTATTTTTCGAGCCACCCCACCCCTGTCAGCCAGTGTTTAGCTAGCTTTATTAGCATAGTGGATTGAAATAAGCATGGGAAAAATGCATCGCATTTTGCCTTACAAACTACATCTACCCTACAACTACAACTACAATACCTCATTGGTGGAATTGGTGGTGTTAAAAGTCTTCCCATGTTACAACCATTTTCAGTCTCCTATTGTTTTTTTTTGTTTGTTTGTTTGTTTTTTTTAATGATACTTTATTTAACCCCTTACCGCAAAAAACAAGTGTATAAACGCCATCATCCTTCACGACACTTTCACTTTGATTTTCACATGGGAACGTGTGTTTACATTTTTTATTAACTGTATATTTTAAAGGTATTAAACTTATTTTCAATTTAGGTTATGATACAATAAACCATATAAAATTCAATGACAAATTTTTCTGTGTTCTGGGTCATTGAATCAGTATGCCAGCTGAGTCTCTCAACTCTGTTGCCTGCAATGATGTTTAAAATCCAGCAGGTGTCAGTATTGAGCCACACATATGGTGGCCCTGAGCGCTCACAGCGCTGCAACTTAAGAAAACACATGCAAAAAGACAAAACACAAGCAAATTAAGAAAACATCTTCATCAATTTGACAGACCACAACACAACAAAAGTGTTTCCAGAGGACACTTAAAAGTAATGCACATTTGCCTACACATTTGTTGTTGCCGGGGATTTTCAGTCACAGCTCTATTATGGTTATCTTTCCGTCAGTTGTATTGGGAAATGAGGTGAAAAAGTGTGTGCTTTTGATTTATTTACAGTAGACAGTGTTATGGTGGCAGAGTTTAAATAAATAAGGTGTCTGCTGGAATTCTCTGAAGTGTCTGTCAATGATATACAGAGAATCACTCAGGTATCTTGTACAACACCATGAAGCAAGTTGTATAGAGCAGCGGTTGCCAACCTGATGTCAGACAATATTTTCACGGACTGGCTCTTCTTCCGTCTCCTCACTGTTTTGTTTTTTACCTTGTCCAAAGAAACTTTCCAAAGATGTTTGTTTTTGTCCATTTTATGGGGGCTTGGCATCAAGAATGAGTCATAGGCAGGTATGATGGAGAGAATCCAGCCATTTTTTAAAATATAGCATTGCTTAGAATCAGATCATAAATCAAACTGAAATAATATAAGTTGAGTATTTTTTGTGCGGCCCAGTACCAGTTGACCCACTTAAAGAACACTGTGTAACTCCAAGTCAATCACACTTCTGTAAAATCAAACTGTCCACTCAGGAAGCAACACTGATTGACAATCAGTTTCACATGTTGTGCAAATGGAACAAACAACAGGTGGAAGTTATAGGCAATAAGCAAGACACCCCCAATAAAGGAGTGGTTCTGCAGGTGGTGACCACAGACCACTTCTCAGTTCCTGAGCTTTCTGCCTGATGTTTTTGTCACTTTTGAATGCTGGCGGTGCTTTCACTCTAGTGTTAGCATGAGACAGAGTCTACAACCCACACAAGTGGCTCAGGTAGTGCAGCTCATCCAGGATGGTGCATCAATGCAAGCTGTGGTAAGAAGGTTTGCTGTGTCTGTCAGCGTAGTGTCCAGAACATGGAGGCGCTACCAGGAGGCAGACCAGTACATCAGGTAGGGCTGGACAATTAATTGGATTTTAATCGTGATTTCAATTTTGCCATCTGACAATCATAAAAACAATATAATCGAAGAAAAACAATTAATATGCCACACAGTGTAGATGTATGCAAGTTCCTGTGCTTCATAGCTCTTCTGTGTTCCATGTGCAGCCACAGCAAGTGTGTGGGACTTGTGTGTATCAATAATACTGTATGTGCCAATTGCTGGTTCTTTAAAGTTGTGTTTAACTCAGTACTGAAGTTTTTGAATAAATAAATAATTGTGTATATTAATTGTGATTTCAATATCACTTAAAATAATCGGGATTCTTATTTTTACCATAATCGCCCAGCCCTAACATCAGGAGATGTAGAGGAGGCTGTAGGAGGGCAATGACCCAGCAGCAGGACCACTACCTCTTCCTTTTGTGCAAAGAGGAACAGGAAGAGCACTGACAGAGCCCTGCAAAGTGACCTCCAGCAGACCACAAATGTGCATGTGTCTGCTCAAAGGGTCAGAAACAGACTCCATTAGGGTGGTATGAAGACCCGATGTCCACAGGTGGGGGTTGTGTTTACAGTCCCTACGTGCAAGACGTTTAGCATTTGCCAGAGAACACCAAGATTGGCAAATTGGCCACTGGTGCCCTGTGCTCTACCCAGATGAAAGCAGGTTCACACTGAGCACATGTGATAGATGTGACAGAGTCTGCAGATGCCGTGGAGAACGTTCTGCTGCCTGCAACGTCCTCCAGCATGACCGGTTTGGTTACAGAGATGAGATCCTCAGACCCCTTGTGAGACCACATGCTGGTGCGGTTGGCCCTGGGTTCCTCCTAATGTAAGCCAATGCTGGAGTTCATGTGGCTGGAGTGTGTCACCAGAGACGCTGTATATGGCAAGTCCTTTTAACATTTAATAGCTACATTTGACTCTCTGGAATTAACATTATAGATATCAACAAAATAATTTTGACAAGTCAAAAATATAGTCAGAGATATCTATGATTCAGTTTTGACTAGTCACAATGACAGTTAGAGATATCTGTAACTCAGTATCCACAAGTCAAAACTGAGTTACAGATATCTGCAATGACTCCCCGAAAGCTGCCCTTCGCCTCGTCTCGCATCCTAAATGTCACTTGCAGATCTCTCTAATTCAGTTTTGACTAACCAGAATTACAGTTAAAGATCTTAAATGTGATTTTGACTGTCAGAAATGTGTTCATGACGCTGGACATGCGAGGCTTCCCATTGGATACTGACCCAAATAAACTGGAGGAGAGAAGAGAAAAAATCATTTAAACAGTTTTCTTAGCAGAAGAAATGGCGATTGCGGTCATCGGCAAGATATTTAGAAAATGCCATGAAAAAGAACAAATTTATCATCAGGGACTTTGTGGGGAACAAGAGCTACATTCACTAAAGAGTTGTGCAAGAAATCTACGACTTTTGTCATCATTACAGATATCTGAAACATCAATTTGCCTAGTCGAAACTCTGTTTCAAGATATTTGTAATTACATTTTGACTAGTCAAAATAAAAGTTTAAGATATCTGGAATTTGAGATAGGAATAATGTCATTGTGGATATCTGAAATGTTCAATTTGACTAGGAAGAATTGAATTGCGGATATCTGTATTACATATCCAGACTAGCTATTAAATATTAAAAGGGCTTGCCATACGCTGTAAGTGTGCGCCCCAAGTCATCACTCAAACCTGCTTTGCTGCCTGGTTGGAGGTCACATGGCCCCTGGACTTCTGTGTTGCCCTGTTGTGTGTCAGAGACTCTGACCGATGTTGTTCCTGCTGTTTGGATCTTACAGCAATCGCTCTGTGGACTGAGCAAACAACTGCTGTGGACTTGTCAAAGAACAGACAGATGTTGACTGTTCGCTCCTGAACTAGTGAAGTTAGCAGGGATCCAAACTCAGCAACATTTCAACAGCAGCTATTTCATTTTTTACAAATGTTTATTTTTCAATGCAGTGAAAAATCAAACAGAAATTTCATTATTTTGTGTCTGATCACATCCTGCTGATTTGAACCGAACCCACACAACAGAACCTAAAGGTCCAATTCACAACTCTCAAAACTGGAGCCCCAATACAGAACTGTGATCAGTGGTTTGGTATCATGCATTTTTCCTTAAATGCACCAACAATTTATCAAAAAAGCGTACCTGGGCTGGATCTTAGCAAAGAAAAACTTAAACAAGAGTTGAAATTCTTGGGATTTTTTAAACAGTATGTGTGATTGATCTTCATCTGGTGATAAACAATGAAAACAGCTCTGCAGCAGAGTCTCTTCAGAGAGCTGGTACCACACTGTGATTTCAGCCAGAAACTCTCTACTCAACGCAGCTGTGAGGAGGAGGAGGAGAGACCAAGAAGTGATCCTGTACTGGCAGCTCAGAGGTGAGGAACTACATGTTCACTCCTAACACTGAACTCTGAACTGAAACAGGCTGGAAAAAGTCCTTCTGTACGATTTCCATCACAGCTCTGCTCCCCTCTGGCTGGCTCTGTTCCCCTCCACGTCTGGCTTCTTGTCAACTGTCCTGTTCTTGTTTTTCTTCTTGCTCTTCACCTCGTTTTGAGGCTTAGTTTTGCTGCCACTGTTCCCAGCCTTCCCTGGGAACACCTGTCCCTCCACTGTGACATCCACACAGCGCTCCTGAGCCACCAGGAAATCTTTGACCTCCCAGGCCATACTGCCATCCCGCAGCATGAAGATCACCCTGTTGGATCCCACGACAAACCTGCAGGAGACAGATCCAAGCATTAGAGTATTTCCACAAAGCCTAAAACTCATAATAATTACTGTGATTCATCCAATGATAAAGTGTCACTTTGATTTTCCTTTCAGCTGCCAGCCCTCAGATGCTCTGACTGCAGTCACAGAGACACGCGGAAACAGGTAGCTGTGTAACACTCATGGATGAGGAGTTTATCAGAGCATCAGCTGTTTTTACTTTTAACATGTTAACATGACATGTCATTAGTTAAACTCTTTCACAGGTTAAAAGTTGACTCATCCTGTGGTCAGCTCTGATCTCTCTATGAAACAGAAGCTCCATGCTCTAACAGAGCATCCTCTTCAATAAGCAGAGTTCAGAACTGTGTGAATCTTAAAGTGAGGAGGCTGACTCTTACTATCACTACAAACAGTCAAACACTTGTTGCTGTTAAGTTCTGTCTGTCTTTGGTGTGTGATGCACATAATTGCTGCACATGTAAGACAGTGCTCTCTTCAGAGCAGCAGAGAGTGCAGGTGGAGGAGGCTGACTGAGCCAGAGGAAAGAGGGCAACTTGTGTCTTATACAATGCCAGTGATAGAGGAGGTATTATAACATATGCTCTTGCACCAAAGCGACCAGATGAAATTTTTACTCACACACGCTGAGATAAAGGTGGCATATGCAACAATTGTCACAGTCTCAAGCCCCGTGGTGGCAGTGTTTGTGTGCGTGTGAGTGTGTCACATACGGAGCATTGTCAAATTGCGCTTGCTGGTATATAAATGTACTTATTCTAGCATTTAGAGCTACTGTTTCAAAGTACACACAGAGTTCTTGACAGGCCAATCATGGAAAATATAATTCACAGTGCAGAGCTCACCTCTGAACATCAAAATTAGCATTGAAGAGGCTTCCCTGCCAAAGGCCTGTGATCTCCTCTGTCTCTTTTTCAGTGGGGTCCCCTGACACAGTCGCAAAAACCATCAGAGTCCTGCCCTTCTTGGAAATCTTGAGCAGCTCTTCTGGCTTGGAGGGGTCTACCTTGGAGAAATCCACAGGAGGAGGAGACCTCCTGTGCTCTGGGAGGTCCCCTTCCTCAATGTCATCATCTTTCTGTGGAACAGAGAGAGGCTGTTAGTCGTGTAGTTAAGGATATGAAGAAATTGTGAATAATACTTCACATAATATTTATCACATACCACTGTTCATTTCATGCAGTCTACTAATATGGGATCACAGTAGACTGAGCTGTATGTGTTTAAACGGGAGTGCCTTACGTTATGTGCACACATCAAAAGGAATGAAAAATTAACACAGTCACTGTAGTTCAGTGAAACTAACACTATCTCCATGCAGGGATGTGGAGAAGCAGAGTGATCAAACTCGGTAGTGTTTTCTCCATGCCTGTAGCTGATGCTTTTTGAACAACTTTTTCATTTTCAGCTGTAAGGAGAGGGCTGATGGTCATCAGGCAGATGCTGAGAAAACAGCTGTCCATGAAAAGCCTGAAGGTGCTCATACCAGACTGGTTAATAACAGTGTAATTTTAGTGATAACATTAAAGGGTACAAAGTTGAATTTAGTCAGTTAATATCAATTGTTTGTTTAATTTACTAAGCGGCAGTTTAGAGTCATATGTGGACTGAGGTGCTGGAAATCTCCACTCACTCTCTTAAGTTGGCGAGTACTAACTGAGAGCACTACTCTGAAAGGAGCAGTGATACACTCAAGGAAACGAGCACTAACGCTGACAGAAACACACACTATCGAAACCTGTTTTTCCAACTTTAATATTTTCATTAGTGCATGAAACACCACATTTAACTGAATAGATTGGACCTTCTTTGAAGTTAATATAATAACGTGTTGAACTGATGACCGCTACGCCTCAGGTCAGTTCAGGGCGCTTCAGTTACCCTGACATGGATCATATTTGATGTGAGAGATGCTAAAGACAACTGGACAGCAGCTCAGGTAACTCAGACAGGGAAACGGTGGCAGCATGCTAACGGCTAGTTTCAGAGCTAGGTGTTAAAACACACCATACAAACATACCTCCCACTGTTCGAGGAGCCGTGCCATATCCGCGTCATTGTAGTCACGGATGTCCTTCTTTTTCTTTGGCTTCTCGCTGCTTTCAGTCACAGAAACACAAAGAAGGTGAGTGAAGAGGAGCAGCAGAACACATCTCCACCTACAGTCAGACGCCATGTTTACAGATGGTGCACCCTGATTGGCTGTACCCTCTACCGTCACATGACAGAGGTCGTAAAAGAGTGTAACGATTTAAATCAAACCAACAAAACATGGCTTGTTGTGTGCTAAACCTACACCAATTATAAGAAGAAATAAAAGTTTCTTTGCTATTCAGATTGTCAATGCCTGTTTCATATTCTTCATTATAACACTACACTACGCTGCACTGCTTCACACTACACTTTTTTGTATCAATCTTTATTTAACAGTACATGTCACAAAACAATATGCTTGGAGTGCGTGTGACTTCAGGTACCTCCAGAGCCAGCCTCAAGCAGACACTCGGCGAACAGAAGATTTTAACACATCAGTATTGTGTCAATTTTAGACCACTTTTGACAAGAAGTGTATGTTTAAAAAAAAAAAAAAAAAAAAAGAAGAAGAAGAAAGTTGCTGGGCTAAAATTGTCCTGAGATTATGCAGGGTGCAGCATCTCTTCTTTAAAGGCTGTAACAGAACTGTTAAAAATGTTCATAATTTGATGACTTGTTTCTCCCACAAAATCCTTTACTCAATGGATCTATCTTAGGTCTCGATGTTGCAACTTAAACACAACATTGGGTGAATCCTAAAACTACAAACTGCACTTTCTTCTCTCTCTTTGGTACCTGAAGTACTTTCTGAGCAACTAACCAAGATTTCTCTTTTTTCCCGAGATATGACAGATAACCGATACCCAGTGTTCCTGAGATGTCGTACCAGTTTGTATTAACCCTTAGGACGCGCTTCAATATGCATATTGAAGCGCGTCCTAAGGGTTAATACAAACTGGTACGACATCTCAGGAACACTGGGTATCGGTTATCTGTCATATCTCGGGAAAAAAGAGAAATCTTGTTTCTCTTTTGGTCACCGCATGCTCATGAATGTGAAGCTTTATACTCTCAAGGAAATGTAACACGTGTTTTTGACAAACCCTCTGACGTAAGGAAAAACATGATAAACAGGAAAAAAGATGAGGGAAATAACTGATTATGAATATATATTCTCTAACTGTGCTTTTAAACTATATGAAATATTTTGTTGGATATTGAAGCTGCCCTGTCAACACATCCATGCGGGGCCCGTGTGGGTTGGATACGGGCTGGTGAATGGGCCCCATTTGGGCTGCCCAGCTGGGTCCCAGTCAATTTTGTCCGGGGGTTCCATGGTGGCCCCATGTAGACAAGCCCAGATGGGCTCAAGGTGGGCCTTACATGGGCCCTAGCTAAAACCCACACGGGAAACCTAGGTTTCACCCATCTGGGGCCCACACTAGCTGGGCCCTATAAGGGCTGATTTTGGGTCCCTTATGGGTACCATTAGGGACCCAAAATCAGCCCACATGGGGCTGATTTTGGTTGCCCATTATTATTTTGATTACAAATTTATATTTTACACTCGTGCCATGCAGTTATTGTAATACTAGGTATAAGAACAAAGAGACCACTAAATACAGTTACCTTTTTTTATTAGTACTTTTCCAGCAAAACTGTAACATACTTTGCCAAACTTACAGCTCCTTTGAAAGAGAAGTTTCTGAAAAAAATCACTCATTTTCCACATCAAATAAGTCTGAAGCCTGAAGTCCTTGTTGTGGTGTTGCTTGTTGGGTCTGACGGGCCTGTCTATTACCTCCCCGGTCCCTAGCCCCAATGAGCCACTTGGCAACAGCCTTCTCTGCATCTTTACGGGTGATTTGACTGGTCATGGCGTTTTTCTTTAAGGCTCCTGCAAAAAACAAGCATAACAGCCACTTAATTCATGTGACAACACAACTCTTGGCCAGGACTGCAAAAGCAACTAGAGGCACATCTTAAATAATTTAGCTTAATTCTAATTCATCAAAGATTTACAGGACCTATACCTAATTTGACAATGGTGCAGGGTCACTAAAATTTTAAATTTGATTTTTTTTGTGGTCCACACAATCCCTGACTTTCATAATGAATTCCTAACATGCAAATTCTTCACAGGGATTAAAATCCTGTTTCACAGCTTGTAGGAGGAAAAACTGTTTTAAAAAAAAAACAAACACCAAACACCCCCTCCCTGCTCTTCTGCCGGTTTTCTATGCATTCAGACAGGGCCACAATTTACCTGACCAAAAACACAAATAAACGGACTCCAACCGAAAAAATCTGATATCGGTCTGCGTTCACACTTTATATAGAGAATTTTCAGCGCGTTAATTTCACACAAAAACACTGCTAAATAAGGCTCTAGTTCTCATCTTGTCGTAAAACAGCGCTACCTCCGCTGCAGAGCCACAGCTGGCTACGAGGCGCTCGCCGCTTAGTGTATCAGTCCGCACGCACGGCGTGCCAAATATAAAAAAACGCAGGTAGTCTGCCAGGATGAATTATGCAATAACAAAGTAAAGATGAGTGATTATGAGAGCGAAGACCACCTGCCGTTCACTTTGCAAGCAAAGTAAAGCGTGAATGCAGACCGATTTCAGATTTTTTCTGTGGGAGTCTGTTTATTTGTGTTTCTGGTCAAGTAAAATATGGCCCCGTCTGAGTGCAGGGGAAACCGGCAGAGGAGCAGGGAGGAGGTGTTTGGTGCGTGCGCCCTGGGCTTCTGCTGCACAAAAACACTACTGTAGGGGTCATTTCAGCCCTAAACCTTGTGATAGGACCCAACTTGTTCCATCCCAGAGTATCACTTTGAGGCATTTATTGCAGCGTTTCTGTCCTACTGACCCTCATGAGGGAATGCAAGAGATTTCTCTCCAGTCCTCAGCAATATTAAAAACATGCACAAAGTGGTGTGCTTGGACTTATAGGGGTGTGGCAAAGACTCACCAGACAAACCAATATAATAAAATATTTTCCATTTTTTCTACATTGTTTGTTTCAATGGGGCAAAAAGTATAAAGCCAAAATTAAATATTGGGAACTGACCAAATACTTTTTCCCCCACTGTATGACTTTAATATTTTAAATTGAATTACTTAATCAACTAACATTTCCACAATATTCAATTTTTTTGAGACAAACCTGTGGGTGCCTTTACAGTCTAACCAACACATTTATAACATTAGGATATTGTGACGCCTTTATTCACATGCACTTACCATATATGACTTCAAACAGCTTTAAGACCTTGAACTCTCTCTTCCCGTTTCGGCCCACAAAGTTGTACTGCCTGGATAAGCCATGGTCTAGGAGGAAGCTCATCATCCTTCTCGTGGCCTCGTCTACAGTTGCTCCCCCGATATCAGCCACAGCTGCCACCTGAGATAAAACAAATGCAATACAAAGCAAATGTATCTATTATGCTGGAGTAAACCACTCAAGAATACTGGGAAGTTTTAGATAAAATTCACTGCACGTACCAGTTTAGACATGAAGTCAGCGTCTCCCAAATTTTCTTCCATTCTTTTCACATCATTAATTGTCTTTAGGGGGAAACCCTCTGGGATATAAGGTGTGGTGCTAATCTTGCCACTCACAAGCGTTTGTAAGATTCTCCCGTGGATCTTCTGCATTTCTTTTATCTCCTCAAGGAGTGTTAAGATGCGTATAAACATGTTGTCTCTAATTTGTGTTCGTGGACTTTCTGGTGACATGGTGGCATGGTGACTGGCACTGGGACCTCTCCGATAACAATGAGGTGGTGGAGGTGAAGACCCGATGGCTGGTGGAGGCAGTTTAGATGATGAGCTCAGGACGGCTGAAGGTGATGGAGGTGTATGAACAGATCTGAGGGTGGATGGAGGTGGTGGCGGTGTCGGCACAGGTCTGCAGATGGGTGGAGGCGGTGGAGGGGATGATCTGAGGGTGGACTGAGGTGTAGGTCTGATTGGGATGCTGGATTGGTCGTCGTCATCCTCATCCTCACTGGACATAACCACTGGCCTTAACGAACACAATAAAATCAATTAAAGCGTTTTAAAAACAGCGGGTTAAAAAAAAAAAATACACACACATTTTGGTTTCGAATGATGTTTCACTCTTCATCCGACACGAAAGCTCTTCGGATGAGGAGTGAAATGTCTGAGACCTTCACTTTAAGAGTACAGATGACATCACTAAAAGTTCTGCCTCAGACATCCATTCTTTCATTTTATTTTATAATATTTTCAACAACCTCACCTCCTTCTGCGCTTTCCTCTTCCCATGTTTTCTTCAGACTCGGTTGGAACATCACTGTGTTCTTCATACTGGACTAATTTTGTGCGGGCAACTTCATAAGTCGCTGTAAGAGACGGGCAAATGAGTGGCTATTAGTTTAATCGGGAGAAAATTTGAATTAATTAACAATAATGTCAAATACTATCATAATTCTTACCAGCCTTTCTCTTTACAGTCAATTTGTGTATCTCCCAGTCAGTTTGAGGGTCCTTTTGCTCTATGATTGCCTTTGTTAAGTTAATCCCTGATGGTGGCCAGTAGCATTCGTCCTCCTCAGGCCCAATGAACCATTTGGTTGCTATCACTGCCAATCCTTGATTTTCGAACTCAACAATTGCGAATGGCAACATGCTTAAAGAAAAACAAATACATAAAATATATACATTTATAATAAGATATATACAATTCTGAACATTCATATTCAAAAACAAACAATATGAGACAAAACAACAACAAAAAAATAGCTCACTGGGCTAGTGCAGGAGCGGCAATGCCACGTATCCAGTCTTGAAAGGCAGCAAAACCATTTTTGTTTTTAACTCCTCTACAGGTAACAGCTGAAAGTGCTCAGATAAATTGAAAACAAAAAGAATACCAAGGCGTGGTGAGTCCATTGGATAGGTGAAAAAAGATTTGGTAGTTTCAAAGAAATTACACAGGACTTTAACAGTTCCAGAATGTGACAAAATGTTTCGCACAACAAAAACCCTTCCCTTTACAGAAAAACAA
This sequence comes from Halichoeres trimaculatus, assembly GCF_033239565.1. Lineage (NCBI taxonomy): Eukaryota > Metazoa > Chordata > Actinopteri > Labriformes > Labridae > Halichoeres > Halichoeres trimaculatus. The sequence continues at coordinate 37,339,403 of NW_027437181.1, forward strand.
TTATCGCCATGAGAGGAGGTGATCAGTGTCTGTCCATCATTGTAATGTTTGTATTGTTCCCATGTTGCAAATGAATTAATAAGTGGCCCAGAAAAGTGGAGCTGTTTGAGTGGGTTTAAAACAGTCAGGGTCTTTTGGCTTGCCATTTCCTGCTTCTCGTGGATCCGCCTGACGAGTTGTTGGACAGGGTTTTGAGGCCGACGGACAAGTTTTTTCAATTTACCCAAAAATGTCTCAAAGGGAAAAGCTGACACGTTATCCAAAGGGCCGAATTTTCGTGCATCTTGAGCTAGGTGGATCAAAGAATGTATGTTGTAACTGACAAATTCAGCTCCATAAATTGAAGCAAAATCTGTTACAAAGAGTTTCAAAATCTCCTCCGCATAGTCACAATTGTCAGGACAACATAAGGCAGGGCTCAGAAGAATTCTCATAGCTGCAGATAGAAGTAGAAAGTTTCTGTACATTCTACTGGGTATATTATTAAGAAGAACAACAGGGCCTGTGTAAAGTAAAAACTGTCGAAGCTCTGTAGCTTTCCATGTGCTGAATTCAAACAGAGACCGTGGTTTTCTAGCAAAATTGCTAGGTAAATACTGCCTGATAGAAACCATATATGCTGACATTGCAACAAAAAACTTCATAGACTGCCTGCATTTCAACGGCCCCTTCAACCAAAGAAATATTAACTTTCGCATTGCCCCCAAGCACACAAGGTGCATATAATCTAACACAAAACTGGTAACTAAACCTATACCCAGATCAGTTAAGGGTGAGGGTGACAGTTGGTGCTCTTGATAGCCTTGTCTAGCAAACTGCTCATCTGTCCTGAGCTCTGCAGAAATTTCAGGATAAAACATCTTCCTATTCATGTGCTGACCTTTTTGAGTGCACCTCTCACATCCATGATAGCCTGTATGACCTTTAGTGCACTTGATAAAGGCACGTGCAGGTGCATCACAAATAAAAGCATCAAGTAAAGCTACCTTGAAATGTAAACCATTGTACACAATACCACTCTGAGATACTGCTTTTAAATCTACAATGAATTCTTGTAAATATTCTTGCACATTTGCAGGTTTTGATGCACCTGAGTACACACCGATTACAAACACATTACACCTTGGAATTTCCTTAATCATACCCAGAATAGGCCACAGACTCATACTAGAGCTACGGAATAACGGCAATCCATCAATGTTAATTCGAAGTGTGAGGGTATCAATCACATTTGCCAAATGTCCAAAAGATGTAAGTTCAGCAATGAGAGCATTTTTGATTCCAAAATGGTAGTAGGATCCCCCAGCTACATTGACCACATTGCAAGATCTGTCAGTGGACATAAGAGTTCTGGCATCCAGTGGGATATCAAGTCCCCTCTTCCTTAAAATTTTAAGAAGTGCAGACAGTGCTGTTTGTGGTATGTTGAACTCCGCAGCCCACTCTGCAAGTCCACATGAATCACTATTATTGTCCAAGTCAGAACATTCATCTCCACTCAAATCACAGTCACTGTCACAACTTGGCATTTCACCTTCCACCCAGTTTTCAGAATCCAAACCATCAAATGAAGAAACACAGTCGGAAAAAAAACAAGAGGAATTTTCATCTTCTAAATATTGTGATGAATTCTCCTGACAATTCTCGTCATTAGCATCAGAGATAGTGTCCATGGCATCTTTCCATTCAGAATCGTCTGACAAATCATCCAGTGGAAATTCCTTTTCAGAAGTATGTGCCAACAAGTCATCCGTCAAAGACTCCTTTTCAATGAGACGCAAATGTTCCTCTACTTTTGCTGATATTTTCCTCCTTTTGGTTCTTTCTGAACACTCCATTATTTCTAAAAAAAGAAAAAACAACAAAAAAACAAAAAAGAATTTAAGGTTTCAGCAATGACTATACTAGGATCAGGAATGACAAATTCTAGATTACTACTGTAAATGTTTAGCTTGTTGAAGCAGGTTTTAAAGTGGCTAAATTTACCAACTAGTATTCTGCTCGTAATCTTTTAAAGTGGTCTCTGCACTACAGGTGCTGGTCATATAATTAGAATATCATAAAAAACGTGATGAGTTCAATAAGTTTTTGTCTGTTATAATCATTAATATTAAAATAAACACTTGAAATATGTCAGTCTGGATCAGAAAACTTGTGATACAAAAAAAAACGTTTTGGCATAATTTCAATAATAAGCTGGGAAGTTTTGAGGGAATATCTGTAAATTAATTTTTCACCCTATATATTTATAATATATCTTTCCATAGGGTTAAACTGGGTACAAACATGGTGATAATACACAAAACCTCCCATTAATGCAATCCTATCATTTATTTTCTACATTGAGGCTGGTATATCATTAACAACAAAAAAAAAGATAAATAATTTTTTTTTAAAATACTGCCATTTTACATCAGATGGTACCTACCGGCCAACTGGCTCATGGACAAAAGTTGTGTTCATTTATTTTAGTTTATCAAAGAGGAAATGCCTAAAGTCCTGTATGAGCTGATTGAAACAGCCACAAGTGCACTCAACAACAGCATAAAACACTCCCACTCTTTCTTGGTTGTTACTGGACTTAACATAACTGAATCCATTTTACAAACAACCCACAGCTAACTGACTATCAGACGCTCTATTTCTCACACAACATGTGTCTGATCCAGTTCATCCATTCATTGCTTCTCATTCACTTCTGCATGACACCTATGTACAGTTGCAGCAAGCACCCAACAGCTTTTACGTCTGTTCATTGCAAACTTACATCGCGACACAAAACGGCTCATTTTAAAAACAAGCAAAGAAAGCTGGACCCTTAAACAGCAGAAAACGTGACTCTTACAATTAACTGCACAAGACGTTTCTCTATCAGCATTTTGGCTCGCTGCTATTAAGCTAAAATAATTCCAAAAAAAGCCTCTGAATGTATCGTTGCGGTGTTGTGGCCATACCTGTTTTGTTTTTGCTGTGGAGGCGGAGAGAGCATGCAGCGGCGTGGAGCAAGCCTGGGACGCAGGAGGGGAGGGGCAGACGCCGGTGTGGCTTTTGAACAGAGAAGAGGAGAGAAAGTGGTTCGTGTGTGCCGCAAATAATACAATAAAATAATGAACTAATAAAATATAATATACACCAATATTACAGGAACGGTTAATTTATTAGATTCAACACAAATATGGATATTTAGCTTAAAAGCACAGGAAATGACACATGGTGACAGTAAAGCCCCTTAAAAATATTATAAAACGTATCGCTACTAGTCGATAACATTTTGCTGGTTTTCACAAGGACTTATAGTGTTTGTATTATAACTATAAATGCAACAAGTGCCAACGTAAAATGCCACAGGTCCGCATTGGCGGGATAATTTTAATATAGTTTAATATTTGTCTGTTTGACTACCTTTCTAGGTGCACAGCCTATTCCGTTTAAAATTAAGTCAACCACAAAAAAAAATCTGAAAATATGTTTCATATTTACTTAAAGATGGGAGTCTTGTGCTCAACATCAAGGTTTTTACCAAAGCTAACTACAGCTAGCACTAGTGTTAGCTTACATTCGCGAAAAGCTGACTAGTCCTGTCCGCTCAAAAAAACAAAACACTTTTAACATCATGTGGTAGAAAAAACTACAGATTATCACCACGGTGGATATAAGCTTATTCTCTTCGTGATTAAGTTGATTCTTACCTGAAGATGAGCGTATCCGTTTCCAAGTAGCAAACCTGCAGCAAACTGTAAAGGCAGCAAACTGTGAAGGCGGCGAACTCTGAAGGCGGCAAACTGTGAAGGCGGTAAACTGTTGCTGGGCAGACGAACTTTTTTTTTTTTTTTTTTTTTTTTGCTCGAAGGGGGTGGAGTTTTCCCATAAAGTTTTCTTGAGGGAAAGCAGTGCGGTGCTCTCTTCAAGGTTTGAATATAGAGTTTATGTATGAGTTTGTTTGCAATTTTTAAAAGTATTATAAGAAAAAAAATGCATTACAAACCGTACTTTTAAGCATATTGCCCTAACCTTCATATAAAAGTGGGCCCAGGTCAGTCATTACTGTTAAAATTCATCCATGCCTGACACAATCAATTTTGAACATTTTTGAATGGAGTCCATATGGAGCCCACTTTTTGCCCATGCTTAGTTTAGCCCATCTACTGCCCACCTACCGCCCAACAACAATGCCCAGCTGGAGCCCACTTTTTGCCCATGCTTAGTTTAGCCCATCTACTGCCCACCTACTGCCCAACAACGATGCCCAGCTGGAGCCCACTTTTTGCCCATGCTTAGTTTAGCCCATCTACTGCCCACCTACTGCCCAACAACGATGCCCAGCTGGAGCCCACTTTTTGCCCATGCTTAGTTTAGCCCATCTACTGCCCAACAACAATGCCCAGCTGGAGCCCACTTTTTGCCCATGCTTAGTTTAGCCCATCTACTGCCCACCTACTGCCCAACAACAATGCCCAGCTGGAGCCCACTTTTTGCCCAAGCTTAGTTTAGCCCACCTACTGCCCATGTGGGGCCCAACAACAAAGCCCACTCTAAGCCCAACCTTAGTTTTGCCCATCTACTTCTCGCCTATTGCCCTTGTGGGGCCCAACAACAAAGCCCACTCTAAGCCCATGCCCACCCAAACCCCAACTAGCCCAATCAAGGCCCATATGGGCCCCAACTGTACGTGTTTGCTGGGTGGCCTAAACAGTTACAAACAGGGTATTGATCCTGTGTTATATCGATTTGATGATGGTTGTGGTTAGTATTTTGTCTTTCTAATTCAAATCAAACCCTTTTAGGCCCTAATTTATTAATTTAACTCGTTTCTAAACCATCCTCAGTGACCGTTTTCACCTCGTCTTTTCTCTCTCATTAAACTCTGCTGATATGAAGTTTTGGAAGAGTTTGTGCTGCTGCAGCGTCCAATCAGAGAGTGAGATCCCATAAAGGGGCGTGTCTGTCAGTGAAAAGACTTCCGCGTAGGCCTCTCTGGTGTCTCCTCAACCATCGCTCCTACGATCTTTCCCCTCCCTCCTCTCTCCTCACAAATATCGCTTTGGGGCGCCGTTCAACATGGCACCTCAGAAAAGACCTCCGGTGCCGCGGAAGAGAGAGGAGACTACCGTATGGATTCACCCATAGTTAATCCATACAGCAGCAAGAAGTCCCTCCCAATCTCAGATGGGATTGGCTCCCTGATCTGTTGACCGCTTTTTTTCGACCTCTATGGTTGGATAACACCCATTTCCGATTCATCGGATTGGACGAGGTCTGTTGCGTCATTCTTTTCAATTGTAATTGGTTTCATATTTCCAACCATGACAGAAATGACCAAGTGAGGAGAAAGTAAATATCAGACTGACTGAGAGCAACAAGCGAAAAATGGACATTTGGCAAAAATATGTGACCTAATCAGCTGGAGCATGACAGGCTGGCTCTAAGACGTCATATGTTTGGACATCAGATCTGTGATGTAGACTTTCAGTTTGTGTTGCTCTCTGGATGACCCAGGCTGTCAGAAATCACAAACCCAAATTTTCCTTTTAACATCGTGTTTGACAAGCTATTAGGTCAAGTTGATCATCTAAACTTTTTTGTGTGACCAAATTTATTGCAAGTAAATAAATAAATAAACAAATAAATAAGAAATAGATTAATGAATAAATAAGCAACCTGAAATCCCGCAAAGAGATCACACCGGTCGCCGAACAGTGTGCGAGACGTTAGGCATGGTTTGGAAATGTCAATGAAATAGAGTCTACAATACAACATCCGGGGGGATTTCAAAATAAAACAGTTAATAGCGAGCAAACGGCCTGTGCCCGTTTCATTTAGTGTTTTTCGGACATTCCTTGATTTTTTTTTTTTTTTTTATTAAAAGGTGGCCCTGAAATGCAACATTTGTTTTGTCTATTTATCTTTTATTATTAACGGAAGTATGGTGCATAGGAAAAAGCAGAAATCCCTCAACTTTTTTAATCTGTCAAAATGTCTTTAGTCCTCGCATGACATCGATAAAACAAGATATGACAATTGAATTCATTACAGCCTAATAAATAAATAAATAAATAGATAAATAATGTTTATCCATCCCCAGGATCAAATTGAAGGTCATATAATACAAGCAAAAAACAAGTAGATATCGAAAATTGAAGATTAGCATTTAAAGATAAAAGGAAAAAAGGTTAGTGTAAAGACAGCACAATGGCAACGTTGGTGCAGGAAGAAAAATTCAAGTCATAAAATAGTATAAATATGGTCAACAATCAAACTAAGAAGGGCAAAATAAAATATAATGTAATATTTTGTAATGTATCAGTAGTGACTGCACATTGAATTTGTTTATTGTTTTTTAGCCATTCAATACTATTGTAAACAATAAAAACATGTGCATAATTAAGTTAAAAGAAGTCTATCCATAGTTTCACTCCTAAAAGAAGAAAATAGAAAAGACAGACCGACGGCTGCAGACATCTGTTTTACAAAAAGACTTTGAACTTTTGTCTCTTTTTTAAAATATAGTATTTAATGTTATTAAGAAGTCAAAGTCCATTGTTTTGCAGTAATTAATACTATTCATTCATTCATTCATTCATTCATTCATTCATTCATTCATTCATCCAAGACTTCATAACAGGCTGCTTCAGCATTTTGCATTAAGGAGTTCAAGCTTTTCCACAAAGCATTTAACCATTCTCACATGTGACTTCAGTCATTCAGCATCTCTATCCCTCTGCATTAGCAGCACAGTGTCTTCAGAAATTCTTATTCTAGTTTGGGTTTATTACCTGTTGTAAAATTAGTTAGGGCATTGCTTTATATTTCAACCAATGTAAGGTTTTCCATTTTAAGGGTTAATAGAAATAATTAGTTTTAGTGTCACTCTTGTGATTGACAGGCGACAAGTCCTGGGTTTACCCTGCCAACATTTTCCCCTGTTGTGTGGGCCTCCTGGAGCCCACGGCGCCCTTAGCATATGCTTAGATTGATAGATAATTAGATAACAACCTCTGGTCTCCACCTTTGCTGACGCGTTGCAATGGGGGAACGGCACACACAATGCGGTGTCTGAATACTTCTGTCAGTGATTCATTCGTCAAACTTTGTTCAAGGATAGTATGCAGTGCTCATATAAAACGAAAACAATCGAGATGTTGGTCTGTACACAAAAGCCGACTTTTATTTTGTAGACAGTGAAACTTCCTGCAGCTGCCCCACGTTTAGCCCACTTCACAGAGGCGCTGAGTCTCATGGCAGATCAACGACCAGCCCTGAAAGTAAGAGCAGGCGGAAAAGTACGCGGAGCCCTGTGTCACTGTGGATCTGATCCTGCTCCTGGGTGCTCTTTACACCGGATAACTCATGATTTTGGGAAGATCGGGGAGTTCCAGGGTGACTTGTGCTGCTCCGGTCCTGTAACTTTACTGAATCCAGCCAAGCAGCCGCTCGGCTCCGACCACACCCTCCCCGCTTCCTCATACTGCAGCGGGAGCGCGCAGCACGACTTTGAATCCTCGGGAATAACGGCCCCGTTTTCGGCTACATTTGGGATTTCATGCTCCCGGAAGCTGGATAGACATGTGAGTCAAATGTCCGAAGACTTTTCACTGCTCATGGATCTAAAAAGCAAGTTTGGACAGAGGATATGCGGGGTATCACATTCTCTGGTCCCGTGTCAAGACGCCTAGAGGAGGAGGTGGAGGACGGAGCGAAGGACGATGCATATGGAGTCAAAGCAACTGCAACCGCTAGCTTCTAACCCAGGGCTGTGTTTGAAAAAGAAGAGGTTGAAAGTGGACAGGAGAGTTCGTGCTGTTGGAAAGTCTGGCTTTTGGTCTCTAACTTTGGACGACTCATGAAACGATGGTGCTGAAGGGGAACACCAGTCTTCCCGCTGTCCAGGAGAGCTACCCGGGTGGTGCCTCGGTTCTGCCTAGTATGATGAGCACACCTAGCCGGTCACAGTCTTTGGAAACGAGTCGGACAAGACATCGGTTCTGCTTCAGGCAACTTACCCTGACGAGAGTGGACATAAAATGACACCATATTGATTAATATATATCTTTTAAAGAGACTGAAATATAGATCAAGCTAATATTGAGGTGATGTTTCCGCTCCTTAAAGACCAAAACAAAAGAAATCTAGTGTTGAAACTGCAAGGTGGGTTAGCAGATGTGATGAATTAGGGATGTGATCATGTTTTTATAGAAAATTACCTTCTGACATCCATTAACAACAGCTCTCAGTCCGCACTTTGCTTCCCACAAGGCACTGCAGTTTGTTATCTAAAATCACCACCTGTGAATTCTTAGGATAAACCCCAAAACAGGGACTGGGTGAAACTTATGTATGTAACAGGCATTCAAGGTAAAAAAAAAAAAAAAAGTATCATCTTGTGCTGAGAAGGGAAAATGTAGCTTAGCAGTGTGCCCTAAAGCTAAGCCTGTTATTCTAACAAAATAAAATGATCCGGCTGTGATTCACAAAACATAACGCAATAACTGAGTATTGCTTTTTCTACTTGTTTACATTTAGAGTTTGCGTTATGTGTGTCAACATTTAATGTACAGATGATCACCAATACTCAGAAGGGACTTAAGGAAGACTGTTTGGCCAGTTGATTTTCTAGATTTTTGTGAAAGCACTCAGTAAGGGTTATTTTGGAAACAATATGATGCAATGTGCAGCAGCAGAAAACTGTAACAATTGAACTGAATACTGAATACTCCCCCCACCCTACCCCACGTCCCTTATTATGGCAAGTGGCGGTTCTGATAAATCTGCTAGTGAGGGATCACCCAGCACACCCAGTGGCAGTTTGCAGCAAAGGAAGCGCCTCTCCTCCATCTGTGACAATTGTAAAAGCAAGATGCAGCTGGTAGCCGATCTCCTCCTCTTGTCTAGCGAGACCAGGCCAGTCATGACGTCTGAAGGGGTGGCCGTGGCAGACACCTTTGACCAGTGCCGAGACACGGTCATAGCCAGGACTAAAGAGCTCTCCATCCTGACACACGACATCCAGAGCCAGCTTAACATGGGCCGCTTCACAGAGGTGGGAGACCGTCTCTTAGAGATGGCTGACCTGGTGGTGTCTTTAACCGAGTGCTCAGCTCATGCTGCTTACCTAGCAGCAGTGGAGACCCCTGGTTCTCAGCCCTGCCTGCCAGGTCTGGTAGACCGCTACAAAGTGACCCGATGTCGGCATGAAGTGGAGCAGAGCTGCGGTGTCCTCCGAGTCACGCCCCTTCCAGACCTCAGCCCCCAGCTCCTCCTTGAGCTGTCTCAGAACATCTCTATCAACCTCAAGAACCTGACAGACATTTCTTCTCTGGCAAGCGAGAGGTCCAGAGATCGCTTTGCTAAAGAGCAGTTTAAACTGAGCGTCAAGAGCATGAGCACCAGCGGCACAGCCTTTCTTGCATGCGTCAAGGAGGTGAAAACCCAGCCCAGTGAACTGACCAGAAACCGCTGCGTTCTCTTCGGTGCCGCTCTTGTTCAGGCTGTGAGTGCCCTAGTTGGGTTTGCCACAGAGCCTTCTTTCCTGGGGAGGGCTGCAAGTATCTCCAATGAAGGGAAGGGGGTACAGACTGCAGTGTTAGGGGGGGCCATGAGTGTGGTTTCAGCCTGTGTTCTCCTCACTCAGGGCCTACGAGACGTCGCACAGCATCCTGAGAGCAGCTCCAAAATGGCAGACTACCGTGAGCGGCTGCGTAATTCGGCGTGTGCGGTGTCAGACGGCTGCACACTGCTCACTCAGGCACTCAGAGAACGCTCCTCTCCAAGGACTCTGCCGCCAGTCAACTCTCATTCTGTGAATTAGTTTAGGAAGAGGTAGAATGATCTGCAGTCCCTGGTCCTGTCCTGACCTACCAAAGAGAATCACCTGGGTTTTCTCTACTCATCAGGTTTATGTCAGAGAAACATCAAATGGGAGCTGTCTGTGTTTCTGTATAAGGATGCAGGGGGGACTCAAAACAACCTCCACAAGGTTTGATGTCGCGCTGGATGCGAGTCAGAATGTGTTAGAAGTGAACCACTGCATCTCTCTGGACCCAGCTGGGGTTCAGCTGACAGACAGCAGCCGTCACACCTGATAAGTTTACCTCAGTTTTTCCCTCTGGTGAAAACAGCAGCCTCGATGATGGTGGATGTAGCCTTGTGTGTGTGTGAACCTATGGTTGGCTGGCTTATTCCATCACATGTGCTTGTGAGATTAGACAGAGTGGTCTTCTTTGTTGTGCGCACGTGTGTGCGTGTGTGTGAATTCCTAATTTTTAAAAGCTGCTGTGAGTGTGTGCCATAGGTTTTACACTATTTACCAGACTTCCCATAGTATTTTAAAGTGTTTGAGTATGCATGTAAATGAGTATTTATTTCAACTATTAAAGATGATGTTTCTGACATACTTTGGATGTGGAAATGTGTTGTGTCCAACAGTTAAATATGGACCATATCTGGAGGTATCTGTTCATGCTGATGACTTCATGCTTGTATTCACCTTACTAGTCTAGAATCATTAATCCTACCAGTTTAAAAGCAGATTTGAAAAGGACATGTCAAAAATTTACATTTTTAATCTTCCCATAAACCTATCAAAAAATGTATCTCAAGAAGCTGATGTTTTAAGCTTAATTTGTCATGAATCACTAAACATATCACAGTACATAGATGTTACTCATTGACTACAATAGATGATAATTCTAAAAAAAAACAAAAAAAAAACATGAGTTGTATCTCAGCTGTAGTACTGAAGTGACAAAAGAATTAAAGCTAAAATAAATCTTATTCCTTGCTGCTGCTCCAGTAACCTACACTGGGATATCACTGAACCCTCAGCTTCTACAGTAATTTGTTGTAACATAGCAGATCTCATGTGCCTTTGTGACTGATCTGACTGACTTACTGTTCTTTGTGACTTTATCAGATGCTTTTTTAAAAAAACATCTGCAGGCACACCTCTGTCAGTTTTTTTTCCACAACCTAGGCGTTATGTTACATTATTTAAATAAAAAAAATGTTCTAAGTTGTACATAAGAGGAGTGTTGTGACACTTTTTAAAGATGTGTTACAATCCACCCTACCCCTGTCAGCCAGTGTTTAGCTAGCTGAATTAGCATAGTGGATTGAAATTAGCATGGGAAAAAACACATCATATTTAGCCTGAGAACTTATTCTGATATGAATCAAATGGTTTTATCTGGAATAGTATAAATACTAAATAAAATAAAGCCTTAGTCAAAAAATACACTTTCTTACCTCAAAAATGTTTATTTTTTTTTTTTTTTTTTAATTTTGATAGAATCTGCAAGCACCTGTTTCCAACCCTGACAGTCGCCATGTGTGATCAGGTTCAAAATGGGTCAACACTGAAATGATCATATGACTCCTATCTTATCCCTGATTGGTGGAATTGGTGGCATTACAACTCTTCCTATGTTACAGCCATACCCATCCTCCCCTATTTACCTTAGTGGACATGTATCATTAAGCAACAGTTCATCTGTAGTTAATTTTACATTTAAATATTTGGTCATTTGGTCAATCCTGTGGTTCTAAATCAAGTTACTTTTTAACATTTAAAAATAGATCAACTACATAATTGTTGTTTTGCCCTTGTAGAGTTTAGAACACTAAATGAATCTGGTCTGAGATGGAGCTGCTAATATCATGTGAACATGTGAAATAAATATGTAAATATATAAGACAAAAAGTACAGTTATCACAAACTTACTTCACTGCCAAACCCAGGGTTTGCAGGCAACGAACCCCAACATGTTACTTACATGTTAACTTAAAGCTTCCAAGTTTTAACAGCATGACACAAACCTAAGGAGAGCTCTGACCCTCCCTTGACAGTCCTCAGTGAGGCCAAAACTATTGGCCCACAACAGGAAACCTAAAGCCTGTGCTATCAGGAGTGGCTTCCTCCACACGACAGAATGCTGGAGTCATAACTGCGGGTAAGGTTTCGCCCATTTCCTGCTGCAGGAGGGTAACAGTTGCCTATCCTCCCCCCAAAGAGCTGCCATCCCTGCAGCACTGACACCAGCTGTCTCTGAGGACAGGGACACCGCCACCTGATGACCTGAGGCCAGCCCTTTTATTCTAGGTTACACACACACACACACACACACACACACACACACACACACACACACACACACACACACACACACACACACACACACACACACACACACACTACACTTACCTGGTCTGGTTAAAGCAAAATTTAGTTGTAAACGGTAGATGGACCAGCACTTGTAAAGAAGTTCATGTTTGGGCAGGAGGTCCATCGTGTGTGTGTGTGTGTGTGCCTGTCCTCTCCCTGACCATCCCTTGTTGTTGACAGATGCTCAACTGTTGACGTCTCCATGTGAAGCCTGACTCCAGTCTATGTATATTCAGTCACAGGGTTGATTTTAAAAAACACAACCTTTTCTTTTCATTTTTATGCTGATGATGTTTATATCTACCTGCCTTTGACTTTAAAATCCACTGATCCTGTAATGACCTTGCTCAACTGTCTAAATCGGTGTTTCCCAATCCCAGTCCTGGGGCCCCCCTGCCCTGCATGTTTTAGATGTTACCCCACTCCAGCACACCTGATTCAAATGAATGGCTCGTTATCAGGCTCGAGCAGAGCTTGATAACGAGCTGATCATTTGAATCAGGTGTGTTGAAAATACCTGGCTACATGTGGACATGGCCACAGTGTAGCCAGACTCCACCTCCTTCCCATTTCAGCCCTTTCCACAAAATAGGAAAGAGGGAGCAGACACATACAGTCACATGCTAAAGAGTCCTTGAGCAAGGCACTGAACCCCAAATTGCTTTAACTGTTGGTCAGTGGTCTTTGAATGGGTGTGCCTGTGTTAGTTGAACAGATGTTACCCACCATAACAGTTACTATCATCAGTGTGTGATGTGGATGTGTGAATGAGACTAGCAGTGTGAAGCACTTTGAGTGGTCAGTAAGGCTAGAAAAGCACTATATAAGTTCTGGTCCATTTACCATTTACTCTTCTTTAAATGCACCACCGGCGAGGCGGATTGTAAAATTCCTCAAGATGACTGAGAACATCGCCATATGTCGGTGTCGATTTCTCTCTGACTGGTCTGGGATGTGAGTTGGTAAATGTCTTCTCTATGGGACAGTGAAGTTCGTTTGGATGTCGGTAAATAAAACTCCTCAGCAGTTAAACTGCTCTGGCAGTGAGTTTGTGAAACACTGCTTCATCAGTCGCCACACCATGCCTTTGGTGTCAATCCCACCAATGACATTGAAAAAAGTAATCTTGGGGTGAGAAAAAAACAAACATGATATAAGTGAACAGTAGTAGCTGTACCACAGTTTAAGAAAAAAGGTACTGGACTAAATAAATCCACAACATTCATCAAGCTCTGGCCGAGCCTGATAACGAGCCATTCATTTGAATCAGGTGTGCTGGAGTGGGGTAACATCTAAAACATGCAGGGCAGGGGGTCCTCCAGGACCAGGGTTGAGAAACACTGCCTAATGACAAATCTAGCATAAGCACTGGCATTCTGGAAATACTGCTTGAGTGAGCAAAACATAACCATTTTCTTTTTAAGGTTTGGCTCCTCCCTCAGACGCTATTCCACAGCCAGAACAGATGCCACAACTTGCATCGGGAGCATGTCTTGCTCATGGGCCTCCTGCTTACCACCAGGTTCTCCTTGAAGTTTTGGCGTGGTCCTCTGAAGAATTTGATCCATTATGATCTCCTGATTGTGAGGACCCTATGCAGAAGGGCTACAAATAATGACATAAAATTATAAAAGGCACTATAAGATGTTTTTAAAGGCAAAAAGACAGAATAAAAACATCACGTGCATTAGTGAGCAAATATAATCACTTATGAGCCAAGTTTGAAGCAACTTGAGTTGAATTTCCAGGACTGGTCAGAGGGGGTCTGGGCTCAGGGCTCATCACTTGCGGCTGAGGTTCTGGACTCCACCACTGGATGCCCAGACACAGGATTTGAGGCCCAACCACTGTATTGTTGACTTTAAATGGCCGCCTGGCCCTTGTATCTTTGGGGCTGGTGGCAACTTCCCAGATCAGCAGATGGTTGAATGTTCATCGCTGTCACTTTCAAAATCAATGTTTGGCCATATGTACGTATGTTTTGAAGTAGGAGGGGGAAAGGAAGAATTTGAAAAAAAAAAGTGTGAGAGACAAATAAGTATAAAGCATTTTTATTATCAGTAAGTTTTTGGTGCACCTAATAAAGTGTAGTCCTTCCCTAAGATATACGACACATCAGCTTCTTAGCCCTATATTGATTCTGTTGGCAAAGTTCTCCCGTCTTCTCTGGTGTCCTCACACATTTTTGATGTCTTTTGTGGTACATTCAGGAACCCCTGGAAACTTCAGAATTTGATGATTACGCCAATTATTTTTCAGTTTTAGATTAATAAACAGGCTTTAAATGCCAGTCATTTAAAAAAAATGATGGTACTTTGATCTTGCTGTTGGGCTTGGGATTAAGGGGATTACATTGAGAGTGTGAAATTGGTAACAACATGAACAAATGTGAGGAAAAAAAACAGGAAATATTACAACAGAGTTCAGCGAGAGAAGGGGTTAAAAAACGTGAGACTCCAGCAGGAAATGGGGGCATTGAGGGTATGAGTAAATAATGTTGACTGCAATATTTTTCTGTGCAGATTGAGTATATGCATTGTTTTCCTTCCCTTATACACAAATGTCACAAACTCTTTGATTTTATGTTATTCAACTTAATCAAAAATTGTGTTTTACTCTCTGAATGTTGGAAAAAAGCAAAGAATTTATACAAGTGCAATTATCCACACATACATACATATACATAGGACCATGTAGAAACTAACTCTAAATTAAGGAAAATACAAAGTATAATTTCTTAACATTTTTATTTCTAGAACACATTTTGCCATATCAAATCAAACCACTTTTTATTTACAGTATAGCACTTTTTATACATCAAAATACATAAGCTGGGCTTAGAGGCTAACATGCCATGGGCAGTGTCAGGTGTTTGTTGAATGTGATCTGGTCAATTTAAAGATGCATTAGCTCCTCTGTCACTCAATGCTGCCAAAGCCTGTGATACAGCTGAATGGCAATATTTGTGGAATGTATTCCAAAAATTTAATTTGAGTAAGGGATTTATTAAGCTGATACAAGTTCTGTATGCTAACCCCTTGGCCATGGTTGGCAATAAAAACATGTTCACAAAAAAAAAGTTAAATTCAATGTCATTTTACAATATGTACCTTGAAAACAGTGGTTAGCATACACACATATCCATGTATTTAACTGTAACACCAACCACAAATGCTGTCAAGAAAGGCCAGCAACAACTCTTGTGTCTAAGAAAACTTGCCAAAATTCAAACTGATAAGTCCCCGATGTTTCTGTTTTATTCTGTTTTTATTGAATCCATTATATTCTTTTCCATTGCTTGTAAGGTATAGGGACCAGACAGAAAAAAATCCTTGACAGGATCGTGAAGGTGGCAAGTAAGGTACAATTTTTTGGTTTGAGCCATTTTTTAAATAAGCAGGCTCTTAACAAACCCTCTAAAAATAGAGGTAAAATTTCCTTTACCCTTGTCTCCATCAGTGCCTCAAATGATTCATGAAGTTAACAGTTTTAACCATTGTGTTCTGAATGATGTTTTTATCTGATGTGTAATTTCCCATACAGGGACGTAATAAAGGTGACCTTGTTTTCAGTTTAAACACTGAGCTATGAGAATTATAACAGTAAAAAAAAAAAAAAACTTCTTGTGTGCTTCATGTATATGCATAAGTATAGCAGGTTACATGTGTTACCTATGTAGACCCCTTCTATATGTGGCTAACATCTAGATAGCCCAGCATCAAGTGTAACATAATTCAGCCAAAACTGGCCCAGGTATGTTTAACATGTGCTGTCTTATATGTGGACCACTTAAGATTCACATCCAGATGACCCGGTGTAAAATTTGAGGTGTATGCATGAGGCAGGATAACACCCTGACAAAACATTTGATTAGATTGAAGTAGACCCTATGATGGCAAGGTTACCACACCTCTTAAAGTGTTTAAAGGATTGCATTGTGCTTATGGGTTTAAGACAAAGTATGCAAAAACAGTGGACATTGAAGGTTCATAGTAATCCTTTGGAAAAGTGTGCAGCAGTATAGTACAGCAAATTTGGATTTAAAAGACACAATATTTTTCAGTGAACAGATGATATAAAGGAGGCAAACAAAGTCTCAAACCTACAAGGCTTGCTGCTGTCAGTTTGGCAAGTTAACTTGGCTCTTCACTTTTATGTCTCTGATTCCTCCCAAGAAGTGTGTGGTAAAATGATGTGTTCATAAAACAACTACTTGGGAATGAAGTCCATGTTCACATGATTAGTTCAGGTTCATATTGTCCATCCAGGTTCAGAGACTCAGTCCAGATTTATACAGTCATTCTGAGTTGTAACAGTCAGTCTGGGCTGTAATGGTCAGACTGGGTTAAGTGGTCGGTCTGGGTTTAATGGTCAGTCTTGCTTAAATGGTCAGTCTGGGTTGTAATGCCAAGCCTGGGTTGTAATGGTCATTCTGGGTTCAATGGTCATTCTGGGTTCAATGGTCATTCTGGGTTTAATGGTCATTCTGGGTTTAATGGTCTCGCTGGGTTGTAATGGTAATTCTGGGTTTCATGGTTATTCTGGGTTGTAGTGGTTATTCTGGGTTAAATGGTCAGTCTGGGTTGAAATGCCCAGTCTGGGTTCTTATGGTCATTCTTGGTTTAATGGTCAGTCTGGGTTCTAATGGTCAGTCTGGGTTTAATGGTCATTCTGGATTGTAATGGTCAGTCTTGGTTTAATGGTCATTCTGGGTTTAATAGCCAGTCTGGGTTGTAATGGTCTGTCTTGGTTTAATGATCAGTCTTGGTTTAATGGTCATTCTGGATTTAATTGTCAGTCTGGCTTGTATTGCTCATTCTGGGTTGTAATGGTCATTCTGGGTTTAATGGTCTGTCTTGGTTTAATTGTCAGTCTGGCTTGTATTACTCAGCCTGGGTTGTAATGGTCATTCTGGGTTGTAATGGTCATTCTGGGTTGCAATGCCCAGCCTGGGCTGTAATGGAATGTCTTTGTGTTTTGGGTACTTCAGACAGTTTTTTGTGGGTTATGATGCTTAACTTGATAAGACATCCTTGACTCTACCCATCTTCTGCCACCTGCACACAAGTCACAACAGAATGCATGCAGAGCCCTCCTCCTCTGCTGGTAGGAGCCAGAGTTTGTCTTTTACAGTTTCATATTAAATTCCAGACGTGTGTTAGGGATAGTTTACTGCATTACTTTATAAAGGCTACTTACAGCTGACTGTAATAGTTTACTGGAAAACAAACATAACACAAAAACAGGAGTCCTAATTTTTTTTTTTTTGTAATACAAAAAAAAAAGGGAAAGAAAAACACTACAGAATCCAAAAAGACTCAAAGGAAGAGGGGCTACTAAGAAATTCCCAGAGAGAACTGATGTGCAGAACCAGCTAAGAAGGAAACACAGACTTAATACACAGATGAAACTAACGTGTCCATCAAACAGGAGAGAAATACAAAGGCATGAGGACCAGGGAGCAAGAACTGCACAATAAAACAAGAAACAACACATGAAACATGTAGAACAAAAAGAGAAACCCATGGGGGAATTATCACTTTTGAATAGTTGGTGCTGATAATGGTGTGTAATGATGCTCCGTGATAAATGATAACAGACAATTAACTTTTAAAAATATCTTGCTGTCTCATTTTGAGCTTGATCCAGTAAATGCAACTGGACTTGTTAGAGTTCCTTAGGAGTGCCCTGTGATAGGCTTAAAAACTCTGCTTCAGGAACCAATGGGTGATAATACAGAGACTGCATCCATGTTTTACTTACTTGAAGGTTTCAACAGACAGAAAATGAAAGGCACATACATGATGAATGACCTTTCATTGAGATGTGGTTTAATGAAGGTTCCCCTCAGCCATGACATCTGCTCTGTTCTCCAGAAACACAGAGACCATCTGAAGTCCAGGTCTGTTTTATTTCTGGCTCACAGAAACATAAGCTGACCTTTTACCTTGGCCAAGTTGTGACCTTTGTTCCTCAGCTGCCCACTCCCCGCCTGTGGGGACGAGATGAACGGCTGAATGCTTTCACACCCACACGCTGACCTTTAGTCACAATGACTTCTTTTTAGGGGCGATCCAGAGAGTTTCCTCATGATAAGTGGATAGCATACACATTGTTAACACAAACTCACTCCCCACTCAGGACAGGAGCTTCATTTCCTGTTCCTGACCCACCCTGTCCGCTATTGTCCTCGAATACAAACACAACTATTTACACAGGGTCATACCTCAGTCCTCACTCAGTGATTTCAAAGCATCAAAATGTGAGTCCAAAGAGGAGTCACAGTCTGCACGGTCCAAGGCCAAGTGGGGCAGGTGAGACCAGATCCATACTGGAGAAAAAAGATGGGAACAGAGCAAACCAAGCAGATATCAGGATGTGATCTGTCATTCATTGAATTAGAGGAGGGAATCTGAAATAAACTGGTTTAAGCAGGGGGAGGACTAGTCATAACCAGAATCAGAGGGATACAGCGATGCAGACTCAGCCCAGAAAAGGGAGTGAATGGTGGTCAGGTCAGAGCTGCGTGGAGGGCTTCCTGCTCTCAGGCTGTTTACTGAGGATGTTTTCACCCTCTTTTCCCTCTGAGGTGTGGTCCATTTCCTTCACACAGAGCAGTAACTGAAACACAGCCTGCCTGCTGTGTGCTTTTATCCCTGTGGCTGAATGAGTTTGTCCATCTGACACTCTGCCAGGAAGGAAACAAGAGCCATCAGCTCTTAAATAAATGATGGAATAACATTAAAAAGTCATGCCCTGATGTTCCAGTCCAGTCTGTTAGTTTCAGCTGGTGTGCCTGTAAAACATACATAGACACTGACTTACATAAATAGAGGCCCAGAAAAGATGATTGAGCAGGATTATACCTGTAAAAGATATAAATTTACTTTTTAGGAAAATCCTGCACTCTACCCGTAAGTAAAGAGCAGGTACTCCCAGCCAGAAGTTTCACAATCACAGAGGAAAGAAGTTTTAGCTCTTCACACACGCTCAGTTTGGACACCAAACAACTTGCTACGAAAAAGTTTGTGCATAAAATAGCTTTTGTTAAAATCCTGTCTTCATCTCTTTGACTCCACCTGCTCAATCAGTCCACCTGCCACATTTTCTTTCACCCTCTCTATCAGCATGCACCATCTCTACAAAGCTCTGACCACCCCTCTACCCTTTCAGCCCGTGTCTTGCTCTCTCTATCACCACTTTTCTGACGCCCACTTTGAAATCCTCATCCTCTCCCACTCTCCATCAGCCCTCTCCCAACAAGTTGTGTCTATGCACAGTCACAGGAAAGTCAACTACACAGAAGAGAAGCACACCGCCAGCTACTGGTGGGACATGCACACTGCAGCAAGATCAGATGTCAAATTGTTTTTTATGTTTTAAACATGAATGAAAAAGTTTTCATTTTTAAATTTGAAATTCAATGTTTTTGTATAAACAACGCCTTAAACACTGTCCAACTCACTGATTTTATTATTATTATTTTTTTAAAGTGACACAGTCAGTGACTTCATGAAGTAGTTTTTCCTCAGAGCATTACCTTTCACCTCATACATACAATATAATAAACAAGATGCTCCTCTTTGAAACAGTTTCTACATTTATTTCTCTCTGTTCAGCAACAGCAGACTACTTTCTGTACATCACCAACAAAACATTTTGAAACACCACAGAACAGTGCCCTCTGATGGTTGAGGGCATGGTTGACTTGACTGTCAAGTGAGCACGTGTTAGCTTTTTCCTCAGAGACTAGGTTGTAGACTGTGTAGCTGACCTTGAACTGTTTTCATATTTTCTGCTTTTGTCATTACTTAAGATCATTAAAGAATCCAAAAATGTCTTGTTGTCCCTTGGGATGTACTAACAGACAGTCCAAGAAGTCAGTGCTGCATTTTTTCAGCTGAGTAATTTGTGTTCTATGCTTTTTTTTTTTTTTGCACTAAGTTATTAGCTGGTGTTATAACCCATGGCTTATTACTTGAGCTTGTTAGTCAGCTAACCCTGTGGCTTGGATCGCTTTCAATTGCCGATCAAGTCACACATGCAGGCAGTGCTAATGGGAACCTCTGATAGAAAAGCAAACTGGTATGTGTTCAGATTTAAACGTAGAATAATTTTTTCACAGTTTTTAAAATGTGAGGTGCAAAAGTATCGAGTGAGATTATTAAAAGTCCACCACATGATCATTAATCTGGTGTGAACGTCTATTTGTCTAATAAAAAATCATTTATCAACCAGTAAAAATGGTCCGACTGATGTATCTGTAGATCTTAAATTCCTGAAAAGTATAATGGCATAATTCACTAACCTTTATTATGAGAATCTGGATATATTGTTATGTGATAGTCTATGGAGCTATGTTATGTTTAAATTACACTGTGAAATATTTCGCCCTGCATTTGTTAAAACTAGGGAGAGGCTATAGGAGAGGCTCTTAAAAACAGACCAAACAGTATGTACAGATAGTGTGTGCTGTGTTCTTCAGTTATTCTCTGTGCCTGCAGGCAAATCACAAGTTTTGTCATGGAATCGTTTTCTAGTTGTATCTGTACGCAGTAGCAGCCCACTTAGTCTTCCTTCAGCATTAATTTATTGGGAGAGCATCTTTTTTCTTTCCAAGCGGGAGCTTGTCACTGCCTTTGCCCCCCTTTAATTGTCTCTGCAATGTTGCACGCAATGTTGCACAGTATATACAGATTATTAGACACTATTACCTCATTTTAAATATTAATTATTTTATACAGTGCATGGGTATTACATTACGTTCACCTGTTTTAGCTGTTTTACATACCTAAGTCTGTGAAGGTAATTATATACGAGGCACTTAACTGTCACAAAGCAGGTTATTAAATGCAAGTCAAGATAATGTTTCCCTTAACTGCACTGAAATAGACTTAGATAGATAGATAGATAGATAGATAGATAGATAGATAGATAGATAGATAGATAGATAGATAGATAGATAGATAGATAGATAGATAGATAGATAGACAGAGAGCAAAATAGATGACTGCATTGAACTCCAAGTGGGATACATTTTTAAAGCAGGACATTTTACTACAATGAAGGTGACAATATCTATACTCTGAGTACAGATTAACCCTCAGATAAGCAAAATATGAAAGCCAGTGCCCAGAATTATTTTTCATTATTTTTAATTTTCCTTAGGGCTTGGAAAATGTGTGTTCTTTTCTTTTCTTTTTTTTTTTTTCAATTATTCGATCTTTCAAAAAGTTACAGACATGTCTACGCCAGTGAAGTACATGCACCTGAGTATTCAGCATCAAACGGTATGAACTGAATGTATAAATGATTTGGTAAATCCTTGAATAAATATTTCTTTCTATTATGCTATTCAAAACATTTTAACATCTGTTCACACTTTTTTTTTTTTAACTTAGTTTAATTTATATTTTATAAAAACTTAAATTCCATGCCCCAAGAAGAATGATATGATATAGAAAGGCTGACATGCACAGGGGCGAAAATCCCTTTTCATTGTTGGGGGGGACAATAAACAGAAAAATTTCAGAGATTAATTCCTGGGGGACATAAAAATGAATGCTATAGTTTTTGCTGTGTTGTTTTATGTTGTGATATTAAACAGTGACCGTGTCATCGTTCCTTATAAGTCCAATGTTCACCCTCTTAGTCAAAGTCACAACTACTTTTTTTTAAAATCAATAAATCCAGGATGGAACATAAGACTCTAATAAATAATGGCCTACATCAATGAACTCATAAATCTGGATAATATCTCACTAGAGGCATCTTAAATAGTTTAATATTTGTGTCATAAATGAGAGGATGCGAATGTCAGCCTGTCACCTGTCTGTCTTATCTGTCGCAGCCTTTTGCATCATAAAGGAGAGGCTGTTTGCCAGCCAGCAGCAAACGCTGTGATAATTAACTTATAAATTGTTTAGTGTTTTAATGCACTTAATCGCGATCCTTGGCGCTCTGTAGTCTGTGTCTGTGTGTGCACCACATCGGGCGGAAAGCTTAATCAGCTTCCTGTGTTCTTTTGTAATGGTCCCTCAGCTCATCAAGACTCATTAGGCTAATCCTGGTGCTAACTGGTGCAAGGCGTGATGTTTTCAGGAGAAGAGAAGGAGGTGACCCTGAGAGCTCTCAGCGCTGCATGCAAGAAAGCAAATGCAAAACGACAAAACACAAGCAAATAAAGAAAATACCTTCATCAATTCAACAACACGTGCACAACACGTTAAAAAATAGCGCTGCAAATACACTACAACACAACCGCAGTGTTTCCAGAGGACACTTAAAGTGATGCACATCATCTGACACGCTTGTTGCTGGGGATGCTGAGTACAGTCTGGTTTAAAAACAGGTCTGATGGCAGATGAGCTGCAACTGGGTGCTCAGGTGTGCTGTGTTACCTGATGTACAGGTGAGCGTGTCCAATAAGCATAACGGTGGAAGAGAGGTGAGTGGGAAAAATACTGCGCCCAAGTGGCAGAACTGTGAAAGTGTTCGCAAAAACAAATCAGGTTGATAGAATTGCTTACAATTGGATCCAATATCTGATTGTTACTAAATTCCCAATATCACAGCCAGACAATGCCTGTGAGTGGGTGGAAGGACATTATTATTGAAGCTTAAAAACTATGTGCAGCAGGCAGGTACCTTATTCTTGATCTGAGACACTTTATCCAGCACCTGACCCGCTGTTTTACTTGTGCTGTATGTGCACATATTTTTTCAATGCATTATTCCTTTTGAATCTTGACTTTGTTCAGAATATTGTAAAAAAAGAAAAGAAAAAAAAAGGCCTGCCTTTAAACCTAAATTACTATTTAGGGCAATAATCACTAGTTATCCTTTATATATATATATATATATATTTATATATATATATATATATATATATATATATATATATATATATATATATATATATATATATATATATATATATATATATATATGTATATATATATATATATATATATATATATATATATATATATATATATATATATATATATATATATATATATATATATATATATGTGTATATATATATATATATATATATATATATATATATATATATATATATATATATATATATATATATATATCTATATATATATATATATATATATATATATATATATATATATATATATATATAAAGTACCTCACTCCAAACAGAAATATAACGCTTTTTTGTTAATGGTCTGTCACAGCAAAGCTTTCTGTTACTAAAGCTCTTTCAAAGAGTGAATGAGTTGAGAGTTAATGCATTTGAGGGTATCTGAAGCCCAAAACTTGCTGTCAATAGTAAACGCAAAGTGATTCAAACATAACAATAATTTATTCACTGCAAACCGGAAGACTGCATTTCCACGATGGCTGCAGCCATGGATTGACTTCAAAATCCTGTCTCAGAACAGACGGGTGACGTCAGCGATGCTTTGTCCATGTTTTATACAGTCAATGGCTGCCACCAGTGTTGCCAGATTAGGCGGGTCTCTGCTCAGTGGGGCTTCTTTTGAACATGCTGGGTGGAGGGAAATAGCACTGGCCAGGCTGACAAAATTTGGACTGCTTTTTATATCATTTTAATATTTTTCTATTATCATCTTTTATTTAAAATAAAAATTTAATTTAAAATATTCTGGAACAATATCAACACATTAGTTTTCATTATGTGTCAAAAAATAAAAACTTAGACATTGAATAATTGCTTAATCAAATGTCACCGAAATCAAATTGGACAGTCGTGGCATCAGCCACTTTCAAAGCCCTCTGGCAGTTGTTGGGACGAGTTGATTCCTCCATGTCTGAGCCTGCTTACCTGGCTTTAACTGACTGTGACATGTGTTTGTGTTTAACACCCTTAGTTTAAGAGAAAGCAGCTGATATACTGCACATATGTAAGGTCACTGTGTGGTTCTGGATGGACTGTGAGTGACTGACTTCATACTGTGTCCAATCAGGGAGCCTGTTTGTTTTTCCGTTTTTCTTTCACTATTTTGTGCAGCTGTGCCCGTATGACGTGTTTCTTTTATCACGTTTATAATGGTTAAACTGTTTTAACATGAGTTTCTGGAGAGGCTGAGATTTGAGCTGGTATTTACTGAGGTGGGCAGGTTTTAGGTTGTGTTTGTGCTGGAAAATGTCAATCAGATCCAATCAACCCTAACAGCCACTAGAGGGAGGCACAACAACACCCCATAGAGGATCTCAGAGTAGGATCCCCTCAGAGAGGGAGGTTGTATTCATGAATAATAGTTAAACCTATGAATGGAGCTGTTCAGAGAAGATACACCCTGATGACCTGCTCTGTCAGTGGCTGTTGTGATGTGAAAGGAAAGGAGAACTAAAGAAGCGAACCACATTTTTCCACCTCTGCTCTTCTTCTCTTCTTTAAAGTCTTTCATAGATCTGAACACAGTGAAATGAGATTTGCTCCTGTCTATTTTCACTATTTTGTTGAATAGTTTTATTTTAACGTCAACCAGTACCAGCTGGGACCACAGTCACAAAGGTTGGACCTCATCAGGGCAGGAAGTGAAGTTTTCTAGAAAAAGGAGAAAGACATTAAATAAACCCACTTCCAAAGAGTGGGGATGTAGTTATCTGCAAATATCTCTGTGCACAAGGGACAAAAGCAACAGTCAGTATTAGATTCCAGTAACTGTCAGTCCTGCATTAAAAACAGACTTTAGTGCCATCCATTGTTGTAAGTCAAAGCTTTAAAAACATAAACATCCGTGCAGTTACCCATCTGTCTCAGTGGTGATGGTAAGAGAGTGGTGGATGTGATCTGAAAGGGTTGTCATGTCTTCTAAAACTCACTCATAGAATCTTTTCCAGTGAGATACACTTCACAAACTCCTAAATCCTGTTGTTATAAGTTGGAGGCTGGGGATGGGTCCATTTCAAATGGACTGCGAGCCAATGAAGCAGAGAAAGTGCAACATGCCTGGTTTCTTTAAAGGGGACATATCATGCTGATCCATGATTTAATACTTAAATATAAAATAATAAAGTTTAAAACAAGACCTTTCACCCCCTGAATTTAAAAAAAATGAGATTTTGTATTTTTTCTGATATCCTAGAACGAGATTTGATGCCTCTGAAAATAGGTCATTGACATTTGCCCGCGAGATTTTGACCTTCGTGACGACACGAGGATCCTTTCTTTTTATTGGAGTGATCTGATAAAGCAGCTCCTCCTCTGTGATGTCAGTTAGTCACACAACCACCACCGAGGGATACACCCACCAAGAGCCGAGTATAAATGTATTAACTATACATGTTCCAGTACCGGTTTGACTCACCACACTGAAGCGTCCTGAGATGATCTGTGTCCAGGTGGATTTTCTTCCTCCTGAGCCGCAGAACCGTCTGGGTCTGACTCGGGGTCCAATACAAAAGGACGTATCCTACACTCTGCCATTTTATTAGTGCTATCAATGCCTTACGGTGAAGTTTTGGCAAACAGCAAACTCGCTCGGTCTGCCCCATCCAATATGGCGATTTTGTAAATACTGCCATGCTGCAAAAACCGCCCCCTGGCTCTACCCCCTCTGCCCCTCTGATAGAACTGACCAATCAGAGCACAAAGGGCTGTGACATTGCGAGGTTACTGGAGGTCATTCTGGAAACAGAGCGTTTCAACGAGATCTTCAGAATGGCCTAAAATGAGGATATTGAGAACGCTATTGTGGGGCAATGAAGGAACTAAATGACTTGTACTGAGGGCAGAAATGCTTTACAGGCATCCTAGTCTGGCATAGTGAAAAGGAGAAACAAGCATGATATGTCCCCTTTAAATATGGTTTGCAGCTCTCTGTTACTCCTGAATGGGCATCGCAAACCAGTGCAAGGACACTGCTTCAGCACCCTGGCTGTGCAGGATGTTGTTTCCTCTGCATTTCAAAAATAGTCCTGCCTGAAGGCTCCCTATATGCTCAACCACAGGTCACAGAAAAACCAGACACCTCCCATCAGAGTCCATCTCTGAAGGCTAGTCCATCTGAACTGCCCCCAAAACCCAAACTCGTTAACTCCTGAGCCAACTCCATTCACAAAGGGAGGTGTGTGTGTGTGTGTGTGTGTGTGTGTGTGTGTGTGTGTGTGTGTGTGTGTGTGTGTGTGTGTGTGTGTGTGTGTGTGTGTGTGTGTGTGTGTGTGAGTTCATGCAGTGTGGTTCACAGAGAATCCATTCATTCTCCATTGCTAACAGTCTGCACTTAAACACACTCACACAAACACAAACACACATTCAGAGCTCTGTAAAGACTGCTGCCAGTGTGTGCAGTAGAGTGGGTGTGTGTGTCCTGCTTAGTGCCTCTCCCTGCCGCTCCCTCCCTCCACAGGAAAGGGGCAGTAGTTTTGGGGGCTCGAGCCTCACTGAGACATACTGTTGTGCTCTGCTCAGCAGACAGGACAGAGAGGGAGACCAGGGGCAGAGGAGGACGAAGGAGAAAGTAGAGCTAACTCACAGGGAAGCTGTGATGAGATGAGTCCTGCTGTGGTCTGGACTGGACCCTGTTAGATCCTCTGGTTGAGCTTCAAACTGACGCTGCAGATGCTAACAAGATACAACATGGAAGTCCATGGTGAGTAGGACTTAAGATTTTCAGAGCAGGATGATCAGGAAGGGATGTTTCTTTCAGAGCAAAAGATTAGAAACCTGTTCCTCTCAGAGCAGGATGATCAGGAACATGGTTC
Organism: Halichoeres trimaculatus; assembly: GCF_033239565.1. Lineage (NCBI taxonomy): Eukaryota > Metazoa > Chordata > Actinopteri > Labriformes > Labridae > Halichoeres > Halichoeres trimaculatus. The sequence continues at coordinate 37,366,269 of NW_027437181.1, forward strand.
TCTAGCCTGAAGGCTGAAGGCTGGAGACGTGAGTTTGATTTCATCACCCACTTGCACACAGGGGGCCTTTAAAGGCTGATGTGAGGTACCACTAAACCTGAAGAGCAAACAAGAACAAACAGGAGGGCAGTGAGGCCAGGAGCGGGCAGGTGGGATGGAAGGAGCCTCCTCTCTGCTTTCTCACAGTCCAGACAACCACATGGCCTTACACAGCAGGCTGTTGTCATTCCACACCCACAGACCAGAGGAAAGAGAGCTAAGCCTCCCCTGAGAGGAAGAGGGAGAGAATTAAAGACCCAATCTGAAAAAAAATCTGGGATTTTATGACAGGTTGTCATGAAAGAGCCCGGCTCTGACAGCCCGCTTAATATCCAGAATTTGCTGTCAGTGGATGACAAGTAAAAAAAGATTTTTGCTAGCCTGTTTTGTCTCTACACTCCTCAACTTCTGGTCTTTGGCTGTGATTTCTCCTGATCCAGGGGCTACTCCCTTTCACTTCTACCAGGCTCATCGTGACAGCCTAAGATTTGCTGTGTTCATGCTGAACCAGCAGGACTCACAAAAACCAAGTCCAGCTCCTTCAGATCATGGTCTGAACCCCATTCATACTTCCTCACCCCTCTGCTCCTTTCATCTTCAGCCTCTTTTTCAAAACTTTCTCCTCACTGACACTGAGTAAACACACACACACACACACACACACACACACACACACACACACACACACACACACACACACACACACACACACACACACACGTGCGCGCGCACACACACACACACACACAGAGTATTGTGTCATTTGGCAGCTCTTCTTTAGTCACTCTGTTCCTTTCCCTCAAACTTTCCCTGCATGTGTGTGTGTGTGTGTGTGTGTGTGTGTGTGTGTGTGTGTGTGTGTGCTTTTGGGACCAAAGTTAAACATTATTCCATGTGCTGTTCCTGTTTTTGCTACGTTCATTCATGGCGGCTTTCTTCACTGTCAGCATTAATCTCTGAGGACACAGCAGGAGCAGGAGTCAGCGTGTTCAGGTTTAAGAAGGTAGAGCAGAGGCTTAACAGTCACAATTAATTTAGTTAGAATGGGAGAGTGAGTAAAAACCAGCATCTCTGGCGACTGACATGTTTATCAGCTGTGAAAGTATGGATGCTCCATGTGTGAACCCTTTCCCTGAGTGGTTTCTGTAAAACCAGTCCCTCAGTGAGCTCAGATCTCCCCCTTCCATCATCACAGGCTAATGAAACCAAAGCTCACCTGTCCCTCAGCTGTTTTTGGCCCCAGACGATCAGCGGTCAGTTTTCCACGGTGTTACCTGCTGCATAAACATCAGCAAACTCTGCTTCTGACCAAGGAACATGTGTTGAAATATATCAGGATGGTTTAATGACAGGATCAGGATCTGGATTTTATCAGGATTGGTTTTCCGATTTGGACTATTTTAACCTCAGACAACAGTTTTAGACCCAGATGTTTCTGATCCCACACCCTGAACTCTTTTCTGCTCTGTTTCCTGACTTTAATCTGGTCTGTGTCCTATGATGTGTTTTTGAACTCATCCTGATGAATCTATTCATTTAAAGATGTCAGCTGAAGAGTTGTTGAGTTTCTGAAGGATTAACAGAGCTGCAGCTTTAAAACCAGCAGACTATGGATCCCATAGACTGTAAAAAAAAAAAAAAGGACGTCCACTTGCTCAGCTCGAAGTGAGGTCTCCACAAAAACTGCTCCCCCTGGTGGCTGTCTGCAGTATAGGTTCAAAAATCCGGCTTTCCAGCCACTCCAGATGGGCTGTGGTCAAACTTTAAAAAATGAATACACCTCATGGAAATGTTTCTCACTTCCGATTGCTGTGGTGATTTGAAGATATCATTTGGCTGTCTTGTATCCAAGTCTTTACAAGGTTAAAAACGAGGCTTTACGTAACGTTTGACTTTGATTGACAGCTGCCGTTCTCGTGTATTTTTTTAGGGGGGTTGTAAAATATGTCGGGAGGTAGAGTCAGGAAGTGATTAGACTCTGGAAAAAAAAATCATTATTGTTTTTGTCACCCGGCTCCACTCAGATTCTCCCAGAATATCTCATCGTCTCTACTGTGCAGACTGGCTCCAAACTGCTACAATGGTGGCGCCTGAAATGGCGGTATTTTGGCTTCAAAACCGTACAATGATAAATGGCGGAGCCACACTGTCCACTCTATATACAGTCTATGGTGGATCCAGATGGAGTTCAAAGAGACCTTACAGAAAGACTTTGGTTTGTGACTTTGACAGAAAATGTAGATGTTTACATCAGTAGAGCATGATTCATTTCAACGACATTATCTTATACTGTAAGATGAAAGCTGGGGGCCGGGGGAAAAGTGACCTCAGGTGATGATTGGCCCCCACGCCTGACTTTGGACATGCCTGATGTATGCATCAGTCCAACTTGGTGCCTGTGTCAGAGGTAGCAGCAAAGAGCCTAGTTTCTGTAGTGACTATAGAAGACTCAAAAGACATCAAACAAAGAGGAAAACACAAGATTTGACTCCTCTGTCTTCTCTATCACTACAACACGCAGATATTTAAGTGAGGAGTGGGTGGGCTGTGTTGCTGCATGCATGGACCCTATAACAGCAGGGATGTGTGGTGCATTAGGGCTTTAGACTGGCCCAGGTCTTGGTTTGTCTGTTTCCTCTTAAGGATATCAGCACACCATCTAAGCACCAAATGATATCTTATTTTACATATAGTGCCCATGAGCACAAAGACAGTGACAAACCCTTGGTACAATGGTTCAACCCCAGTGCTGATGATTCTACAGATTTTGGCAAAACATGTCTCTGCTCTGTGTTTAATGCTCTGTTTCTGCCTGGGCAGCGGTGACTTGTTGAGAGGATCTCTGTGCGCTGGTCTTATTTCTGTTTTTTATTCAAGGCTAAAAAGTTTTCTTTTGTGGAGCCTGAAAAGAAGCTCTAGTTTAGACAAACAGGATGTTGCTGCAGGGACTGATCTCTATTAGAAGAAAAGAAACACAAACAATGAAAGTAAAGAAACAAGCATTAGCTCTAAGATCTGAACTCAAACTAAACACAAGAGGTTTTTCTGTTGTGTCATTTTGTCTGGAGGCCTTTGACAGTCAGAGTCACAGCTCACAGTAGTCTGTGTCACGTGTCCACTTGTTACTTCCCCTCCTAAATCAGATCAAGTCTTTCCGAGGCCCACATAAAGGTCCTCCTTCAAACACAGCAGCCCTGAAAGTGTGCAGGCACAGTTGGTGTAAAGCACAGCTCCTCAGAGCCTGGATGTGTCCCAGCAGTGACGTGTCGGCATATGTGAGTGTCAGAGCTCTGAAAACCACTCCCACACGTCAGGCATTCCACTTCCTCCTACGCTGCTGTGGTTTTTCCTCTGTAGAGCAGAGTCAAGAGCCAGACACACCAACTGATCAGTTTCCTCCAAACTCTGGGTCTTAATTTGTCCCTCCCTGCACCCTCTGCACCCACAGATGATTGGCAGAGGGTGCAGAGGGTGCCCACTCAGAAGACTTCACTGAGATCAGATGCTGAGAGGCTGCAGGTTCTCCACAGAGGCTGAAATCAGGATGTTTTTACCACTAAAGGCAAACCCTCACTCATAATGGCACTAAGATGTGTCGTAAACAGCAGGAAAAACACTTTTAGGGACCTTTTAACTCACCAAATCCAGACACAGGACTGGGATTTGATGACAAAAAAGTCTGTCATGTACCATTTAAAAGGGCTTTGAGGAGTGTCTAAGTCATCTAGAGAAAGTATTCCTTCTTTATATATGCCTGATCATAATCCACACTTTAAAATGAGATTATCAGCAATCAGAAATATTACAGGTTACAGCTTATTTTAAATTGCTACCTCTTTACGTCCTGATCAGGTTGAGCAAAACCAGATTGATTTATGGGACGTTAAGGTATCTATGGCAACACCATGGTGGCTGACTAAGTTTATTAATGGAAGAGAGATCTGTGTTTTTCTCGGCTGAAAACGATTTCTGTGATTAATTTTGTAGTGATGGTGGACACTGGAGCCTAACTGTCAGACAGGAAAAAGGACAGAAAAGCAGAAGAAAGAGAAACAGGACAGTGATAAACCACGAGCTAAAGGCTATTACACGAGCTAAAGGCTAACACAGGGGCTAAGCTGTTTGTGACAATGTCCATACCAACCCACGATCTCCATTTAATTCCAGCACGCAGCAGTCTGACTGAGGTCATAGCTCTTTCCCAAAGTCAGGAGGGGGTGGGGGTGCACACTTCATCCATTTACCAGAATATTCTTTATATGCAGAATGCACCAACAGTCAGAGTTTATTCATGTGATGTTACTGAACTAATCTGTTTCAGGATAAATGTTTTTTAAGTTAAACCACATTAACCAAACATGGTGCAACCATTGTTGGAGTGACTTCAGAGGCTAACGTTGCTGTTGTTAAGCAGCTAGTTTATGACAACATTATCATCAGTCAGAGTAACATTGGCATCACCATCGACTCCCTTCTTTGCCTGTTAAAGTTAGACTCTGTTTTCCCCTTTATCCCTTTAGTGTTTTTTTTTTTTTTCTTAACAAAGCAAACATGTTGCTCAGCATTCACCAACGTTGGCCTACACACAACCTGTGGTGTCTCCTCTGACATCTTTCTACAAGTCTGAGTCATCACAAGTCCTACTCACTAGGCTCTGAATAAGTTCTGGGGTAACACATACAGTCGTCACAGAGCCTTTTACTTAGGACTGAAGCTCCAGCAGTGAAAATGTATTCACCTTCAGCTGAGTGGTAAAAACTGACTGAGCTGGTTAATGGATGAACAAAACCTAACGTGGGAGAGTCCACAGGAAACAGACAGGCTTCGAAGTGATACTCCGGGATGGAACAAGTTGGGTCCTATCACAAGGTTTAGGGCAGAAATTACCCCTACAGCAGTGTTTTTGTGCAGCAGAAGCCCAGAGCGCTCACACCAAACACCCCCTCCCTGCTCCTCTGCCGGTTTCCTCTGCACTCAGACGGGGCCATATTTTACTTGACCAATAACACAAATAAACAGACTCACACCAAAAAAATCTGATATCGGTCTGCATTCACACTTTATTCAAAGTGAATGGCGGGTCGTCCTGGCTCTCATAGTCATTCATCTTTACGCCGTTATTGCACAATTCGTCCTGGCAGACTACCTGCGTTTGTTTATATCTGGCACGCCGCACGCGCGAACTGATACACTAAGCGGCGAGCGCCTCATAGCCAGCTGTGGCTCTGCAGCGGAGGTAGTGCCGTTTTACAGCACGATGAGAACTAGAGCCTTATCGAGCGGTGTTTTTGTGTGAAAGTAACGCGCTGAAAATTCTCTAAATAAAGCGTGAATGCAGAACGATATCAGATTTTTTGGTGGGAGTCTGTTTATTTGTGTTTTTGGTCAAGTAAAATATGGCCCTGTCTGAGTGCAGAGGAAACCAGCAGAGGAGCAGGGAGGGGGTGTTTGGTGCGTGCGCCCTGGGCTTCTGCTGCACAAAAACACTGCTGTAAGGGTCATTTCTGCCCTAAACCTTGTGATTGGACCCAACTTGTCCCATCCAGGAGTATCACTTTAAGGTGTGACCTGATGGGAAGATAATAATGTCAGACCAAAGGCGTTATGGGTTTCAGTAAGATGGTCTCTGTACACTGTTCATAGCAAATGTGATAGGCCGTCAGTGCTGACATGTAGGCTTAAAAGTGCACATGAAGGTCGCCCCCCAGTGTAAGCGTTAAGTGCACAGACGGACCATCATTCACCTGATGCCGATCAACAGAACCAGAGCAGCAAACCTCCACCATGGTGTTTCTAATGAGCTCCCCTTTAAAGTACTGTGGACGTTAAAACATGAATCAAGCTGGGAAGGATCCCGCACTAACCCATCAGCTGCTGTTTGTGTGTCCATGCTTCATGCACTTCACAGAGGAAGTGTTTTTTATTCAATAGAGGAGAAAGAGAGGCTTTTATCTCAGCTGGCCTCCACAGTAGCCTCAGCAGTTTCTCAGAACACTTACAAACACTGATGCAGTCAGACTGTCCTAACTGGATTTTCTAATTGTCCTCCAGAGCTTCCCTCTCCATTAGGCTTCAGGCCGGCTGGGAGGAGCGTCTTGGTTACAGAGCTGCCCGCACACACACATGCACACTCTCTGATGGCCATGCCTCAGAGATACTCCCACCAGAGGAGGAAGGCTTACACAGCGGCAGCGAGAAGGATGGAGAGGAGAAGCAGGGAGCGAAGACAGAGCAGCAATAACAACCCAGCTAGCTGTGCAACCCAGCGCTCCAAGAAGCTGGCCATGCTTTCCAGGTAGGGTTCCAACTCAGACACGCCACACTAAGGTCAGCTGACACAGTACTTCAGCTTCTTTACACACAACGCTATACCATGGTTCTTTAAGTTTGACAACCAAAGTGGCACAAAAATCAGGGCTGCATGATGCATTTCACCATCAAACCAGGTTGATATCATGTCTTGTAATGTCTAAAACCAGGTCCCTTATCCTGTGCCACACTAAGACCTGTGACGACAATCCTGAAGAGATTCATGCTGGAGAGGAGTCCTATAAGTCCAGGACTTGGAGCAAAAGGGAAAACGTGACTGATGAGGATCACATGACGTTCAGAGATGCAGATAACAGAGATAGGAGGGAGGGCTATGGAGGAGGATGTCAGGTGCATCAGAACATCACACCAAAGGAGAGTAAAAGGAGCATGAGGAGCTCCTTCAGCATTAAGGTAAAACTTCAGGATAATGTCTGAAAAGAGCTGACTCATGATGTTTGAAGAAACCCAAACATTTGGTGTTCAGAGAGCTGTGAGGCAGACATTTGAAAGCATGTGGTACATGGAAAGAAAGAAGCAGAACTTTAACCTTTGTCAGGTTAACTCTCTGATAGAAGAAGTCCTGGTCGTGATATGAGCTAAACCATACTCCTCAGCCCTCCTTTTCTTTGGGCCTTCAGTCACAAACAGATGTTCATTAAAGGTGTTTATCCTCGTACGCTAACGGCTCATGCAGCCTCTCTGTTGAAGTCCATCTGTCTCATTCTCAAATCATCAAACTGTATTAACCTGCTGTCTCAAGTGTAACACCCAGACAGCCTAACACTAGAGCAAAGGTTTCCTGTCTGGGTGTAATGATGGTCACATTCCCTGAGTTGGTGTGAGACGAGCGGCTGCTCTGAATGTCAAACATTCAAACAAAGACGGGATTTGTTCTGTGTCTCCAGCTCAGCCTCTCAGCACATTCTGCTGATGATCAGTCTGGTTTGAGTGTCAGCCACTCGTCAGTCACCTCACTCTAATAAGCATTTTTGGGGAGACACACACTCTCTATGCTTTCTTCAACACCGTCACCATTAAGTATTTTGGGATTGATAATAAGCAAGAGTTATGGTTTGATAACATACCGTCATTTTACTGTGAACATGAAATCTGTGTCTGTTAATCCTCCTCTGATTATCAACCCTCCATTCTGAGTCCATATTTGGTCAAAACCTTTGCTCTAAACCAACCATTTCATCAGCTCTGGTGTTTCAGGGGAAAGTGTGACCCTGTTAACTAGAGACTGCGTAGACAGACACCCACTGTTTTTTAGTCATAATAAACGATTATAGCTTTTATACCTCCTTTACATAGCATGGCATATTCATACCTTTGGATGGCGCTTTAGCTCCAGTTTAGTCAACAAACTACAGCATGTCAATAAAAGTCAGCAGTTCGTGGCAAATGAACAGTGAATTACTGAGACCCTATCGGTTTGTTTCACCATATTCATGTTTAAAGGGGCTATAAGGAGTTTGAAAGTGATCTTAAAAAAGGCTCCTCTTTAGATATATGTCTGACAATAATCCATACTTAAAAATGAGATTATCAGCACCAATATTGCTGGTTACAGGTTATTTTAAATTGCTGTTTCTTAGCTTCCAGGTCGGGTCGACCAGGACCTGATTGATTCACGTCTCATCTAGCGCTCTATGACAACACCACACTGGCTGACGAAGTTTAGTAGTGAGAAGAGATAAAACACAGAGATCTGTATTATATCTGAGATCTGTGAAAACTATTTCTATGACAAATTTTGTAGTGATAGTGGACACAGGAGCCTAACTGTCCGACAGAAAAAGGACAGAGCACGAGGCTGCCAGCTGGGCTAAATATAAACAGCTACCATACTACTTACAAACTGACAGTGTTTACTTGCTGTCAGGTTAGCCTACAGATATATTGGAGCACCGCGCTACCGAAAGCACTATGTACTGATAAATACCTTACCTCGGCGCGTCGTATCCAGTAAAAAGTTGTCTTAAAGAAAGAAAACTGCTTTCCATCTGATCTCTGTTTAATTTCAAAAAAAGCACACAGCTCACTGAAAGTAATTTACGACAATGTGCAGAGACTCCAGGCCAGAAGGTGGCGAGGGAGTGCAATCAAAACAAATCCTCTTCTCAGCATCTTTAACAACTGATGTACTGTAGGCGTGCCATTTTGCTAAGCAATGCTAACAGTTGTAGGCACATAGATGTGTATGTTGTGTTAATGTTTGTATGTTAGTTATATATGTAGTGTTTAGGTAACTGTAGGAATTACAAATGAAGTGAATGAGTGTCCAGTGTTATCATATATATTTTGCAGTAAACCCTTTTCTGTCAATAAACGACTGCTTCATGATCGAGATGCTAACTCTGCTCCTCTACCATGGTTCAGAGCTTCATGGGGCTGCGCTGTGTTTTTTAGTCCTGTGCTGCTGGTTCAGGTTTCCCCTGTTAGAGCTTCCCTGGTCTGATGCTGGTAACATCAGCTGACAGGCACTGACACCTTCAGCTAAAGGTCTCCAGGTAGCAAGGTCACTCCTCAGTCCAAAACACCAGTTGCTCTGTCATGTCATGTTCTTGTCAGTAGAATCTGAGTCCATGGTGGAGTGCCATTTCTGGCAGCTGACCACAAAAAAAAACAGACGTTTTTATTCTGCTTATTTCTTCTGTTTGAATTCAGAGTTTAAAGAACTTACCTGAATGGCCACTGCAAATCACCAGCAGAGAGAACAGTTTGTTCTCCTGCTGATCAATGCTTCATTATTTTCATCTGCATTTGAAATGTGTTTCTGAAGAGGTGACAAAGAAATCAGTAAACATGTGCGGAGCATAGCTCAGTGCAGTGTTTGGTTTCAACTGTGTGTGTGTGTGTGTGTGTGTATGTGTGTGTGTGTGTGTGTGTGTGTGTGTGTGTGTGTGTGTGTGTGTGTGTGTGTGTGTGTGTGTGTGTGTGTGTGTGTGTGTGTGTGTGTGACCACAGGAGAGCAGTATCTGGAGGATGTGTGTAGCCACAGGTCCTGCTGAGGATCGGTGTGGCCCACCAACAGCTACTAACAGCGTTCAGACAGAGGATAGAGACCATCACTGGGAGCAAGGGAGGACTGGAACAAACCTGCACAGGTGATGAAGCACAGCACACACCTGAACCTGGACCCCCTGAGACCCCAGCTGAATTTTTTTGGGAGTGTTTTTTTGTTGTTGTTTTAATTTTATTTTTACCTGCTATTCAGAATGATTCAGAGCAGGTGTAATCAAACTTTGTCTCTGTACAAGAAGTGATTGGTCATGAGGTTGAATCATTAATTAGTCATTACTGTTTCTATACATAAACACTGCTTTCACTCAGGAAAGTTGGATTTAGTCTTTACCTTTCTTTATTTTACTTCGGGAGCTGCTGTAGAAGTCTTCTTCTAACTTTGTCACCATCTGTTTCTCACTGAAATGAGTGAAATGTTGTGATATCACCAAGATGACGTGGCCAAAGTCCCTGGCTGTGGTTGTTAAAAAAGCAGTATGATGAATCTGAGAGGCAGAAATGTTATGTTCTCATATGAGCACGCAGGGTCTTGGGAGGATAATCCCTTTGATCTGATGGGTTAACAAACATAGACTCAGTCACAGGACAGAACACCCATAAGCAGCGAGAGTTGTGTGAAAAGCTCACATTATAAAACCCTAACCTTTTTATCTCCTAATTTTGATTTGTAATCTGAAATCTCTATCTTACTATCTCAGTAAGTCCCCTTTTACATCTATAAACTTTTCTATCTTATATTTTTACTTATTATCTCAATGTGAATGAATATCCTTGATTTTGTCTTTTTTCTCATGATTTTAACTTGTTCTAATATTTTCAGTCAGCAGTTGTCTATCTGGTACCTGAATGAGTCTCTTGGTTTCCTGCTGTCCCTGTTTGGTTTTTCCTCAGAGTCTGCAGCCTCATGGGCCCAGACAAGCTGGCACCCTTTAACGGACAGTTTCTAAACGGCAGTGCTTTGCTGGTCGGGGAAAGACTGAAGAGCTTTCACATTAAAGATAACTGTGAGGTAATAACCTTTATTTATATTTAACCCTGAAACAGTCTAAATATTTTTTCCCTCTTCACCTAAAAATACTATATTCTCATTCTCAACATGTCTCTATCTTAAAGTTTTTCTCAGTTGCTTTGGTTCATTTCTCGGATCAGAAATGAAATTCTCAAAACTACTCGTTCAATCTTCTCATCATTGTGTCTCTTGTGCACATCAAAATACAGGATACAGAATACCATTCTAACACCCTATTGGTTTGTACGCAATCCATTGCATCTGCACATGACACAAATAACGCAACGGGGGGGGGGGGGGGGGTTGAACTATAGTAGGAATATAAATTTAGATGATCTAGAAGAGATCTTGTAAGGCATACCACAGTAACACCCAATAAAAATCTGTTTCATTGTGTTTTGAACTCCAGGACACACTCACATGTGAAGACAGCCTCAGCATGAACAGTCTGACTGTAAGCCCACAGCATCCAATGCTCCTCTGTCCATCTGCTCCACTCTCTATACCTGGATACACAAAAGAGGAGCTGATGGCCAACAACAACCACCTCAAGGTTAAGCATCCATCCTTGGCAGCCTGTAGCAGAGCAGAATTACTTCACCTTTCCAGTGTTTATAACTCTCTACTTTTGATGTGTGTGTGTGTGTGTGTGTGTGTGTAGTTACCAATCCCTGAAGTGAACGAGGACAGATGCTGGGAAACTGAGGTCACTGAGAAGAGCTCACCAGGAGAGATGATGTCTGACACAACATGTTCCACTTCGACCAGTACGTATGCAAAAGTTTTCAGTGATTTCTGGAAATGTTCCTTTAGTGGAGGCTTTTTTTTTTGTTAAAAATAACACTATAAAAGAAATAAAAATTGAACACAGGTGAAGTGTTAATCTGTTTAAGTCTTGTGATGGCTTGTTGCCTTGAGTAAAAGTCCCGGTAATCATCCCGAAACCACATCAGAGTTCATTTTAAAAAGTTACAAGCTTTTATGATTAATTTCAGAATTTAATATGACTAATTTTTATAAGTAGCTCTTGAAAGGTTTGTGTGTGTTGAAATCCTGACTCTCTGCCCTTTATCTGGGGAGAGTGTTACACACCCTTGCTGGCTGGATCATCACCACAGGTGAAATCAATGACTGCTTAGCAGCCCCCTACTAGACAGGGACATAGCTTCAAGCAGAGCTCAGTGCTCTGTTTGAATCCCCTGTCCATTGACACTGCTGTGTATTGGCTGTGTGTAAAGTATGTCTCATCTAACTCTGAGTTTTAATTTGAGCATCATTTTAATTTTTGATTGCACTGTTTGATTTGTTTAGTCGTAAGTCAAATCAGGTATAACATGTTAAGTTAGATGAGTGAGAAATATCTGGGGAAACATCAGGCCTTGCACCAGTTAGCAGTGACATGCTGCAGACTGCTGACAGCTGATTTCACATGTAAACAATGCAGCCATGGTTACATGTAGGATCTCCAGACAAACACACAAGCAAAAATAGTAAAAATATTACTAGGACATATCCTGTTTGGTGTCCATGACCAATAAACTAACCATACAAGGTAATAATCCATTCCAAATGCAAAAATGATGAACTAGAGATGAAAAAAATTACAAGAACGAACAAGGAAGAGAGAGCTGCTGTACCAGGCAGCCACAACAGGGCGGCACCTAGCAACAGAATAAGTATGATAATAACATAGCATAACATAGGAGTAATTTTTTTTTTAATATTTTTTTTTATTATTTAAGAACAGTAAAATCAGGGGTGCATGGCTCTTTTTTTTGAGGAGGGGCAGTTGCACACATGCTGCCCTGGAGTTTCACACACACACACACACACACACACACACACACACACACACACACACACACACACACACACGCACGCACGCACACACACACATTTAGAGCTTATGAATTTTGCCCTGATTTTCCTTTCTCTGTGATGTCATCGTGTGTGATCAGGTGTTCGTCCTTACTGGATCGGGGATCTGGATAGCATCATCATGAAGGCCCCGGAGCCGTTTCACCCTCATGTAAACACTGGTTTCTATGGAAACAGGAAGTCTCTGTCACAGCTGTTGGACTTTTCACACACCTCCACACAGGTATTTTATCTTCCTAAGACTATCAGCAGAGTAGGCCTACAGCGTGGGAGGTCTGGTGGGACTTAGGTCTGCAGGGACTTAAACTGGCCAGTCTCTGGTTTCTGAGCAAAGTGAGGGAGGATGAAGTGACAGAGTAGACGTACATACGCTCATTTGTCTCAGTGGTTAATGTTTGTGTGTGTGTTTTTCAGAGATAATCTCCTTTACTTCGGGTAACACTGATGTCTGCATGTAGTTTAAAAAGCACCGTAACGTAGCTCACTGGATACACAGACAGGTCTACTACTGGAAGAAGGAGCACATAAATTTGGACCAGTGGCGATGTTCAGAGTTAACTTGACTTAACTTAATATGAATCACTTCCCAGTATCCAAGTGAAAGTGGATTCATGAAATTTGCTTTTCAAATAAAATGGGCTTTGAGAATGTGGTTCATGGCAGGCAAAAGAACAACCATCAGTATTGTTGGATAGTTTGTGAGATCAACATATTAGTAGTTTAAATAAAGAATGTAAAATATTAGGAGGACTTTATAATATTTAACTGTAATATTTCATTGTAAATGACCAAATATAAGACGACCCCTCTGTTTTCAAGAACAATCTTCAGAAAAAGACTAATATCCAAAATTTACTTTGTAACTACGTTTTACTGAAATTCTGAGACAGTCATTAAAATAAAAGATAGAGATCACTTTCATTTCTGTCTCCAAATCCAATCACTAAGATCTGTGTTTTAAATGTAGTTCTGATAACAGCTCTGGTAATGGGCATGCCTTCACCACATTTCTCATTTAACTCACACACCCTCCTGTCAGTCTCTTGAAAACGGTCTCTCAGGACCACAATAAGCTTTTTTCTTTTACAGTTTGTATTTTTCAGACACTCTTTTTGGACGCATGATCTTCTGACATGACACTCTGTAACTCCATATTTTTGTCTGCTTGACAGTTGTTTAACGTCTCTGCTGCACTGACCATCATTATGTCAAAATTAGTATCATAACTCCACCTCATTTGTGAGTTAACTTGCTCAACTTTTGGTCCACTTTGCTCAGGACAACCACCCCATCACTGTCTCATGTCCTGTCACTGTGACTTTGCTGTGATTGACAGATGACCTCAGCCACCATGAGGTCTCTGGCTGGCGCCCTCTGCTGTTGCATGTAGTGACCCAAGACAACTATCAGCAAGTGTCAACGGTTAGACACCGATTATAAGACGACCCCCCCAACACAGTCAGGCCCACACAGTATTACCTCACAAACTTTAACAGTTATTCTATGGGCATGACGTCACTACAGTTACAGTATAAAGCTGTAGTTTTACTCTAGTTATACTCATACACAGTCACAAATTACTGTCACTTTATGCGGGCATATCAACAGTACAATCCCATTTTGTGTAAATACAGCCCTGTGAGAAATTTCACTGTAAAAAAAACAAACAAAAAACAGTAAAATACTGTCAACCCTGCAGACATTTTTTTCCACTTATTTTACAGAAAAGTCATTTTTTTGTAATGGTGTTAAGTTACCATGAGTGTTGACCAGCTGTGTGTGCTCTGCTGCGGCAGAGTTACCAGTATTTTACTGTTTTTTAACTTTTAGATAGTGTAATCCAATATACAGTATTATTCTATGAAAATAAATCACAGTACATGCACTGTTCAGTAAGACGTTACTTGCCATTTCCGCTGCCAGTATCCTACTATTATTTTACAGTGACATTTTTTAAGGTTTCTATATATACACCAAAGAATCTGAGAAGCTTGGGCCCTGGGTGTCTAAATTATTTTTGCATTTCATAAAGGAACCACAGAGTACATCTAGGGTTAGTTACAGTAAAAAAAAGGACACAGGGACTAAAGGGTCGTGGATAATAAATCCTTGTAACCCCTAAAAGATGACTGCAGTCACATATAAAGGAAAAACTAATTTATTGGCAGACTGTATGATGGAGTTCATCGGTCTGCAGAATGTACTAGCTCTGTGAAAGTTACTGATACTGACTCTGAGTGCATGTGTGTGTGTGTGTGTGTGTGTGTGTGTGTGTGTGTGTGTGTGTGTGTGTGTGTGTGTGTGTGTGTCCAGCCATTGCAGAAAACCTCCCGCTCCCTCAGCTCTGCACAGCTGGTCCACTCCTGCAGCAACGTTCAAGCTTTCATCATCTGTAACATCGTGCTGATGAAGGGTCAGGGCAAGGTAGGACTTCACACCTTCACTCTCCACTTTGAGTGGCCCACGATGCTGTAAAAACACCATTGGCTATGATCTCCAGATCTGCAGATCTGCATGGCCAACCCAAAACCTCCACCGTTGCTATTTTCCTTTGTTTTTTTTGAGGAGAAGTTTGCGTTTTGACCCAAGATGGGACAGCCTGGATGATATGATGTTTTCAAAACCAACTTTCAGTGTTGGATTTTTTCCAAGGCCAGCTGTCATTAAATTAAATAAAATAAGAATAAGATAAAAGCTGATCAGACGCACAGGAATAATAACCTTAACGCATAATTTCTCGAAATTCAAATTTACTTATTTAAACGACAGAAAATGGTTTTGTGAAAATGCTATCAAATGTGTTTTAACTCATCTTTTCAGGCTTCAGTTTAACCTATTATTTGCTTGAACTAGTGGTAAGGCAATGTATTAAATGTTCACACTGATTACTTTGTTAAAAATTAATTTTCCTTCAACTTGATAACAGAAAAATGTGTCAAGCACCTTCAGAGCTCTTTCTCTTGACTTAAGACTTTCTGAGGTTGTTGCTTGGCCCCTAATTTCTCTTCCCATTGCTTCAGTCTACGCGTATAAGTGGTCAGTGTTGTTACTGTGACACTTAAACTAGCTCCCAAAACAACAGGCCTAATGAAAAGAGGAATTTGAGAACCTGACAGGAGGTAAAACAATGTGCCTTGTTTGTGGAGCTGATGTGGGAGAAATATAACACAAAGCAGCATAAAACACAATATGGACACAGTGGAGGGGCTATATAGTGTTGAGAGGGAGATGTTGCAGTTTAGCACCCCTGTTATCTAAAATCAAACACTCCAATAAGACCCCAAAGTTCTGGGGACTGTTACATGCTCTGATGATGACTTTAACAATACTGAATAAGAGACGATGGTGCCGTGCTCTGGTGTGCTCTGAAGGTCTGGTAGGATGTGTATGAATCCATATTGAACTGATACGGTCTGATGACATGCTGAAACAGAGGGAACCAGTCCAGCTTTACACTGATATAATCTACAGAACCAGTATTAACCTTTGGCTCTGTGTTAATAGCGTGACTATGAACTGTGTCCAGGGTCTTGGTTTCAGCATTGTAGGAGGGAGTGACAGCATCTACGGACCAATGGGGATCTATGTGAAAACCATTTTTCCTGAAGGGGCCGCTGCTGCTGACGGAAGACTGCAGGAAGGTTGGTGAAGGATATGAAGACCATATACAAACTGAGGGTCTAACCTGATTGGTCTAAACCAATTAGTGTAATCCGATTGGTCTAATCCGATTGGTCTAATCCGATTGGTCTAATCCGATTGGTCTAATCTGATTGGTCTAATCTGATCAGACCTCTTCAATATTCAGTGAAATTGACCTGAATGACTGATGCTTCATGGATTACCAGGGTAGCTGAGGCAAACCAAAGTACAGACACATGTTTTTTCAGACTGAATAAAAAAACGTAATATATTAAAGCAGCATGGTCATAGTTTTAAATAATAAACGTCATTTTTTTAGTGCTGGGTGATTTTCAAATTAAGACCATGTCCACACCTAGCCTGGTGTCTGGGAAACCTATCTTTATCTTTATCTTTATCTATATCTTTATACGTTAAGCCCTATCATATACACCAAACCACATGTTATGTTACTAAAAACAATGTTTTCTGAAATTCTGGTTTTCTGGTATTGTGTATACACTGGGAAACAGTTTTTGTTTCTCAATGTCACCGTTAAAGCTGGGGTTCGTTGTGAATGGCTGGCACAGGTTTTACGTTGGAAAAACACTAACAAAAGTGGGTTTGGCGTGCTTTGAGCTGCACTTATCAGGAGATTTTCCCAGTGTTTGGATGAAATGAAAGTCAACTTTAGTTTAGTTTAGTTTAGTTTATTCACACACACATTATCACAATACAAGTGCATTACAGATATACCTGAACATACATACATATATATATATATATATATATATATATATATATATATATATATATATATATGCGCACCCTCTGCAGCTGTAATTTGGTGACAGGTGCACATGTGAGCACAAGTCAACAAAGCCTCAGAGGCAGGTTTCCAGAGTGTCAGGCACATTTTAATGCAATAAACAATCACAGCAATCACTATTTAAGGTATCCGTCTGAGTCAGCGTATACATTTGTATCTATATTAACTGTCCCGTCACATGTGATGTTGAATTAAAGCCGTTTGTCATAATGGAAAGTTAACCTGACGGCAACTGGAAGTTTGATGCACATCTTACAATTTAACATTAACAGCCTTAACATCTGATACTGAGTATAAATCTGGCTTCTCTCATTTCATTTAATTCAAAGAAAAGAGGGAGAGAAAAGAAAGAAAGAGAAAAGAAAAAAGAGACAAAATAAATGTATGTCACTACTCTAAAGCTGTGTCACTCACACACAGCCTGTCGTAGTCTCACGTAGCAGCTCCAGCTGCTAGCAAGCTGGCACGAAGGATAGAAATTGCGTTTAAATAAAAAAACAAATTAATGATGTAGGCCGAAAAAAAACTGAGCTTCCACTCCTTGACTGACCAGCAGCCGCCACTGCTACAAAGCTAAATTCATCATTAATGAACTTAACTAAAAACAACATCTAAACACCCTGCAAAGCACATCTGAGTGTTCAAATATCAGTGCAATGCTGTCAGATACAGGGTTTAATTTCCTTAAATTTGTAAATTTAAATGATCAAACATTTAAAAGGCCATGGTTAAAACATTGGTTTTAAAAACTGTTTCCATTACTGTTGGTGAATGAGGCTCACTGAGATGAAAGGAATTTAAAAGAAATGAAGTTCACTTTGGTTTTTGTGTTTGAACAGGTGATGAGATCCTGGAGCTGAATGGAGAGTCTCTACACGGTCTGTCTCATGATGAAGCCCTGCACAAGTTCAGAGTATGGCAACAGTATTATAAGTATATATATATATATATATATATATATATATATATATATATATAATCAGTCTATCAAGGCAAAGTAAAGAAAAGGAGTAGTTTGTTGTGGAGACACGTCTTAGAGCACTGGGTTCCCAGCTGCGGTTAATATAGACAGCTACTGAAGTACAAACAAACTGACAGTGTTTACTTGTTGTCACCATGCCTACAGACTTGTTGGAGCACCGGGCTGCCAACAATGCTACATGTAGCCAGCTGCTACAGCGTTTGCTTGCTTCACGTTTCAAACCATATCCCTGCGTAACTGTACTGATAAAGCCCTTACTTAGGCACATTGTATCCAGTAAAAAGATGACTTGAGCAAAGAAAATGTGTTTTGATCCGATCTCCATTTGATTCCAAAACAAACTCGCTCAAAGTTATTTACGACAGTGTGTGTGAGACTGTGGCCAGAAGGTGGCAAGGCAGTTCAATTAAAACAGATCCTCCTCAAAACATCTCTAAGGTTCACCTGGGCTCTGAGTTGTGGCATGTTGGTGTTATTTAGGAATTGAAATATCCAGCGGATGGTGCTATTTACGTTCAAACCAACACCCGACAGCAAGGATCTCAAACTCGTGCCATGCAGGGCCAAGAGGCCGCAGGTTTTCTTTCCAACCAAAAACTCCATCAGCTGATTTCACTGATTACCTCACCTTCAAGCAGAGAGCAGGGACTAATCAGTGAAATCAGCTGGTGGAGTTTTTGGTTGGAAAGAAAACCTGCAGCCTCTTTGCCCTCCATGGCACGAGTTTGAGATCCCTGCCCTACAGAAAGCACACACTAGTATGAGCAGAGTCTGGATTGTGATGATGAAACAGAAGTGGGAAGTGGGAGAACCCTCTTTGGGTTAAAATGTGCAGAACATTCAGGGACAGAAATACAGCAAATGGACATTTCATTCCAGCTCCAACTTTAAAACACTTCTCATTTTAAAACAAAGTTAGTCCACAGAGAAGATCCAGCTCCAAAGGTTTTCTTGGAGACCTGTGGATTATAAACCGAGGAGTTGGACATACTGACACACATCAAATATTAATTTCCCATCTTTTTCTTTGTCATTGTGTTTGTGCAGCAAATAAAAAAGGGCCTGCTGACTCTGGTGGTGAGGACCAGTCTGCGTGTGGGGGCCCTGTGTAGTCAGGCACAGGTAGCTCATCTCTGCAGGTCACGCTCCCTCACCTCCACCGCAGGTATGGTGAGGGTCAGTGCTGACATCAGAGACTACAACTACCTGAACAACAGCTGCAGTGACACACAGAGTGACAGGCAGCTCAGCAAACCCAGAGACCAAGTCATGATGGAGATCATCCTACAGAAAGGTCAGCTCCAGAGGACACGCTCCAAAACTTTCTTTTTTATTCAATCAACTTTTAAAGTGTGTCTGACCACGGACACTCTGACTGGCTTACCTCGCTGAGATACAGCCACTTTAAACATGCTACTCTGTCATGCATTCACACCAGAGCCACGTGATCCACAGCATAAACTGAAAATTCTCACAGATTACTTTTCTTCATGAACTAATCTTGATGAAAGAGTTTGCACGTTTTCTACCCAGAGGTTGGAGTTGGTCTGGGCATTGGACTGTGCTGTGTCCCATCTACTGACGGGTGCCCTGGTATCTACATCCATAATGTATCTCCTGGGTCTGTGGCTCACATGGATGGTAGACTCAGGTGAGACAAGTTTGGAAGGACTGATAGAAGTTGTAATAATGCTAAAAAGTAAGAAGAAATTCATGCAAATAGACTACAGACAGGAAAATACGCCCCTGAGTGGAGTGATGATGGAGAAGAGGAAGCAGAGCTCTGATTGGTCCTGATCCTCTGAATGAACTCTCCCTCCACTCTGCAGGTGTGGGGATGAGATCATGGAGATTAACAGCACTGTGGTTTACAACATGACACTGAATGATGTCTACACGGTCCTGAGCCAGTGCACCCCAGGTCAAGTCCACATCATCATCAGTCGCCATCCTGATCCCTATGTAAGCATTTTGGTTAATGTTGACTTTTGGGTTCAACTGTGAGATTCTGTGCTGCTGGTACACTTCCTCAGGCTTTCAGTCAGACTTCTCAGTTTTCACAGTTTCACTCTTTAAACCCTGATCCAGCCTGTATTCATCGACTGCCACAGAGCTCTGAGTGCAAAGGGAGGCTCACAAAAAAAAGCTGGGCATACACTGTGCGATTGTCAGCTCTTTTTGAGTCGATTTACCACTCTTGCATCTATTTTTTGGATCAGGATGAATTTCTGCTCAATTGTGTGTTGTGTTTTGTATAGTATATGTAGGGTAATGACAAAAGATTAACACCGCATGAAATGCCCCAGATCACAAATCCATTGATCACAAGAAAATCAAACATGTTTGAAATCTTGGTCGCTCCTCGTGAAGGTATTGCACAGTAGAAGCAGTGCAACGAGCCAACTTGCCTCAACCTCTCGCACAGAGTATGGATGATCTTTTAAGTGACATTGAAAAAAATAACATGAAAAAAAAAAACGTTGACCTGTGGAACTACATTACTAACCCTGGTGTGCACAGAGTATTTATCGTTACTCTAAGCCAGTGTTTCTCAATCCTGGTCCTGGAGGACCCCTGCCCTGCATGTTTTGGATGTTACCTCTCTCCAGCACACCTGATTCAAATAAATGGCTCGTTATCAGGCTCGAGCTTCATGACGAGCTGATTATTTGAAACAGGTGTGGTGGAGTCGGGAACATAAAAACATGCGGGGCAGGGGGTCCTCCAGGACCAGGGTTGGCTAACACTGATTTGAAGTACCCCACAGTGTATGCCCAGCTTAACCTGTTAATCTCCACCATCTTAACTGAACAGAGAAAAGAGTGAGACGAGTTAACACTTTATCGGTGAACATTTAATACATGAGTTTCAAAGACTTATCTCATCAACATGATAGTTTCTTTAAAGATCTGTGAAAAAGTATCCTATCCTTCTTTAAGGATTTTTATCCCACTACAGGCAGCTGAAGTTGTAATCTGGCCCTAATTTTTGAGAATTTATTTTTTGAATAAAATCAAAATAGTTACTCTTTTATATATATATATATATATATATATATATATATATATATATATATATATATATATATATATATATATATATATATATATATATATATTTATATATATATATATATATATATATATATATATATATATATATATATATATATATATATATATATATATATATATATATATATATATATTTATATATATATATATATATGTTACTATTGAACCCCAAAAGATTCATTCAAAAGATTTAAAGCTTTGATAGAATTAAAAAAAAATCATTTTTACAAAGTCAATTTTTATTTCATAACTTCATTTTCCAGAATGGCCTTTTTATTTCATAATGTCATGTTTTAGCATAATGACTTGGTCTGCCACTCAAAGAAGGTTTCCTCGTGGTAGGACCAAGAGGAAGTATATATAAGATGAAAAGAATTGGTCCAAGTACTGAGCCCTGTGGAACTTCATTAGTAACCCTGGTGTGCACAGAGTATTTGTCGTTACTCTTAGCAAACAGCTGATCAGCGCGCTGTAGAAAGCAGCAGATATGTTCTGCATCTGTTAAAGGCAGAATTGAATGGGTCATCCCTTTTCCCCTCTAAAAAAAGAAGAAAGAAAAAATCAATCCTTCTAAGGCCACAGTGTTTGGACTTCTGTTCATCTTTCTTTTCTTAACCTTCAGAAGTGTTTTTCATTAACATTTCTGTTTCTCATTACCCTGAACTCTTCTGTGTGTCCCAGGTATCAGAGCAGCTGCTAAATGATGCCATAACCAAGGCTGTGGAAAACAGCAAATTAAGAAAGGAGCGAAGCCAATGGAGTATTGATGGTGAAATATTCATTTGTCCATCTCCTATTTCCTGCCATTAAATTTTCCCTCTCAGGGTTTTTGTTGGAGCAAAACATGTGTTACATGGCGACATGTTAATTCTGTGACATGTTAATTCTCAGCTGTTTGATTCAGTACCACTGCACTGTGAACTCTGGTTATTGTTTTGTTAACAGTTTCCTTAACCTGTTTCAGGTTTGCGTCAACTAGAGTCATGTTCTCACATCCAGCAGCGATGCAAGCATTACCTGGCGAGGAGTTTCAGTCAGCTCAGGGTTCAACAGGCACAGAAGACCATGACCCGGTCCTGCAGTGACAGCACCAACAACCACCAGAACAACTGCCGTCTTAAAATCCACGACGTCCAGCACACACACCACAGCCCATCAGGTTGTGTTCACAGCCTGGACACACCCAGGGTAATGACACACTGAGCAGGTTGAACAGAGTTTGACAAATGTCCTGCTGTCCAAGTCTAAATCATCTCCTTTCCCCCTCTTGGTTTGTAGTCTACATCAAAGATGTGGTCTGCTAACAGACTGTCAGTGCCCGTGTATCCTGATGAAGAATTTAACGTCCCATTCAACTCGCCCCCTGCTGACACATGCACTGAGCAGCATCAGGATGTGGCCCTCAGGACCACTGAGGTAGTACACACCCTGCTCTGACCTCTTTCTCTTCTTGCAGGCTTGTTGTGCTCGATCCTCTCTAGCTTTGTGCTGAGCTAGCTGGTTAAAGAAGTCAGATAGGCACTTCACAGATTGAAGGAGCCCACCAGGGGAGCCTGAGTGAGGGACAGTGTGGGTGAGGACACAGCTGTTAGACCCTGTTAAAGAAAGGGATCATTTGTCAACTCGCTGCTTGATGGACCAACATGTCTCTCGCATCCATCTGTTGGAGTATGTCATCCAGTTTCCTCGAGGAGAAGCCATTTGTCTTGTCCTGGACTCTTGCTTTAGATTATGATGCAAACTCATCAGTACCAAGTTAACGTCCAAGTCATGAAGTTCTCTCTTAACACTTGAAGAGCAGGTCTAACTGCACCTCAAAGGCCTGATTTACCAAGGACTGCAAAAACCCTGACATTATTCAGAAAGCACACGAGAGGAGTAACAGGATTCAGAATCAGAAATACTTTATTTATCCCAGGGGGGGGACTTAGTAGTTTCCCTCTGCTGACTGCTCTGCTGTCATGATCAATATATAAATATATAAATATATTGTGTGTAGTCCACTTGCAGGTTCCCCAATGCCTCTCCTCAGAGCTGCTGGCCTCAGGATGTGACTAGTGTGGAGGGGAGTGATGGAGACCACAGCAGAGGATTCCCATTTGGAAAGGAAGGACCCAAGCTTTCATCCAACACCAGCTGTCAGGTACACATACTGCTGGTGCTGTTCTCTGTGCCAGAGTTTAATCCACTGAGCTGTTGGACAGAAATAATATCTGTGAAGTTAGCATGATGACATACACTCAACAAAAATATAAACGCAACACTTTTGTTTTTGCTCCCATTTATCATAAGATGGACTCAAAGATCTAAAATTCATTCCAGATAAACAATATTACCATTTCTCTCAAATGTTGTTCACAAATCTGTCTAAATGTTTAATAGTGAGCACTTCTGCTTTACTGAGATAATCCATCCCACCTCACAGGTGAGCCACATCAAGATGCTGATCAGACATCATGATTAGTGCACAGGTGTGCCTTTTACTGCCCACAATAAAAGGCCACTCTGAAATTTGCATTTTTTTTTTTTTTTTGCTTTATTGGGGGTCTTGGGACTCAGAACCAGTCAGTATCTGGTGTGACCACCATTTGCCTCATGCAGTGCAACACACCTTCTTCACATAGAGGTTATCAGATTGTCAGTTGTGGCCTGTGGAATGTTGGTCCACTCCTCTTCAATGGCTGTGCGAAGCTGCTGGATATTAGCGGGAACTGGTACACGCTGTCATATACGCCGCTCAAGCACATCCCAAACATGCTCAATGGGTGACATGTCCGGTGAGTATGCTGGCCATGCAAGAACTGGGACATTTTCAGCTTCCAAGAATTGTGTACAGATCCTTTCAACATGGGGCCATGCATTATCTCGCTGAAACATGAGGTGATGTTCATGGATGTATGGCACAACAATGGGCCTCAGGATCTCATCATGGTATCTCTGTGGCCATCATTAAAATGCACCTGTGTTCTTCGTCCATAACAGATGCCTGCCAATACCATAACCCCACCACCACCACCATGGGCCACTCGATCCACAACATTGACATCAGCAAAGCGCTCACCCACACCACGCCATCAAATGTGAGCATTTGCCCACTTAAGTCTGTTACGGCGGCAATCTGGAGTCAGGTTAAGACCCCGATGAGGAGGACGAGCATGCAGTTGAGCTTCCCTGAGACGGTTTCTGACAGTTTGTGCAGAAATTCTTTGGTTATGCAAACCAATTGTTTCAGCAGCTGTCTGAGTGGCTGGTCTCAGACGATCTTGGAGGTGAACCTGCTGGATGTGGAGGTCCTGGGGTGGTGTGGTTACATGTGGTCTGCCGTTGTGAGGCTGGTTGGATGTACTACCATATTCTCTGAAACGCCTTTGGAGACAGCTTATAGTGGAGAAATGAACATTCAATGCACGAGCAACAGATCTGGTTGATATTCCTGCTGTTAGCATACCAATTGCACACTCCCTCAATGCTTGCTACATCTGTGGCATTTAGCTGTGAGACAAAACTGCACATTTCAGGGTGGCCTTTTATTGTGGACAGTATAAAGTACACCTCTGCACTAATCATGGTGTCTGATCAGCATCTTGATGTGGCACACCTGTGAGGTGGGATGGATTATCTCAGTAAAGCAGAAGTGCTCACTATTAAACATTTAGACAGATTTGTGAACAACATTTGAGAGAAATGGTAATATTGTTTATCTGGAATGAATTTTAGATCTTTTAGTCCATCTCATGAAAAATGGGAGCAAAAACAAAAGTGTTGCGTTTATATTTTTGTTGAGTATAGTTTAATCTACTGAGCTGTCAGACAGAAACATTATATAATATATATTATATATTATATATTATATATTATAACATTATTATTAAGTTAGCATGATGACCAGGCAGTGGAAATATTGTAAAATGTGCGCCGTGCCGAGACAAACCAATCTGAACCACTTGGTGGAAACGTATCTTTATTGTGGTCCATATTCTTAAATATGGACCATGTCAGACCAGTATATAGTGACATTCCATAGCATTTTGGGACAAATGCATCTGTCTAAAAATTTCCAGTTACCTCTCTTTGAACTGAAACACCCATGGCTTTCAAAACAGCTCTTCATGCTTTAAGTCACTTTAGGCTATTGAGGTCTACTTTGCTTTTCTAGGTCCCGTTTCAAGCTTCTTGAATTTCACACTGCTAATTCAGCAAAACCATAAAATACACATTGGCACAACATTCTCCCCATGCTAACAGGCTGTCTGTAGTGTCACTTTTTGTTGAACATCTGTTGTCTCTTTCATACTGCCCTCTACTGGTCTGGCAATGTAATGCAATCACTTTATTACTCCTCCATTTATCACTGGCCTGGCATGCATAATCCTGACCTTAGGCCTCAGTGGAACCACAGACAAAGATGGGCCACAGAAACTATACAGAGTCAATGGGATTTGATGTTTGATATAGTTCTGTAGATAAGTGTATGTAATGGCTGCTTGTAGCTCTGTTAAATATATGTTCAACATTTTTTCAAGTATGAATAACTTTGATGCTCGGTCTTTTTCAGAACTGAAACTAAAACTGTGTTGTCTGCAGATTTAAAGCACAGTTCACATCTGGAGTGTTCTCAGTGGGTTGAAGGGGGGCTTTTATTTTGGTTATGTGACAGAGCCATGGCCTGCATGAGAAGACTGTTATATCATATTATTCTCTCCTCTCCACTGCAGCTCTTCACCAGTGTGTACAAGGCATTTCGAAAGCTCCTGAGGTTACTGGGGAATGTATGTGAAGTCTTTCGGTGATGTGCTGGTCAGAGCATGCTGAATGCCTGTTTTTTTTATAATTTGGTGAACCTGCTCATGGGGCAGAGTTTAATGGTGGTCTTCTTGAAGTGATGTTTTGTTTTTGTGTTTCTTTAAAGGAGATCAGCTGCTTCTGATCAAACAAAAAAAAAAAAAAAAAAACCCAGAATACTATGAAATCAATAGTTTCTCACTGATGACATTTATTTGGTAGTATCTGAAGTCGGGACCAAAATGTTTTTGCAGATACGTGAGGTGTGACAGCTCAATGATCTACTGGAGCTGTTACACAAGGGTTTCAAACTGCTCCGGAGCAGGTTAGGTTCAGCATAAGTTACCATGGTGATTTATCCTGGTCAGAACTGAACCAGCTTCATAGTACAGGCCTCTGGTGACGTTTTCTGTCTGATCACAGCTGTTTTGTAAAGCCTCTCGTGTCCTGACTGTCAAAGAATCCGATCAGTTTTGGAATAAACCTCACAATGTCACAGCTAAAGAAAGGAAGAAAAAAGTTCAAATTAAAGATTATCTTTCCCTACATGACCTAAACCAGGCATGGGCAAACTACGGCCCGGGGGCCACGTGCGGCCGGTTAAACGTTTTAATCTGGCCCGCCGAACTTGATGTTTTCCCACTAGATGGCGCACTGTAGATACATTTGCTTTGTTGAGGTGAAGCGTAGGCCTATTACTCCACCTTTGCACTTTACCCTCTGACCCATCAGCCCTTCTGTAAAGATGGACAGACCTAAGAAAAGGAAAGTGGACAAGAATGTCGAGTTTTCAATAAGGAGTGGACAACTAAATATTTTTTTACTGAACACCGATCATCTGCTGTTTGCCTCATATGCCAAGAAACTGTGGCAGTTTTTAAAGAGTATAATATTAGCCATCACTTTGCCACAAAAAAACAGAAAAACAAAAAAACAAGTCGGTTTTTTTTTTTTGAAACAGAATAACGAAAGAACAAACCATACATGGATTACAAATCCCATTATAATTCCATTCTCTCGTATTCTAATTTTAATTTCAAAACAAAATCAAAACAGTGAAAAATAGACCGTCATATGTTTTCTGATTTTTTTGTTTGAAAACATAAAATTGAATATTAAGTCGTTTTCCGATTTTGGATTCTAAAACTGATATGGAATGAACGAATGATACCCTGATAGTTACCAAAGCACTCCATCCATCTGCTCCTGGTTTGGCCCCTTTGTCAAATGTTAGAACCCACTGTGGCCCACAAATCAAAAAGTTTGCCCACCCCTGACCTAAACACTCCCCGGCTTTTTACTTTAACACTGCACGTATGCTTTGGTGGCAGACAGACTTTTTCTTTGGATCATGTTTCAGTTTCTGGGCGTGTAACGTTCAGGTGACCACACGTTTGGTTGTGCTTTCATGTGTTTGTAAATGTACTCACAAGAAGTGCCAATGCATAATGTTGTTCTGTTGGAATGTATGCTCACACCTTTTATTATGCATGTTCCACCCATTTGCTGTGTGTGTGTGTGTGTGTGTGTGTGTGTGTGTGTGTGTGTGTGTGTGTGTGTGTGTGTGTGTGTGTGTGTGTGTGTGTGTGTGTGTGTGTGTGTGTGTGTGTGTGTGTGTGTGTGTGTGTGTGTGTGTGTGTGTGTGTGTCTTCTTCCTGTTTGCAGGTTTATGTTAGGCTTGATCCCCTTTGACCTGAGCTGCACAGCTAGGCGTCCTTTGGCCTCTGTTGAAGCTCAGCTCTGTCCACAAACTGAAAAAGCAAAACACATCTGTACTAGAGACAGGCAATACACTTTAACCTCTGGAGTTTATGATGATGTGAAATTAAAAGGCCAAATTTGGCGTATTTTGTCACAGTTTTCATTCAACACAGTGAACAATGTCAATGAAACTCTGCAGTCAGCAGAAACCATCCCAGCCTCTGACTGAGCTTCATCGTTTGACAGGGCAGCAGAGGTGTGTTTGTGTCTGCACAAAAGCAAACTTTTCACTACACCTCTCTGCTCCTCTCTGTGGTTACTGCTGCAAGAGCTGTTGTGACTAATCACTTCCTGTTTGTGTAGCAGGAAGAAGAGCGGACGAGGAAACTATCAGACGGCTGCAGAGAATACTTCACCCATCTGGACAGCTCAGCCTGCACCAGCAACAGATTACACAAAGGTAGGTGACAAGCCATTAGCCAGTGTAGAAGAACCTGGATGCAGCTTCAGAGCCAGCTGATGAAGCTGCACTTTAACAAACGTACAGGAAGCTGAACCTGCTGCTTTGTTCCTGTGACTGATCCTCCATTTCCTGTTTCAAACAGGGTTTAATGTGTCAATGAATCAATCTAAAAGAGAGCTTATCATGCTCCGATGAATGAATCACTTTTCTCCAGGGGGTCTGAATAAAATGTGTCCGTGTACTGGGGTTCTGGGAGTCTGTGGATTCTATTCAACTTCTGTTTAAACACTGAAGGTGTCATGTTAGCTACAGGCCAGCACAGGCGTCATGGTTTGGTGTCACAGTCAAATCTCTCCACCATGTGGAAAGGTTGCTAAAATATTAGTCTGACTATAAAACGTTAGAGTGTCCCAGGAAAAGAAACCCTAAAACATGATCTCTAAACCAACATGACAACCAGACTAAAGGGTGAAGTAAAGGTCAATAAGGTGAACTGACCCTTCATCCAGGGTTAGAGGTCAGAGGTCAGGGGGTTTAGGTGGTGACTGAGTACCATCATTCGACCACTGTTAGCTTTGAAACAGCATTTGTTGGTCAAAGCACTTCCTCTCAGACCTCTCTGCTGTCTTCTCTTTCCCTGTGGACAGGTGATTCACCAGCTGTCTTCACACAACCAAAACGAGGAGCCCTGAGAAGACAGGCCCGCATTGAAAGCCAGGTCCAAGTGCAGCTCCAGGATCCCTGGATTCACCAGTCAGACACTTCCCCTACAGAGCCAGCTGAGACCCAACCTGTCAGGAGCCACTGCACACCTGTCATCATGAGCGACCAAGAAAACACAGAGCAGCTCAACGGCACAACCGCACACAGCCCAGACACATCCCAGACTCCCCCAGGGACAAAGAAGGGCCCCCCTGTGGCCCCTAAGCCTGCTGGGTTCCGCCAGAGTGTCAGGAAAATTCAAGAGGAGCAAGACCAGAGGAGGGACACAAAACCCACAGCGCAGGGGCCCACTTTTGGGTTCAACAGAAACTTGGGACTCAAAACAGTCCCACCTGCTGCCAACCTGTCGATCAAACAGAAGATCCATTCCTTTGAGACCTTCTCCAGTGTGAATGATCGGGAGAAGGACAGCAGGAGAAGACCTGCGGCCCCCTCTGCCTCTCTTCCTCTGATGGAGAAGGGGTCTAGCAGTCACCCTGACTTACATGAAGATCCTCAGAAAGGCAAAGATAGGATCCTCAAAGAGGTCCAGGCAGAGCAGTCTGAGTCTAGTCAAACACCACAATGTGTCTCATCCTCCTCCTCCTCCTCCTCCTCCTCATCTACAGCAGCGTTAAGACAAACACTGGCTGAGTGCACTGAGCTGTTGCTCTCTCAGGTCCCCACAGATCTTCAACCTTCTGAAGCCAGCAGCACCGATGAGGTGTCAGGGATACATGGATGTAAAGAGCTACAGCAGCAAACAGTGAGTCCCACTGAGTGTGGGATCCCACTCTCTGCAGCACCCACAGAAAGCAGAGAGGCTGATGGGGAAACGCCTTCAGAGGAGACCGAGGGGGCTGAAGAACAGATCCCAGAGGGAAACCTGTCCAACAGCAAACTGAGCTGCTCTCCATCCACAGACTGCCTCCCACAGAGGGGTCAGGGGGGGCAGAGCTTGGGAAAGATCCTGGCCTTCAGTGATCAGGTAATTTGATGTAAGAAGCGGTGGTTATCTCATTCATTCATCATGTGAACACATTTTATCAAACTTTCATTTACTGTGCTCATATAGAAAGTGTACCTAAGGAAGGAGGAACAGGTTAGAAGCTCTTCAGCCGAAGCTAAGCCTGATGGTCGATCAGCTGAGGACTAGGCAGTACATTTCTTCTTCACATGTTTCATTGGTTAGAAAAAACAACCATCTCTGGTGTTTGTACCAGAAGTAACTGTCTTAGCAGAGTGGTCTTCAAGATGCAGCCTTATTAGCTTCTGCTGCTGACCGCTGGAGGATTCCTTTCCAATTCTTCACATGTCCTTCTTCCTTCATGAATCAACCTTACACATTGAGAAGGTTCCCAAATCCAGACTGTGCCCTGGAGCCCTTTCTCCTAACATCAGCAGCATCTTTGGCTCCTCAAAGAGCTCTTGTTTGGTCTCATCTGACCAGAGAACCCTTTGCCTGCTTGAAGTCTGCAGAGTCCAGCTCCAGATGGTCCCAAGCATCTTTCAGTCTGCTGGTTTGCATCTTCTTTCCCTTTTCCAAGAAGTATTTCCAAAAGATATCGGTCTGCTCTGGGACATGAAAAATTTTTTGGCGACTTCATTTAGGGACTAACTTTGGAGACTCTGTCTGTTTTTACTTGAGCAATGTCAGTTTGTAGCAAACAAACTTTCCTTGTGAATGAAATAGTGATGACGCTGACTTTATATAATCTAAAAACAAATATACAAATGTTGATGTTAATGTCTTATTCTTAGGCCTTTGTTGAGCTCTTTTGATGAGAACACATTTAAAACCACAGGTACACATTAACGTTTGTTGTTTCTATTCCAGTTTTCACAAGCGCTGATGCGTTCTCTGCCCATGCACACCTGTCAGGGTGCCTCACAGCAGCAGGATTCCAGTGATCAGGATTTCCCTAAAGATGCTGAGCCTGTGCAGGAGGCCACAGGGAGAGGATTCTCTGTCAGGTAAGATCTTTGCATCAGGGATTCCTCCAAACACACTGGGTTGGTTTTTCAGTTCATGGGGCATTTCTTTCTTAGCTCCCTTTATTTCTAAGACAAGCTGTGGTTTTATGCTGCAGCTCCTGAAAAGAGTTACAGTGGGCACTATTCACGAGCCTAGCAAATACTAGTGTGAAACAACTTACCAGAAGCGCACAGCCCTGTACTGTCCATATACAGGCATGAGACTGATGATGAAGGCTGGGGTAGAGCTGCTGGACGTAAACACACCCACGCTGGGTTGTTTTCTGGCTACAGGTTTGCCTGCAGGTGGAAACAGATACATGAGATGATGTCTTTGTGCTGGTGTCAGAGATAGGTTTGGTTTGAGATTAGGGAACAGTTGCTGACCATAATTAACATGTTTTCCTAATATGGTTAGAGTTAGGGCTAACAGAACTTTTTTTTAGTTATTTTGGGCTTTTATGTCTTTAATTAGAGAGGGCAGGACAGTGGATAGAGCAGGAAACAGGGTGAGAGTGGGGAGTGACAAGCATGACAGAGGCCACAGGCCAAATTTGAACCCGGGCCCCCCCGCACAAGGTTGAACCTAATGGAGTGCAACCTAGACCACTGAGCCATCTGTGCTCCCAGGACATTATTTTTAATCTTTAACTAGACAACTTCTACTGTAATCGTGATCGGGTGGTGGTTTCACCAAACACTTCCACACATTTCTGGTTTAACTCAGGCCAAACTTACCTGATGCACAGTCATGCCTGCCTGAAGCCTGTACTTCATCTAGTTTGGTGGCCGTTGATCAGTTTTTATGTTTCACCTTTGTATCGTGGGGTTACTCTGCTAGATATGTGTTTAGCCTTAGGGTGTATTCACACCTGGATCGTTTGGGACAGTTGTTCCGAAACAGTTAGCAGCCCCCCCGAAAGTCCGGTTCATTTGGGCATATGTGAACACAGCAATCGCACTCAGATGCGGGACAAAACAAGCAGGTCGAGATCGCCAAAAATAGGTGGTCTCGGCTTGCATCCATACGCGACCTGTAGCGGTTCCCGTGCAGTGAGAACACAAACGGCTCAGCAACAGACACAACTGACTCATAACTGTGGTAGTTGTGAGAGTAGAATATGTTGTTGTGCACCCATCAGAGCCCGTTTTTGTCTGCAATGACGTGAGCCTGCACGTTTTCATCTCGAGACATGCAACTGAATATTATTTTCCAGACGCAGTCAGGACTCCAGGAAAAAAGTGCACATGTTGTTCATAAAGCACACACTGGTACATTAGCCAGATAAACGCTGTAATGCTAACTAGCCACACATGTTGTTGACGCTCCATGGCGGGTGAGAACATGAATAAATGAATGAATGAACAAAGATAGGGAAACTCGTCGTCTTCCAGGTATGATTTCTGACCAATGAGAGAAAAAATCAATTGCACATGACATTTGTTTACAACTTTGGACCGCAAGACACTTTTGCCTTGTAAACACAAACGAACCAAGTGACGACCGCTACAATTGTGTCAGTTTTACCCCTCAATCGGAACAAAGCAAACGAGCCACAGGTGTGAATACACCTTTAAACTTCATGCACAGCCACTCTATCCAGTCTGCCCAGGAGTAGGTCTTCTTGGACACTTAGCTGTAAGGCAGAACTCAGTGAACCCATTGCTGTACTTGGCTGAGAAATCTGTTTACATGAGGTCTACAGTGAAGTCTGAAGCCCTGAACGTGCCATGAGAATGGGACCAAGTCTTGTTTCCACTGTACCAGCTGCTGGGACTTCAAGGCAGTAGTCTCAGGGATTTGATCATGCATACAGGCTTTCCAGTTGCAAGGCATTGGGAGCTTTCAAGTTGTCCCTGGAAGCACTTGGTGCTTGTATTGCTGAGATGGTGGAGATTGCTGAGATTGGTGACTTTGTGAGTCATGGCCACTTTCACAGTGGATAAATGGTAAACGGACCAGTACTTATATAGCACTTTTCTTTTCTTCCTGACCACTGCTAGTCTCATTCACCAAATCCCACCACATTCACACACTGATGGTAGAGGGAGTTTTAGGAAAGTATGAATGTCCAAGTGCAGGTATTGTTCAGGGCAGTGATAGCAATGTGTGATTAGAGGGAGAAACAGAAACCCTGCAGAGTATCGAGTGAAATCAGCAAAGATTGAGTTACCAACCTTAACTACCTCACAGTCCTCCATCCGTCTACACCTCTGGTCTAATGAGCTCTCGTCTTTTCCATCACAGCTTAGCCACCCTGAGAGAGTTTACCATGGAGCCAGGGGAGGGGGGGAGTCAAGACATAGCAGCAATCTCCTCCTCTTGTGCTCATTCTGTCATCTCAGCCATTCCAGACCAAGAAGTGCAGGAGATGATCCAAGAGGTCAAGACTCTGGATGAAGAGGCGCTGAAGGTAAACGCTCACAGAAATTAAGAACATTTAATGTTGTCTGAATGAGGAATGTATTGGGCTCTCCACTCACTCACTTGTTCCACGTCTTTCTCCACAGCAGCTGGTCGACATCCACGTGGTGATTCTGCACAAAGAGGAAGGGGCTGGCCTTGGCTTCACCATCGCAGGAGGATCTGACTCTGAGAGCAAAGCTGCAACAGTAAGATCTCACTCACTGTGGCATCATACTGACCTCAGGATCAGAGGTCCCTTTTGTTTAACACAGTAAGTGCTGTATGAAACATATTCAGACACTGTGCATCTCTTCTCTCATGCAAAGGTCCACAGAGTTTTTCCGAGCGGCCTGGCAGCTCAGGAGGGAACCATTCAGAAAGGGGACGAGGTGTTGTCTATAAACGGAAAAACACTGCGCAACGCCACACATGCCGATGCCACTGCTGCTCTGCGTCAGGCTCGCAATCTGAAGCTGGCTGTGGTGGTCATCTGTAAGTCAGCGTTTGAGGGAGAAAAACAGGAGGGAGGCAGCAAGAGCGAGGAGCCCAACCCTGAAGGTGATTCACGCAAAAACAAGAAACAGACACATGAACCCAAACAGTGAGCACGTTTCTGCTGAACATGAGCTCCTGGGTAGAGTCCCCAGTGCTTTGCTAAGAAACGCCTGACCACAGAGAAATCCATGGACCTCCCAGGATCGGGCACTTATTATTGTGAAACACTCGATGGTAGTGCTTCAAATAGTGGGATGGTTAGGTAGCAGGGGGAGTGAACATTCTCTGTCACTTAGAGGGGGGGCATGTCAGAAAATAATCAAGAACCACTGGTCTACACAAACCCCACTCAGCAGATTGTGTGGTTTGGCTTTGTGTTGTAGGAGAGGAGCAGGGAGTAATGCTCAGGATGGAACTAGAGAAAGGAGCTGGTGGTGTTGGCTTCACTCTGGAAGGGGGCAAAGGCTCGATCCATGGAGACAAACCTTTGGTCATTAACAGGATCTTTACAGGTAAGATCATTCAGATATTATAAATCAAACTCAACGTGGCACAGAAAGTCATGAAATCAGTGTTTGGGAGATTATTTCTGTTCTAAAACACTTTATCACTGTGTGTGTGTGTGTGTGTGTGTGTGTGTGTGTGTGTGTGTGTGTGTGTGTGTGTGTGTGTCTGTGTGTGTGTGTGTGTGTGTGTGTGTGTGTGTGTGTGTGTGTGTGTGTGTGTGTGTGTGTGTGTCAGGTGGAGCAGCTGATCAGAGCGGGCTGCAGCATGGAGATGAACTACTGCAGGTTCAGGGAGTCAGTCTGCAGGACATGACCCGATTTGAAGCCTGGTCCATGATCAAGGCTCTTCCTGAAGGAAACATCTCAGCAGTTATCAGGAGAAGGCAGGGCGGGGGAGAATCATAGCTGCTGGGAGCTGCTTCCTGTCACAACACCAAAGAATCAGAAGAAAAAAAAAACATGTCTCTCTCTGAGGTCACAAAGCTTCTTATTTCAACTCTGTTGTGGTAAATCCTGCTTAACCAATAAGAACCACCAGAGTCGTGATATGAAACCAAAGAATAAAAATGTGTTCACACCAGAAGCAAATAAAAAGGAGTGAATTACATTTTAAACTGATGCAGGTTCTTGTCAGCTCAAGCAAACGCAAGAAATTGCCCAAATGGAGTGAGTTTTGTGATATGTTACAGCCCTTTCAGTCCCTTTTCCCACTTTATTTTGTGAGAGTTAAAAAATCTCTTAAGCTCTGTTTCCATCAAGCGGTTCAATTTGGTACAGTACACACATTTTGTGGTGTTTTCTCAGACTAAAACTAGGACAGGCCCCCAAATTACCGCCCAGTACCGTCCCACCCTTTGGTACTCATCTGGTGCAATACTTAACTTCCAACAAACACTGCCGTTCGTTGATAGGTGGAAAGAATGGACACTTCCTGTGTGACAGCAGCTGCTGTGTTTCTCCTGGCTGCACACAACTTCTCTGAAGCAAAGCTTGATTGTTCTTTGTAAGAAAGAGCCGCATGCCAGTCGCAAAGAGGACAAATCGCTGCTCTTTGTTCAATGTTTCACGTTTTTTCATCTTTGTTGGATTTATTAGAGGGTAACACTGTGTTGCACTGCCATGGCATCATGCTATTAACTAACTCACGCAGTCATCAGCACCTGGCTTACACTCCACCCACCACGAGGGTGAGTTGCTACAGTTGGCTATGGGAAACACTCATCATACACGTACAGCTTGTTAGGACTTCAACTAACCATTATTTTGATAATTGGAGAATATATATATATATATGAAAAGCACAAGGTGATGTAACACATACATCACAGGAAGAAAGGCCAAGGTTCAGTGAGGAGGAGAAAAAAATAAAGAGGAGAGACTCCTAATATAGCATGATTATACATAATCAGCATTTAGTCTTTGTTTGTGTCCAGATTGTAAAGGCAAAGAAAATTCATTACGCAATATGAATTATTGCATTTATTTTTTGAATGCATATATATATATGTATATCCATTTTGATGGACAAAAAAGAATCAATTGTCGTAACTTATTGATACTCTTTTTTATCTTCCCCCTGTGACAAAACAGGGACAGGTTAAAAGTTAGGCACCCTTTGGGCAACATGAAGGCATTGTGGCTCTCTGCTTCTGGCCGGGGCAGCACATAGTGGCGCCCCTCAGTTAGCAGCGCCACTATGTGGCAGCAGGGGGCTGGCTAAGGCTCAACAGAATCTGGACTTAGAACTAGTACAGAAAGAGATGGTAGCTGTACAAACTTTAACATGTCAAAGGTCACTTTACTTTAAGCTAGCATCTTTTCCTGGCCTGCTCACAAAGGTCAACATTGTGTAGTGAAGTTATAAAAAAGTTTTTTTTTTTCTTTTTTTACTAAACCATGTACATTTCCTGACTGCTTCAGCAGCTTCAGATCAAACCAGAACACACGTTTAATGCAAGCAGCAACCTCTGGTCTAAAAAAAATGAGATGATGCTAAAGTGCTACAACCTGCAGTGTCTCTGGTGTCCACCTGAGGCTGGCTCCGGAAGTACCTGAAGTCAAGCCAGTAAAAGCCGTTTACACAGCAGAAATAAACGTATCTACAGCCTGGTACAAAAATATCTCCCATCTGAATCACTAATATCACTAACAGCACACACTGTACAGGGGTGGATGTTTTTCCAACTCAACAGTCTAAAAGATATTAAGAAATTTGCACAATCAGAGGAACAGCTCGGCTCATGTGACTGACAGGCACCCCATAGCTGTCAGTGTGGAGACTCGAAGCCCACATCACTTCCAGTATGGCCGCTCCAGACCAGTTGCTTCAGAAATCTGTTTTAGAAACAGACAGGTGACATCGGGGAGACTATGTCCATTAATTATATGGCCTGAGGTTTGATGTTGGTGTTAAAATACTGCTGAGGTCTACTGAGTGTTCCTATGTCGATGAGTCGCTGCTTTCATTCATGTTCAGACACAAAGAGACCCTCTGCATGAAACTCACTCATAGAACTACAGGCTTCTAGAGTGGTTGTTGATCAGTGGACCAGAAAACAGCTTCTGTTTCAGAAGGAGAAAATATCTCAACAGCACAGAGGAGTCCTTCATAGTTTTATAAAAAGCACAGTTTAACACATGTCAAGTGAAACACAGTACATAGTTTTTGCACACATACAACTTTTAAAAGAAGTCTTATCCATTCATCAGACAGGTCCGGCAGCAGAACTGACGGTAAAGCTTCTTCTCACACAGACGGTTGGACTTGACCATCTCACAGAAAACCTCATCAGCTAATGGAGAGAGAGAAAATCGGAGAAAGAGAGAACCATCAGAGTTGAACCAGAAACCATCAGAGGAGTCAGCTGCTTTTATTAGGGCTGCTGATGGACTTGAATCTTCTCTCAGTTTGAGAGAAATCAAACTTTAAGTCTTCCTATCCAGTCCGATCCAATCCAATCCAGATTTATTTGTATAGCACCTTTCAAAACAAAGTTACAAGGTGCTTCACAATAAAACAAAAAACAATTAAAATCAAGTTATTAAAACAATACAACAACAATAAAACAATATAGGAGTAAAAGGTCAATAAAAAGCAACACAATAAAAGTGGGCCTTAAGAAGGGATTTAAAAGGTGATACTGACTTAGCCTGCCTGAGATCTTCCAGCAGGGAGTGCCAGAGCTCTACTTCATTGGAGATCTCTAAAAAGCAGCGTCTAAACAAGACAGTTAAAGCACCACCTACAGGCCTGGAATGCTTACTACAGTGTTTTCAGTCCCTTTGCATTTCCGTGTAAATGCTTTTTCCACTGTGTTTAGCCTTTTCAGGTGAAACGCTGTGTAATCAGATCCCAAAACACTGTGGTCAACTGTATCAAAAGCTGAGCGAAGGTCAAGAAAGGTAAAAACTGAGTACACACCAGCAGCAAATCATATCATATCACATCATATCATATCACATCATATCATATTGTATTATATCATATCATTTTCATACATATCATATCATATCATATCATATCATATCATATCATATCATATCATATATCATATCATATCATATCATATCATATCATATCATATCATATCATATCGAATCACATCATATCATAAATCAAATCATGTCATATCAGATATCATATCATATCATATCATATCAGATGACAAAAAATCAAGTTAAGTGGACACAATTTTTTAAATCTCAGATAAAAAAGATCAGCTTAGACATGGGTCTAAAATTGCTTAAAATGGATAGATCCAGAAAAAGTTTCTTTAAAGGGGGGTAAACAATGGCGTGTTTTAAATATGGGGGGAAAATCTCAGAAGATAGAGGGCAGTGAACAATGGTAAAAATCACAGGATCAACCGTCTGAAACACAGCTTTTAAAAACCAAGTGGGTAAACAATCTGAAATATTTAAACTCTGCAACAGTGCTTTCCAGGGTGGACAGGGAAATTTCCTCAAAGTGAGTAAGCTTGGAGTCTGGAATTCACCTCAGGATCACTAGCTGAGGGGATGAACTACAGGAGAATCACATCTATTGGATTGATAAAATTGGTTAAAAAATGTCGTATTTCTCTGGGGAAGAATCAACTGGTTGGCTGGGAGGCAGGCCACTGCTAGATTTAAAGAGGGTTAAGGAGGGTTCTGGGATAGTGACATGATAAGTAATAAGAGCTAAGAAATAGTTGTTTCTTGCATCTCTGACTCTGAGCTGATAGGAGGAAATAAGCTGTCTGAGCAAAGCCAGTGAGGCACTGAGTTTGTCCTTTCTCCACCTCCTCTCTGCTTTTCTGCTCTGTCTCTTTAAAATCCTGATTTCCTCATTCAGCCAGAGTAAAGAGGGGGGTTTCAGATTTTTGACATGAACCAGAATCAAATTGTCTAGGATGTTGATGCAGAAGCTGTTATTAAAAGCACTGACCAGTAGGGATGGGTACCAAATTAGGTACTTTATAGGTACTTTTATAGCCAACCGAATTTTGCCAAAAGTACCAGGTATGGATTCAGTCAAAATCAAAAGGTACCATGTTTAGGTACCTAAAAGCATCATTGTGACTGTGGGGGAGTGGAAGAGTAGGCGATTTTCCATGCTGGGCATGAACACAGCAGTACAGGGTTATATATTGAAGAATAAATATTTTAAATTGAAAAAAAAAAGATTTTATTATTGAACAAATTGATATTTTTTACCACATGAACACAAAAAGTACCTAAAATTAGTACCGTTGAGTACCGGTACCAATTGCCAGGTACCGAGCATTGGTACCGTATTGTTTTAAATGTGAAAGGTACCCATCCCTACTGACCAGCTCATCCACCAAAGGACCATCATGCCTGCTGTTAAAAATAGTGCTTGTCTCAGTGAATGCCTGACAAAAGCTGGGCACAAAGAGAGTTTAATGGACAGAAATGAACCTGTTTGGTGGGTAAGGGTTCTGGGAGGAGGGGGACCTGGAACAGCACTGCTTTAGAATCTGAGACAGTGAAGTCAATCAAGCTAACATTGCAAACACAGAAACCATGGGAGATTACAAGGGTAAGTGTACGCCCATTGACATGACTTGGCTGCTTTACATGTTGTGTCAAGTAAAATAAGCTATAACTACATTGAGTAAAAAGAAACGGGCTTGAACAGCAGCAGTAGAAGTGAGTTTAACTGAAGTTGTTGAAATGAGGGAAGTTTTGTTTTTTGTGTACTGCCTTTCAGAGATTTTAACAGCAATGAAAGAATAAGATTGGCAAACGGGAGTATCATTGGTAGCATCAGCATGACCTGCAGTCTGGCTTGAAGCAGACAGCTCAACACTAAACAGAACCAGGGGTCAGAGTGAGTCTGTTTCCATCTTTGAATGTCTGCTTGTAAAATCTGGATGATAATCCAAAGAGCATGTTCACTCAGGCTGCTGTTGATGTGTTTCATTTCTCCATATTTTTACAGGAACTGAAACTAGCTTAGAGTCCCACACGTGCACTGTTGTGTAAGATTTGTGATGAAGTCTTGTCTTTTGGTGGTTTAAATCTTTCTGTTTGGTGTTTTTTATCTCATCCTCTTAATCAGCCAATAACATGGCAGCAACTCAATGCGTTTAGGTATGTAGAAATGGTCAAGACGATCTGCTGCAGTTCAAACCGAGCATCAGGATGGGAGAAAAGTGATTTAAGTGACTTTGAACATGGCCTGGTTGTTGGTGCCAGACGGACTGGTCTGAGTATTTCAGAAACTGCTGATCTACTGGGATTTTAACCCACAACCATCTCTAGGGTTTACAGAGAATGGTCCCATACAGAGCAAATATCCAGTGAGCGTCAGTTCTGTGGGCCAAAATGCCTTGTTGATGCCAGAGGTCAGAGGAGAATGGACAGACTGGTTGGAGCTGATAGAAAGGCAACAGTAACTCAAATAACCACTGGTTACAACTGAGGTCTGCAGAAGAGCATCTCTGAACACACAACACGTCCAACCTTGAGGCAGATGGGCTACAGCAGCAGAAGACCACAGACCAATATATGTACCAATATATTTTTTGAAATGTATTGAAATATATTGTAATATATTATTTTTCACAATACATTTTCCAATATATTATATATTTAATATACATGGAATAATATATTGAGGGCACATAAACAATATATTATATATTCATGAAATATATTGCAATATATTACAAAATATACAAATGATTGCCACTTTCCATATATTGCAATATATGGAAAATATAAATACTAAATCTCATATATGGGAATATATTA
The DNA here is from genome assembly GCF_033239565.1 of Halichoeres trimaculatus. Lineage (NCBI taxonomy): Eukaryota > Metazoa > Chordata > Actinopteri > Labriformes > Labridae > Halichoeres > Halichoeres trimaculatus. Next base: position 37,406,328 of record NW_027437181.1, read on the forward strand.
CCTAATATATGACATGATATTTTCCTATATGCTGCTATATATTTTTCTTTCGTAAGGGGAGTGCCACTCCTGTCAGCTAAGAACAGGAAACTGAGGCTACAGTTCACACAGGCTCACCAAAATTGGACAATAGAAGACTAGAAAAATGTTGCCTGGTCTGTTGAGTCTGGATTTCTGCTCCACATTCAGATGGTAGGGTCAGAATTTGGCGTCAACAACATGAAAACATGGACCCACCCTGCCTTGTATCAACGGTTCAGGCTTGTGGTGGTAGTGTAATGTGTGGGGTATATTTTCTTGGCTCACTTTGGGCCCCTTAGTACCAGTCGCATCATTTAAATGCCACAGCCTACCTGAGTATTGTTTTACAGCTGATAGCTGTAGTTGTTTGGAGCTAAAGTTAGCTTAGTATTAACTCTGCTATTTTCACAGCTGGACACTTTTATCTTGAAGGTCTGCTGATAAAGTGGTGTCAAGAGGAAGGTTCACTTCAGGGCTGAGGTTTGACAGAGAACTTTTAGAAAAGAAGAGATTGTTTTCCTGTCTATACCAATGATAACACCACTGTAGCTTTGTTGGTGAAAAAGTTCCTCTCTAAGGAGCTTTCATTCTGACAGTGTGCAAAGGGGAGAATTCTTCTTTAAATCAGACATAATCATAAGCTAGAGGATGAGTGTTTGTGAGGTAACCGGATGATCTAGTTCCTCTCAGGGTTTTGCAGTATAAACACAACAGGGTGCTGATCACAGTGATGTTGAACAGTCTCTCTTTCTCTCCCTGTGTTTGGGTGTTCCTCAGGTGATAAAATATACTACATTATGCAGAGATGGGCGATAACAAGCCTGCACTGCAGCTCCACGGAGAGGTCAATGGAGATGGTATTTTACTGCACTCGGTTTGACCTCTGCACTGATTATATATCTACAGAAGAGTCATGCTCAAACATTTTTTCATTGTTCACATTTCCTGTGCCAGACAGGATGAAGGGGTAGTCTGTCACATCATCCATGCTCATTTCTGTCCTTATTCTCTAAACACAGCTGCTTTCATCTCCAGCACTCATGGTCTGAGTTTCTTTGTAGCATCTGATGACTTAAAGATGCTCCACTGCTGTTTTCAGGGTTACAGGACAGGATCTAATAATAACATATCTGCTGTTTATGCCAGTGGTTTAGCATGCCAGTCCAAACAAACTTGATGTGTTATGAGGTAGTATGTGACTAAGCCAGGTGATGAGTGAGGAAGATGGCTCATAGTATGTATTATTCCAGCACATATATAAAGAGCAGCTGTCTTTGTATCATCCTTTTCCCTTCCCGAGATGAAAGACATAGACATCATTACACTCACCGTTATTACAGGAAGCATTCATCACACAGGTCCTGCTGACCAGGCTGAAGCGCTCTTTGCATTTGGTGCAATTAGTTCCAGGTCCACTGCAGACCAAACAGTTTTCCTCACACCTGGAGGGAAAGACCAGAGAAAAGTATTGCACAGTATTTAGTTCCTTCTTTTCCCTCTCTCATGTCCCTTTATTTCTGTTCAGCAGCTGCACATGGACCTGCTGCAGTGGATCCAGGTCCATTTACCTGTGACACATCCTGTGAGGCACTCCTGCTGCCTCTCCTGAGTAGAAACCTGGAGAGCAGGTATGCACACACCTCCACTGCTGCTGCAGGTAGCCCTCTGCACACTGGATGCACTCCTCCTTACCCGGCCCTGTGAAAAGGATGCACATGTGGATTTCATGTAAAACAAGATGAAAACCAGCAGGCACATATGGCGTGATCAACAGAGGTTTTTAGCTGGGCACACCTCCACTTTTACAGCCTGAACGGCTCAGGCTCATCACAGACTCCATCTTTGTCTCTGGCTACACCTCTTTTTTGAAGGTTGTTTGGAAAAAGAAGGTGAACACTGACCTGTGCAAGTCTTACAGGAGGAGTGGCAGGGACTGCACGTCATTTCCTCCAGGTTGAAAAAGGTTCCGGTGGTGCATTCAGGGACACATGTCATCCCTGCAAGGCTGAACAGAAAAAAACATGACACTACATTAGAACAACTTCAAAAGAACAAAAAACAAAACACAAAATCAATCCAGTGTAGCTGTCTCTGTGTACCTGTAGCCCTCTCTGCAGGCTGTGCATCTGTCTGCATACCTCAGGCATCGCACACAGGGGTCCTGACACTTCAGACACTTCCTCTGACCTGGTAGAGGCAGCAAGAGCAGGAGATTTAATATTTACCCCCCTCTGTTTGAGGGAAGGCCGAATCAGAATAAAACCAGAAGGACTAGGCCAACAGACAAATATTAACAAACAGTAACAAAAAGAAATCAGATAAAATCACTGTGGTAAACACTGTCTTTGGCTCTTCAAGCCTGATTTCACAGGACAGTCATACATCTTACATTGATCCACAGCACTCTGATCTGTTGCCATTCTTGTTTGAGCATTTTTATGGTGGTATTGACCCGTGGCTGTAAAGTCGAGTATTCTGAGTTTCTTCAAAGCACCCTGAGCCTATACCTGAGTCCTGACAGGATGGAGTCTGATGTGGATCAACCTGACTGCAGCATGAGATTTTAAAAAAGCAACACCTGTTTTTACTTACTCTCATCAGTGAAATAACCTGGACTGCAGGTATCAGTGCAACTGGAGTTCAGTGCGTTGAGGTAAAGTCCTCTTCGACAGAGGAGACACGCGCCCACAGATGGGCCCACACATCTCTCACAGCCTTTAAAGCAGCGTCTGCAGCGATGAGATGCTGTGTCCCCATAAAGGCCCAGAGGACAGTGGCTCACACAGGTTCTGAGAGAGAGAAAGAGAGATCATGGACCTATCATCTACCTGTCATTGGTTGAACTTACAGCAGGTAAGATGCTGTAGTGCACCTGCTGTTGTAACACACATCCAGGATAACTCACTGGGTCACCATCGCTCCAAACTGCTCTGAAGCTAGTGAACAGGACTAATATGTCAGAGAACAGGCTGGGTCATGTGATCAGAGGTAGTTACTGCATCATTTGCACAGAGTAGATGGAGACAAACAGGAAGTCATGCATTGAAACATTAGAGCATCCAGTTGACTTTCAAAATAAAATGTACTGTGTTGACACCAGATCATGTTCCTCTTTAAAGAATAGAATAGAATAGAATAGAATAGAATAGAATAGAATAGAATAGAATAGAATAGAATAGAATGTTTTTTATTGATCCCCAACGGGTGAACTTTTTCAGTCACAGCAGCTCATCGACAAAGTGCAATAAATGCAATAAACTACACATATTTATTCTTCATTAAATAACCTTGCAATGCTGTGTTCACGTCCAGCATGTAAAATTGGCTACCCTTCCACTCCCTCACAGTCACAAGTATGCATTTAGATACCTAAACATGGTACCTTTTGATTTTACGTGAACCGGTACCCAGTACTTTTGACAGAATTCGGTCGGTACCTATAAAACTACCTAAATCGGTACCCATCCCTAGTAAAAACAGATTATTTTTTTGTCTGCTGAGTTGTGGGTTGTTAACATCAGAAAAAAGATTTGCTGTGTCTGATAAGATGAGGTTAAAATTACAAGCCACTCCAAAATAAGTATCAGTGTAGCATCATGTGTGACACATCTCCTGTGGTCTGCTATTCTGATGTGTGTTTGGACAAGGTGATTGGGTTTTACACACTGTCATATATGCAGTCGATGAATTCACTGACATTAGACATAGAGGTCTGATAAGTTCTCTCTTTGCTCTGTTTTAGTACTGGATCCAGTGAGATGTTCATCCTTTTAGCTGCCCTGTGTCTCTGCTAACACAGGCAGTGAGGTATGGGGGTCTGAACCATTCCAGGGAGTGAAACAAATCTGAGCTTGAGGAGAAGGAACATTTGAGCCTGAAGGTTCACCTTAAGTCCATCTTACATGAAACATGAAACTTTTGTCCTCAAAAACCTAGAGCTTCCCTGTGGTCTGGTTCCATCTGGTCCTGTCAGCTCTTACCTGCCACTCTTCAAGCTGCCCAAGCTGAAATGGTCACAGTTCAGACAGTGATCTGCACCAGGTCCATCACATCCCTGATCTCCACAATCAATGTGGCACGGACCTAGACACATATCAAAATCACCATCATCATCATCATCATCATCATCATCATCATCATCATCATCATCATCATCACTATCAAAATCATCGTCATCATCATCATCATCACTACTATCATCATCATCACCTTTAAGATCATCATCAACATTATCATCAACACTACCATAGTCATCGTCATCATCATCATCACTATTATCATCATTATCATCACTATCATCATCCTCATCATCATCATCATCATTATTGTCATCATCAGCATCATCATCAAAGTCACCATTATCATCATTTTCATCATCATAATCAAAATCATCATCACCACTACATACATCATGAACATCATAATGATCATCATTAGCATAGTTATCATCACTATCATTTTTACCATCCTCAACATGATCATCACTATCATCATCATCATCATCAACAACACTATCAGCATCATCATTATCTTCATTGTCACTTATGTCATCATAATAGCCATCATCATCATCATAAACATCAAAATCACAATTATCATCATTATCAACATCAGCATCATCATCATCCAATTATCATCAGCATAATCACTATTATTGCCATGATCATCATTGTCACTTTCATCATAACCATTATTATAATATCCATTAGCATGGTTATCATTACTATCATTTTCATCATCACCATTATCATCAGCATCATCACTATCATTTTGATCAACGTAACCATCATCATTAGCATGATTATCATCACTACCATTTTTACATCATCATCATTATCATCATCATTATTAGCATCAACATTAACATCATCATTATTAGCATCAACATTAACAACATCAAAATTACCATTATCATAATTTTATATTTTGGTTTTAAATCCAATGATTTTTAAAGTTATATAAAGTGTAAAATTAAGATAATACATGACTGTTTTTACTTTCTTACCACTGTACTCTTCCTCCTCTTTCTCCTCCTCCTCACTCAGCCCTGATGGCTCCTGGTGTTCCTCTTGGGCTGGGATCCCTGACATCTTTGAGAGGGGAGGGGGGTGAGCACTATTTGGCTGGTACGGCTTCTGTGATGTGCCATAAAGGATCAGCGTCCATTCTTTCAGGCTGCCTGTGACAGGTTTGGAATAAAAACAGAAAGCATTTTAAATTCTTTATTGTTAATAGGTTAATGAGATCTCAGGGATAAATTACATTAATGCATACAAACATAAGCACTCAGAGGTTGTTCTCTGGAAGACATTAAAGAGAGAAAAATCTCTCTACTTTAACATGGAGGTGTGGTGTGTCGTAAATCAAACAAAACAAAACATCAAACTGTCCCCCCGCTGTATGTGCTTGTGTTGGTAGATCTCACCCAGCACCTCTGGATTGCGTGGCTTTGATGGTGAGTCAATTATCTCCAAGTTCCACGTGCCCTCTGCCCTTTCACCCCAGAAATGAACTGACATGAACTCCCAGTTCCTGAAGCCCTCAGGGGAGCTGTCAAACAATCTGTAGACAGATGAAAGCTATCTGAGAAATCTCAGATGTAAGGTAAAAATGCTTGATTATTAAAGCTGGGGCAGTTTTCTGCAGTGACGGTGTAGCTCTCACCTCTTTGCTAGCAGCTGTGACCTGGTCCCTGATGGAGAGATGAGGTTGATCTCCAGGTCTCCTCGTCGTGGGTGAACAATCAGGACTTTGACCACCACATGCTCCAGGTAATCCACATGTTGCTCAGGTTCTTCTGAACACCCAGAGGTGGTGAAGCTGCTGTTCAGGCTTTGACCAGCAGGGATGTGCCTGCGAAGACCACAACCATCATGTTTAATATATGGCTTGTGTGACAGAACACCCTGAGTTGACAGTAAACACGATGCCGCTTTGTAAAATGTGATTTGGGGAGTGAGGGGAGCATTATTTTGGACCTTTGAGGTGAATGTTGTCCTGTTCTTGTCTGATGTTAAGATTTTAGCTGCTCAACAACCCTGGATCTTCTTCACCACTTTTTGTTTTATGATGCTCCAAATGTTTTCCATGTCTCAGTGAAAGGTCTGGACTGCAGGCCGGCCAGCTAGGCACCCACACCCTTGCACTACACAGCCATGCTGTTGTAATGGATGCAGTATGTGGTTCAGGTTTTTGAATTATGAAAGGCCTTCCCTGAGAAAGACGTCATCTGGATGGAAGCATATGCTCTTCAAAAAACTGCATAAACCTTTCAGCCTTGGTGGAACCTCTCCAGATGTATAGGCTCCCCATGACAAGGGAGATGATGACTTTTAAGTAGTGTACTGATAACAGGCAAGATGGTCCCTTTTCTCCTTAGTCCTACAGACACACCATACATGTTTCCAAAAACAATGCAAGTCTGGGTTTACACTTTGCCTCATTCCATTTTAGACAAGCTTTTGGCCCAGAGGGGATGGTGGTGTATCACATGACATGTTTTCACAGACAAAGATTTGTTAAGTGCCCCTTAACCCATGCAGTGTTCTCTACAGAGTCATATGTGGCAGACTACATGCGTTTGTTTATATCTGGCACGCCGCGCACGCGGACTGATACGCTAAGAGGCGAGCACCTCATAGCCAGCTGTGGCTCTGCAGCGGAGGTAGCGCCGTTTTACGACACAATGAGAACTAGAGCCTTATTTAGCGGTGTTTTTGTGTGAAAGTAACGCGCTGGAAATTCTCTAAATAAAGCGTGAATGCAGACCGATATCAGAGTTTTTCGGTGGGAGTCCATTTATCTGTGTTTTTGGTCAAGTAAAATATGGCCCCGTCTGAGTGCAGAGGAAACCGTCAGAGGAGCAGGGAGGGGGTGTTTGGTGCGAGCGCTCTGGGCTTCTGCTGCACAAAAACACTGCTGTAGGGGTAATTTCTGCCCTAAACCTTGTGATAGGACCCAACTTGTTCCATCCTGGAGTATCACTTTAAGGGACTGTTATGAGTCAATGGCCTGGAGTGCCCTGCAAGAATCACGTGGTGAGGACATTGAGAGGGTCACACACTGCACACATGACTACATTGACTTCTGTATGGATGTTGCAGTTCCCACAAAAAGTGTGCGCTGTTTCCCCAATAACAAGCCCTGGATTACCAGCAATGTCAAGGACATCCTCAACAGGAAGAAGAGGGCATTCATGGAAGACCAGGCAGAAGTGAAGTGAGTGCAGGGGGAACTTAAGGTCCAACTCAGAGAAGCAAAGGAGGAGTACAGAAGCAAAGTGGAGAAGAAACTGCAGAACAACAACATGAGAGAGCTCTGGGAGGGCATGAAAACCATCACAAGCTGTAGGAAAAAAGACAACAAAACAGGAGATGGGGACCCTGCGAGAACAAACCAACTCAACCTGTTTTTTAACAGGTTTGACAACTGAGCTGCTGCACCCCTTGTCTTTCCCAATTTTCTGCTGAGGAACATTTTTCTGAAACTGTTCCAAAGTTTTTCACAGACTGGTGCACTCCTGGCCATCTTTACTTTAAGAGAAACCCAGCCTCTCTTAGATGCTCTTGTTTCAAATCGTATAGTTTCCAAACTAACCTCCAGCTGTTTCTTATAGGAACCCCTTACATTTTTAGCCTATTGTTGCTCCTGAGTCCTGTCCAAACTTTTTAGGGAGGTGTTTCTGCCATCAAATTCATAATGGGCTTGAACTTGCATTAAAGAGTGAATAATAATTCATATTTTTGAATCATTATATTTTGTTTTTATTAAAATTACACCATATCCCAACCTTTTGGAATTGGAGTTGTCATTAATGGAACATAATGACTATTTTAATGGATCAAAATTATGAGTGGTTGTATTCAGGTTTAACTGAGTAGAGCACACCAAAGCTCAGGGGACTGTGGTTGGTCGATCATGGAGACCATGGTAAATCCAAGAATCCAAGAAAATATCACACTGTAGTTTTCATCCATGGAGAGGGACAGTACACCAAAGGAGATGAAGAAGGATGGTAAATTTCCATACAGGTACTATGTGACAGGTGAAATGTTACCAACACAGACAAAAAAACAAAAGTGATGAAACTTTAAATTTCAAAGCAATGGTCTGCTGCCAGGGGCGTGAGGAGAGACCAATCAGTCTGGTGAGTATCTTTGTGGACTGCAGGAGGGAGTGATCTGTGCCTCACTGGGAGCAGTGGGCAGAGCTTTGTCTCCACATTAACCTGAGGCCTCCTCATCTATCCCTCTCCTTGTGTCTAGCTAGATCAAACCACCTTGAAGTTCAGCTCACCTGGTGCGTCGCTCTGGCATGTGACTGCAAGTATGCTGAGGTAGAACAGTCCTCCACTTGGATGCCTCCACAACAACAGCCTCTGCGTCCACAAGGCCAAACCCATACAGGTGGCTGACTGTGTGAAATGACACATCAAGAGTAAATTCCTCTGTTTCATCTGGAGCTACAGTTTTACTGCACAAATCCCCAAACACATGAAGTATTTCAGAGATGAAGCAGCCAATGTACTAGGGATGTCCCGATATTACATTTTCACTTTCGATAGGATACCGATACTGCAGCATTGACTATTGGCCGATACTGATATAAATCCGTTACGATATCAGCATAAAAAATGCATACTTTATTACTTTTTTTGTAGTATGTCTGTCATGTTAGAAAAGGCTTGATTAAGTGATATTATTCAAACAAAGAACAGATGTCAGCAACAGTAGGTATGAGGAAAAGCTGACCCATTTATTGTTAACTAATGGGTAACAGAAATTTTAACATTAAACATAAGAATATACTTGTAATTAAATAAAATAAAGAATAAGTTAGAGGAGCATGAAAATAACCTAAATAAATCAAATAAAAACAGCAGGAGCGGGGTCTGGAATGGACTGCTTATATTGGAGTGCTTATATTAGAGATTTTAGATGCATTCCGATACGATACCGATATTTGTTTTTTTGCTGATATCGGACCGATATCCGATATCAATATCGGACTGAGACACCTCTACAATGTACTATGTTAGCATTAGCAGAAGAATGCAGTGTGCCTCTGAGTCCAGCAGCATTGGTCTTCCAGTCATCAGCTTTTAGGTGGACTGGTCTGGATGTCTTCACCAGCAGATGCTGCACATCCCTCCATGTCAGCAGAAGGCTGGGGAAACAGAGACACAGCTCAGCTCAGACAGACGCTGGAACATGTTTGTGTTTCAATTTGACTGTAAGAACAAATGTAGCTGGGATAATATTGTCAGGGGGAAAGAAAATACTAAAAAAAGAATATGAATGAGATCATGCCTAAAGACACGAAAGCTACAGAGAGACACCAGCTGCAGGGCTTATAAAATTCTCATGTTTGTGTGCACCAGGTGATTAGGTAAGGAAGTTAGTAGTTACATGATTTAGTTTGAGAGAAAACTCAGGACAGGTTTTAAGAAGCTTGACTGACTTGGCCTCCAGGGCAAGAGCGATAATTCCAGCCACAATGGGAGCAGAAACAGACGTGCCAGTGTGAGTGTCAGTGCAGCCATGCCGGAGGTCAGTGGTCACCTGTGAGGGAGCACAGAGAGTTTTTTAAGAAAGACTTAATGCATGTGGGACACAGAGAAAACTGTTTAGCAACTGTTTAGTCCAGCTCAAAGAAAGGGGCTCTTCAAAGTCTGATCTGCATACTTTAAATAGAAAACAGAAACTGTAAAATCAGAGATTAAAGGGATTTCATGATTCTGGATCACCTGAATATAGCAGCCCCTGGACATGAGCTCTGGCAACAGGTCCTGATCTTAAATAATTCGTGCCGCGAGACATTACTGAAGTAAATTGGGTTTGTGGTTTGGGATTAATGTGTTTTTCTACGGTTGTGTGTTTTGTCAGAGAAAAGAGAAAGACTTTTGAATTTTAAAAGTAAGTGTAAGCTAAAACTATAGGAATTTAAATATGTACGTAAATAAACTAAACTAAACTAAAAAAAAATAAGACAAGAAAGCAACCTGTGTAGGTAGTGCAGAGTCCAGAAAGTCTAAAATATTTGATGTACATGGAAAGTAATGCAAATGATTTGTAAGATGCAAACAGATTAAAGAGAAGTATTTTTGTGGAAAAAATTGGAATAGTGAGTGGGATATGCTTTAATGTTGTGTTAATTTCATCAACGAAAATTATGACAGGCTGAAATATTTCACTAAGGATAAAAGCTGATAAATGCAGTTTTTGTTTTTTTTCATTAAGATGAAGAAGCAGTTCAGAGTGCAGTGCACTGTTGCGCTGCACATCCTCACATCCTCAGCTCTGCTCTGCTCACCCATGTACATGATCCTCACAAATGTGGTTCCATTTAAGAGAGATACATAGAAAATAAACAGGCTGTACAACAGTGTGAGATGTACTGTCAAGAAGAGTTTTAATAACAATAAAACAACCTTCCAAATACCAATGACTTACTTTTTGTGCTGAGTATTAAAAAAGACAGAATGAGAAAAATAATAACTAACACTGAACCTTCGATGTGCTGTTGGTGGAGCTCTCTAACCAGCAGACATGCCTGCAAAACTGAATGTGAGGCGAAATATGAAGGTTTTTCAGCGGTGGGGCCTCTGTCACTGAAGACAGTAAATATAAACTTACTGCAAATAAACAACGTTAATCAGAAGAAACGGAAGACTGGAATGATGAAACATCAGCTGTTTCAATCTTCGACAGAATTATAAACCATCCCACGGACGTAGCAACATTCAGCCCCCTGACATAGCTGAATAATCGTGTTACTACAACATGTTTCTACAGCCCACGTCAGGAGCGCATGTTTGGAGGACCTGTGTTCCTTTATCTAACAGCTGGTTCTGGACTTCGACCAAACGCCTCCGCCTGTTTACCTGTCCCCATTGATGAAATAACACAGTATCTGTTTAAGTGTCTGCTGGTCCAACACACTGTGAGGGAGGATGCTTGTTTTTGTTAGTGGGACTGCAGGAAAGCAGGACCAGTCCAAAGCCAGTCCAGAAGAAAAGGAGTTACATCACTGGTCACTTCAGTACTGCAGGTTTTTCCTAATGCATGAGCTGACAAGCACAGAAAGAGGAGTGAACCAGGGACTAGGCCTCCGCCATAAGAATCATGTCATCTCTCAGAGCTATTCTCCAGCTCTTTCTTCCTGTATGAGCTAAAAAGAGACCCTGGTTGCCTCTTAAGTTCATGTAGGAGCGTTTTAGCTCTTCTTCAAAAAAAAAAAATATAAACCTGTGTGTGCCCCCTGGCCAACTGTTTGGCTGGCCTCCTTCTGACTCACTGCACCAGAGAGCTGGCTCGAACTTTGCCCTGGTTCTTTTACAAGAGTTAAAGACTAATATTTACTCTGAAGAACACAGAGACCCAGAGCAGGCAGAGCAGAACTGAATAAAAAAAAAATGAGATATTGTATTTTTTCTGATATCCTAGAACGAGATTTGATGCCTCTAAAAATAGGTAGTTGCCAGATGGCTGCGAGATTTCGACTGTCGTGACGACACGAGGATCCTTTCTTTTTATTGGAGTAATCTGATAAAGCAGCTCCTCCTCTGTGATGTCAGTTAGTCACACAACCGCCACTGAGAGATACACCCACCAAGAGCCGAGTATAAACGTATAAACTCTACATGTTACAGTACCGGTTTGACTCACCACACTGAAGCGTCCTGAGATGATCTGTGTCCAGGTGGATTTTCTTCCTCCTGAGCTGCAGACCGTCCGGGTCTGACTCAGGGTCCAATACAAAAGGACGTATCCTACACTCTGCCATTTTATTAGTGCTATCAATGCCTTACGGTGAAGTTTTGGCAAACAGCAAACTCGCTCAGTCTGCTCCATTCAATATGGCGATTTTGTAAATACTGCCATGCTGCAAAAAACGCCCCCTGGCTCTACCCCCTCAGCCCCTCTGATAGAACTGACCAATCAGAGCACAAAGGGCTGTGACGTTGCGAGGTTACTGGAGGTCATTCTGGAAACGGAGTGTTTCAACGAGATCTTCAGAATGGCCTAAAATGAGGATATTGAGAACGCTATTGTGGGGCAATGAAGGAACTAAATGACTTGTACTGAGGGCAGAAATGCTTTACAGGCATCCTAGTCTGGCATAGTGAAAAGGAGAAACAATCATGATATGTCCCCTTTAAGATTTGCTGCTAAGGAACCTGGTGACTTATTGAAGTTAGCCTCAGAGAGCTCTTTGGTGGATAAAAACTAAGTATAACTGAGTTTGTGCTCCATAGAGGCCAGGTACAGCTGCTCTGTTACAGTTAGGGGTTGATCGCCCCCCTTCCACATTCCACTGAGGTAAACCCGTCTCATGATTCACACATGTTCTGTTCAGCATGTTAAACTGTCAGAGCTGCAGATGAGGAAAAACTCACAATCTTCCTCTCATAGTACTCTCCACTGCTGTAGGTTGTTGCGATGATGGCACTGCAGGCCTCCAGGTACCAAGGCTTGTTTCCATTTTCTGTAGTGCTGGAGATGGAGATGGTGTAGATACTGCTGGTGTATCCGTCACATGAACAGTGGTCACTCTGCCGACCTCCATTACCTGAGGCCCAGACAAAAATGGACCCAAGGCCTTTGCGGCCCTGTGGCCATCAACACGTTATGATGCAGTGCACACCCCAAGACTCAGAAAAACACAGTCTGTGATGTAATTCCATGTTTGTCTGATCAAACCTTCCGGATGCCTTGCTCAAAAGCTCGCTTGGTAAGCTGCCCTGGACCATCCACTGACTTGCCATCATCTTTTGGGCCCCAGCTGGCGCTGTAAATGTCAATGTAGTCAGGCCGGACCCCCAGGGACTTGGCCTCCACCATATCAGTCACATCACCGTCCAGCATCCGAATGCCTGTGTGCAAGGTCACATCAGTCTTTGTAATGTTTTATTTATCATTACCCTGCTTTCTGTCTGTGTTAAATACTTGATTCTGATTGGTCAAAACCTTATGACGACAGTTGTCAACTTTCACTCACATGAGCAACTCCAGAAGCAGACTGATCACCAGTGTTGATTCAGATTCAGATGACTTTATTAATCCCCAAAGGGCAATTTGCAGTTTGTTCTGCCTTAATGAATCCATCTACACAAAAAAAATCTAAACAGAACAAACAAATGGAAAGCACACACGGTCGCATTCACGTAAACGCCCACGATCACATTCACCTGTGAGTGCCACAGTAGTTTACATAATAAATAAAGTATATATGATATATACAATAACAAGAATTCAGAAGTAAGACACTCCAAGTGAGCATAAACCACCAAAAGTTTAGTTTGCTGCTCAGTGTCTAGCAGCCTGATAGCTCAAAGGATGAATGAGAGTGAGCACCTGTTTGTTGTCCCTGGGGGGCCATAAAAGTGCCCCCTAGAGGGCACATGAAAAAAGTGAGAAGAAAGAATGTGGCCAGGCTGATCAATTATTCCTCTGGCTTTCTGGACCACAAGTCTCTGGTAAAGGGAGCTCAAGTTCATTAGCCGGACTCCAGTAATCTTGGAGGGGACTTTAGCTATCTGATTCAGATACCCCCACTCATATTGAAAGAAGATATAACTCATGTATGTACTCAAGTGAATAATTACTCTTTTAGAGTCGAGGTAAGTGTTTCAGTCAAAGTGAGGAGGATAAATAATTAAAGGAGGAGGAGAGAGATGTGTATCTATCCAAGACGGCCACACCGAAAGCGTATATACGTTGAAATTACATACAAAGTCAATGCAAAGACGTGTTTGGACATCGATTCGCCCCGGGCGGCACGTTGGACACGTTTGTGCAGCGCATTTGGGGCGTCGGCGCGTTTGGAGCATTCGCAGGTTTAGGCATCAGATGCCTCTACGCTGGAGTTGAAATTATTAAACTTTTGACGCGAATTTGCGTGAGGCTGTACCGCGGCAGCTAATCATTGATTTGATGACGTGGGGGGGGGGGGGGGGGCGCCACCTGCTCCGACTGCAACACCGCTGGAAGATGGAGGAGAAAATAATCCGTGCGGTGTGTCATTATCCACTGTTATACAATACGATGTGTGTACTCTACAGAGACCGGTAAAAAAGGATTAGGGGTAAAAGTTGCTGAGGAGACAGGTTTTGAAGGTAAGCTCTGTAAATATTCATGTCCAGCTGGATTTTCCTGCATGGGCTATCACAGTCCGACTGTGTCAGACTTGTCAAAATAGTCCAGCATTGGACTATACTCAGGCGTTCGCGCGGCGCTTTGAAGACGTGAACACACGTTTAAATGCGTGAATTTGCGTTTGGTGTGGCCGCGGCACAACAGTTTCTCTACAGATAAGTGAAGGGGGGCTGATCACTCACTTGATGAATGCCAGTCGCAGATTGTAGACAGAGACAGAGGATGGCCAGCAGCCAATAAGGGGGGAGACAACACCTGAAGAGCCAACAAGAAGATGACTCAACCTACATTGCTTAGAGAAACTCTATCAGAGTCAGTCTCATGAACTGTCTCTGCAACATGTAGGGAACAGGGAATGAAGCTGCACCAGAGATCTCTGAAAATGCATATTCTTGACATATTGTTGATAAATTTGTTTTCAACTGAGAACCAGGAAGCCTTCTGATCTTTCCCCATCAATGAACTAAGAGGTGAGAGGAGAATGGAGTCAGATAATAAATTTTAAGATATTTTGGTCAGTAAGATAGCACCACATTTTAAACAAGAGGTAATGTAAGTATTTGGGAAATTCAATATTAAGACATAAGCCTGGTGCCAGGTGCACTTACCAAAACCCTTATATTCAACATGGTATTAGTTATAGACAAACTGTGACTAGCATAGAAGTCTGACTGAACACAACTCTATTTCAGATTGGGCAAACCTTCCTCCCAATCGTGACCCTCTACGTCATGGTATCATTGCCCACGAGAAGGTTGAAGTCTGTGGGACAATGGACTCCCCAGTTGGGGCATTTGGGCAGCATCCGGCCCAAGGATTCCAAAAAGGGTGGGTACTCTGCACAAACCACAGTCAGGACCCATTCTCCAACCTGAAGGGGCAGAGAAGCAACCCTTTTGTCCACCTGGGAGACCTCCAACACACCAGCAAAGGGCTGGGGGGCAATAAGTAAGCCCATGCCTGCTCTCAGCCTCTCACTCAGAGCAATGCCAGCAAATAAGAGAGTCCAACCCCTCTTGAGAAGATTGGTTCCAGAGCCCAAGCTGTGCGCTGAGGTGAGCTCGTCTATATCTAGCCGGTATTTTTCTACCTCCTGCACCAGCTTGGGTTCCTTCCCCACCAGAGAGGTGACGTTCCATGTCCCAACAGCCAGTTTCCGAGTTCTTGCCTCCTCCTCCCCCTTTGACTGACGCCTGATCCATACCACACCCAACCCCTATGGCTCCTCCTGCAGGTGGTGGGACAACAAGAGGATGGAACCATGTCACCTATTCAGGCTTGGCCCGACCGGGCCCCATGGGTAAAGCTGGCCACCAGGCGCTTGTCAGTGGTCACAACCCCATGCCTGGCTCCAGAGCGAAGCTCCGGTAACCCTTCAGCCAATGTGAACTAATAGCTGCTGCACTTTGTCAGGTCCCTCACCTAGGACAAGTTTGCCTTGGGAGACCCTACCAGGGGCAATTGCCCTTGACAACATAGCTCCTAGAATCATCGTGGCACTCAACACCCCACCACCACCACCACCATGATAAGGTGGCAGCCATGGAGGAGCTCTGAAAAGTGATTCAGGGATATTATCGGTTTAAGTTGAGAGGCTCTAAGGTATAGGATTTAGTATGTGGGAAAAGACAGGAAAAGAGAAGACTGGTTCAAAAGAAAGTTCACCTCCTATGCGAGCGTTGTAGGCAACTCCCACAATGCATTGAGAGTTATTAGTTACTGCTGCAACTTCACCGGCACACCTGGTTCCATGCCTGCATGTAAACACAGAGCAATGTTAGCCTGACACACAGTTGGGATCTGTTTCCAT
Organism: Halichoeres trimaculatus; assembly: GCF_033239565.1. Classification (NCBI taxonomy): domain Eukaryota; kingdom Metazoa; phylum Chordata; class Actinopteri; order Labriformes; family Labridae; genus Halichoeres; species Halichoeres trimaculatus. Next base: position 37,422,315 of record NW_027437181.1, read on the forward strand.
AGCAGCTTCAGTTGAGGATTACTGTTAACCCTTTAGAGGCAGGAGAGAGTGATTTTTTTTATTATTTTAGAGAACAATATGAGAAAAGGTGCTGCAGAGTGGCTAACGTGACAAAGTGGACACATTTCTGGTCTTTCTTACTTGTTTTCATTCCTGGAGTCGTAGCGTGGTGTTGGGTCGTGGTCATTCCCATTCACATCATAACTTGCCAGATGGTCCTGCAGAAAAGTTAAAAGTACATCTTAGACCAAGTTCACCTTAGACCCAGAAAGCAGTCCAAGAGATAGCGACAAATAAGGGTTGGTAAAATGTCCAAATAAAAAATGTGCTGTCAGGTGTTTGTTTAAATGTTATTTTGGATTTTTGTTGATGTCACAGTATTTCATTTGACATTTTTTTATACCATTTTTAGCCAATTAAAAGTCAGTTCCGTAAGATTGTCAAATTGTGTAACCACAAAAAATGACGTATTAAATAATTAACTTTCCCAGATGTTATCTAAGGTGGTCTAAAAGTGCCAAAATTAAATGAATAAACAAATAAATAAATAAATAAATTATTATTAATAATAATAATAATAATAATTATTATTATTATTATTATTATTATTATTATTATTATTATTATTATTATTATTATTATCATTATTATTATTATTATTATCATCATCATCATGTTACTTGTGTTGTGATGTAGCTAAACCTGATTCAAAGCACAGAACAAGCCTGTTTGACAATAATCCTGAAATTATCCAGCCAACTGAGTTAGCCAGGCAGGAGAAAGGCTTATGGTGGTTTGTATCCTGCAGCCCAGTGCAGGAGAAGCAATGGAGAACTTCTTCTGAGTCAGCGAAGACTGTTCGGTCAATATCTTGGCCAAAAAGAGCAACATATTTCCAAGGGCATTATATATACATCTTCATTTTCTGTTATCTTCTCGAAGCAGAAAACCTTTGGTGTTAAATGTTTTTTGGTGTAACTTGAATTACACAGGGCTACATTAATAAAAAGTTACTTTTCAGGAGGCAGAATTTCTGCAAGATTATTCCTATTGGTCTTGTGTCATATTCCAATTTGTTGAGATACTGAATTTAGTGTTTCCATTAACTGTGGATTCATCACACAGTCACACATGCCTATTTCAACAGTGACTTTAGGTTTCATCTTGTTTATACTGTGGCTAAAATTGAGGTGCAAAGGCATGATAGGCATTAGAATCCCCCACACGTTTGGATCTTGAACTCTATGTTAATCTGAAGACACAGTGGATGAATAGTACATACATAGTTCTGGGATAGATCAGGGTGGTCCCTCTCGATGCCATCATCCAGAATGGTGACCACAACGTTTTTGCCGGTGTAGCCTCTCTGCCAAGCTGCCAGGATGTTCATGTCTGAGCGACAGTGGCTGCTCTTGTCAGTGCAATGCTGACAGGAAAGACGAAGGAGAACACACATCTGGAGTCAAAGCAGACACAGCTGTATGAATGAGTCAGAGGGGAGCACTGACCATGTACCACATGTTGGACCAATTAGGGTCGTTGAACTTCATTACGCTCGGGTCATTTTGGACTTGTCTTTTCACTCGAGGTTTGACTACCTGCTGCTCGGCCCAGTGCACCTAAGAAGAAGAGATAGATAAGATAGATGAGACAGAGAGATGGAGAGATAGAGAAAAGAGATGAGACTTTATTGATCCCAAATTCAGTTATTGTAACATTAAAGTCATAGTGACAACAAAGTGAGAAAATAGAGTACATACAAAATAAAATAGAATAAAATAAGGACGCAAAAGCATCTAAGACCAGCTTGTTTTTGGACTGAGCCACTGAGCTGAACAGCTGCTCAGGAGACTTGAGAGAGCAGAATTAATCATCTGAGCGTGTGTCACCTCTGGTTACAGGTCAGAGAGTCTCACCTTGGGATCCAAATGGATGAAGCTGTGGGGGCCCTTAAGACGATAGGCTGCTCTGCGCACCACTCTGCTGTGGTGGAAATGGTAATGGTCCTCCAGACTTCCTATCTGTCCAAACACAACCATCAAACATGAAGAGACATGCAGCTGTGAGGTCGGGACTTCAGATTTATGTTTAACACAAACTACCATCTGTTAATGAAGACATTAGTTTGGTCTTCTCAGAAAAGAGCAAGAAACCAACAACTGGACATCCTGTGGTTCTCCTCTGTGAGCAGCTCTTATCACTAATTTGATTCTAGATGTGGTCTGACTGTTTTCAGTGAACAGAAAGAACCTATCCTACAAAGCCTTCTTCAGTGAAAACACATTTGGGCCATCTGTAAATAACTTAAGTCAGTATGTAACCACGCACATTCTCCCTATGCTGAACAGATCTCCCTGCACACGTGTAGAGCATCTGTAACTGATCAAAACCCTCTGTTGTAAAAATAAAGCCAGATCTTCACCAGGCTTGCAGAAGTCCACTCCAGAGGGCTGCCCAATCAGAGGCAGCGTTTCCCCTACCATGGGGTCAGGTCTGCACCTTGTTCTTTTAGTCTAATAGACTAAATAGCCGTATGTTACAGTCTATGGTTATTCATCTAATTTACATGAAGGGATGTCGTTTATACATCGTTGGGTTAACGTTTCTCCTCGTGGAACTTCACCGTGTGCAACAGAGCTTATGATCTTTAGCACATAGTGAAGTTCTTTCCCAACGCATTCACAGACACACAAACATGTGCAGGCATTTACACACACACAAAGACAAGCATATTCTATATAGGGACAGAGTGCTGGGGAAACCACCACAAGAAACATCTCCCAACCCTTTCTCAATGAAGATGCAACACTTGCTCTTCTACTATCTTAATGCAGTCATTTCTTCTTTCTATCACAGTGAACTGTAATTCACCCTGAACAGCTTGTAGGCATCATCAAGCTTGAGGCAATATTCAAAGGTCGAGGCTGTGTGAATTGTTTATTTACCTACGTTGTTATCCATCTCCATGGTAATTACAACAAGTTACACATTACAAATCTTCTTTATCTTACTGACATCATGCCAGCCTTATGTCTAACCCTCTTAACTTGTTCATCGTGAGTTAGTGAAATACATAAGCCTTATTTTCTGGTGAGAAAAATTTTCATTTCTTTGGAAAAGTGCTCCTGCAGAAACTACAACCATGCCCACAAAACTTGCAAAAGTATACTGCTCAGAGACACCACGTGTGGTCATTTCAATCTTGCATTTTACTTAAGTATGCATAATTTTACTCTTGAATCAACTTTCAAAACAGTACATGGTGAGGTTAAGTATGCTCGCATACACACACAGAAGTACGCAGTATTTATTAAAACAGCAGGATCTGTGGATGTGAAAAAAAATCTGACAAACCTACAAGAGCTGCTGTTTGTGGAAAATGAGGGTTATACACACACCCTAAAAATGTGTTTTAAAGGAATATAGGAAGAGCAAGACACACACGAGAGACATGTCAACATGACATAAACCCTGTCTAGTTGTTTAGGTCACTACAGGTTTCTAACTTGGCAGAGCTTTGTAAGGCCTTGGGGTTCCTCAAAAGCAAAATCCACCCTGTCATTCCATCCAGCAGTTCTACACTTTTGCACGGAGTTTCTGAATGAACAAGACTTCTCTGTGGGCACTGGACTGCCCCTAAAGTGAACCAAGTCGCACAGTGGGCTATGAGGTCCTCCTTGTCATCCATCCATCTATCCATCTATCCATCTTCTGACGCTTATCTGGGGTCGGGTCGCGGGGGCCGCAGCCTAAGCAGGGAAGCCCAGACTTCCCTCTCCTTAGCTTCTTCTTCCAGCTCTTCTCGGGGGATCCCGAGACGTTCCCAGGCCAGCCAAGAGATGTAGTCTCCCCAGCGTGTCCTGGGTCTGCCTCGGGGTCTCCTCCCGGTGGGCCGTGCCCTGAGCACCTCACCAGGGAGGTGAGGGAGGTGAAAGGCATCCTCATCAGATGTCGCAGCCACCTCATCTTGCTCCTCTCAACGCAGACCTCCTTGTCAGGCTGCTGGAATTGTGCAGAATGATCTTTAGTAAGTGGGTTGGCCGAAACAGCATTGGTGTACAGTGCCAAGTCATCATGTCAGCAACATACCCTGGTCAATGAGACACATGTGCAAAGACTTTTTTTCAAAATCTTACTTATATAAGACATCTATCAACTTGACAATTTATCTAAGTTTTTAGTTTGATTTTTTGGTATGTATTTTTCAGCTTGAAACTGTTTTCACACATTTGGTGCTATTATTTAGATGATTTTGATTGAAAAATAAAAATATTTAATACTTACCGAGTGTTGAATCAGCCTTTACTGGTTGGCTCTGCAGTCTCACTTCATGGTTTTTGGAAAGTTGACCTTCAACAGAGGTTTGCCTTCTGTTGTTATGTTACTGTATCAATGCACCTGTGCTGGCTTGTAAAGAGGAAACACGTGACTGCAGCCTTTTCCTCGTGACTTTACAAAGCTCAACATATTTTAGGTGTATGAAACGCAGCAGGGTGGTGCTAATTCAAGTTACACAATACTAAGCAGTAAAGGTGGGAGAAAAATAAGTCTTTGTTTATAAAATGAATTGGAAATTTTCATAAGTACCATGGGGCATGGGCTAGGCGATATGGCCCAAAACATAAAATCAAAATAAAATAAAATAAAATAAAATCCCCAATTATTTCTCAGAAAATTTGATTTAGGATTTTGTGACATTCTTTTCCCCAACCTTTTTAAAAAAACATTATTTACAAATGACAGAGAGAACCCAAAACCAGTTTTGTTTTAATTTTTTTCAAAAACTTGCACAAGTAACCTTTTTTCACTCCTGGAATTGAAGATTTAGCTATTCTTCTGTTTCAACAACTTAACTTTGTGGCTTTTTGTACATTTCAAATTTAAAATACAGCTATAAAATCTTGAATAGTGCTGTTTCAGTGCACTACAGCACTGTTCAGTTTTATTCTACTTTTAATGATTTTTTTGAAAAAACACTTTTATCTAGTCTTAGTTTTTGTCAAAGCTATAGCTATAGCTGTTAATTCTGTAATTCTAATACAAATAAGCAAAAATAAATGCTATTTATTTGAGTGTGGGCTGACAAAATTCATGCCTCCCTGCATAAGTCATTGCCCTGGTCGGGGCACCCCAGTATAAAATGTCTGGACCCACCCTAGCTTGTCAGAGCGCATCTAATTGCCGTTATGTTGCTCTGCTCATCAGTGGATGGATTTATGCTTAACGGAAGGTTCAGTTGGTGGGATAGGAGTCTTATCTCATCTTAACCTACCATGAGTACAGCACTTTGCAGAATTTAGCAAGTTATAATGGAGAGGAAAAACTTCCCTTTAACGGGCAGAAACCTCGGACAGAACCAGACTCATGTTAGACAGACATCTGCCTCCACTGTGGTGGGGTTACAGAGAAATAGATAGAGGAGAGAGTGGAAGGGAGAAGTATAGAGAGAAGGTGGGGGGATTGTTGTTGACAGAACCGGAAAGATACGATCTAAGCGGTTCTTGATATACCAAGAAGACTCTCTAATCTGGGCAGAAGAATAGGATGATCAATAGTGTCGAAAGCGGCACTAAGATCGAGCAAGACGAGCACAGAAAGAAGACCACTGTCCAAAGCCAAAAGTAGATCGTTGGTTACTTTCAGCAGCGCAGTCTCTGTGCTTTGGTGGGCTCTGAACCCAGACTGAAAGACCTCAAAGAGACTGTTGCTATGAAGAAACTCACAGAGCTGACTTGCAACAACTTTCTCCAAGATCTTAGAAATGAAAGAGAGGTTAGATATCGGTCTGTAGTTGACCAGAGAGCCTGAATCAAGTGCAGGCTTTTTAAAAAGAGGCTTAATCACAGCAACTTTAAAAAGATGGGGCATGTAGCCCGTCAGTAAAGACGCATTGATCATCCTTAGCAAAGAAGATCCAACCAGGGGAAAGAATTCCTTCAGCAGTAAAGCTGGGATGGGATCCAGAAGACAAGGCGTGGTTTGACTGAAGAGACTGTTGAATCCAGTTCTGTCAAGTCCACAGGCAAGAAGACTAGAGACTAGAGATATAGAGAAGGCTATATTAGCTCTCAACGGGGTTTACGCGATTTTGCCATCGGTCGAAGGTTCTCCCGCAGTTGTGTGCAACACGTTACTAATTATATCTCCAATATTCAATATCTTATCCTTACAAAAGCTCATAAAGTCCTCACTGCTAAGCGATAGAGGAATGCATGGCTCAGTAGAGCTATGACTGTTTGTCAGCCTTGCTACAGAGCTGAAAAGGAATCTAGGATTGTTTTTATTCTCTTCTATTAGAGCCGAGTAATAAGTTGCAAGCCGCAAAGCCTTCCTATGTTCATTTAGACCAGTGGTCACCAACCTTTTTGGGCCCAAGATCTCTAAACCCAACCAGCGTGAATGCAAGATCTACCTATTGAAGGCTTGAAGAAAAATGGAAAACACACTATGTTTTTCCAGTTTTAAGCCTAGATGTATAAATTATACCAAGTCCCTTGTATTTAAGTGTTATAAGCTGTTTTGGTTACCAGCTGAAACTCTTTGAATGTTATAACGTTTTACTTTTACATTATGAGAAAATGGAACTTTAACATATGTTCAATAAATTCTCAATCAGTTCCATTCAATTACCTGCAGTTAACTTCTGTTACATGTCAAAGCAGCATCACTTCAAAACATCATATGAAAGACACACAAGTTAGTGAGATGGCTGTGACTGAATATGTCTGTGACTAGCGAACAGCCAGTCAGAGACACTCAGCGGTGTTGCTGAAAATAAGATGACTCTTGTTCTTTGACTTGTCTGCATGTGACTGTGTGTCTATCAAATTAATATGGAGATTAATTGAGTCACAAGGATTGTTGCACACACAGCATTTTCGTTAAATACGTTATTTCCATTACTCCTTGAAATGTCCCTTTATGTAGTAATTCAAAGGTTTATCTTATCAATTTTATCTTAAAAGCTCTGCTTTAAAACAACAGACTGTCTGATGCACATTATTATTATTTCAGAGTTTATAATTCTTTAATCTGTGGAAGATGAGCCCAAAGTACATGAATTTCCCTTCGGAGATTAATAAAGTATTTTATCTATCTTTGATCTATCTGTTATGTATTACACATTTTCAGACTAAAACCACAAACTGGGATTTAATATCTATACAATTATAGTTAGTCCTAGTTCTTAAAGTGGAGAGTGAAGTTAAATAAGATAAATGGTGACAATTTGTAAGTATGGAAATCCTGCCCCCCCAACCCTTGCCCTCTTTGAGCCAACCCAGTCTGAAAGTCTAGACACGCCCCTGAACAGAGACACACAGTAACAGTGTGATATGAAAGCTGACAGGCTTTCAGGTTTGATCACCAAAATCTGGAGGGAAACTACTCTGTTGATTTTAAAGAATGACAGGGAAGATAGACAGACTAAAACTTCTGTCCCTAAGGGAGCAGAAAGGTGACTCCTGTATGAGCGCGAGGAGGAATAATGATCAGCTGATACAAAATACATGTGAGAGCCGGAGCGCAGCACTCATCATTACAGTATCCAAACTGATTAAGATACAGATTAAAGTAAATGTAACCCACACAGAGTGACAGAGGGATCTTATGCCGCTGAACCTTATAAATCTGGACATAGCGGAGAACAGAAGTTTTCTCAGTGACTCACGACTGCGGTCGCATGATCAAGCCAGCCTCTCCAAAAATTTAAGTGCGTTCTTATTACAGACTTTATGGCAAGCCCACAGAAAAAAGTGGGCTTCCCGTTTTCAAAATAACAATTGGTTGTGAAATACAATCAGATGTTATGCGGAAAAGTATGAGAACTGCATTAGCATATAATGTTGAGATTTATAGTATAGAATACATTAAAATTCATTAAGAACTATAAAAATTGTCCAAATGCAATAAAAAATGGCTAAGGTTAAGGCTAAGGCCTAAGGCTAAGTTCTACCATTCTGTGTTGATTTTGAGCCAACAGGTCACATGACCTGGTAGTTAGTAAGCTATAATGCTCATATTCACATTAAAAGATACATTATAAATTCAAAAAAAGTATGCAATGTTTCCAAATGAAATAAAAAATGGTGTGTGTCAAAGAGGAGGTTTAGATCTACCGTACTACACTGATTCTGAGCCAACAGGTCACATGACCTGGGAGTTATTGTGCTATAATGCTTATATTTATGTTATAAGATACATTAAAAATTTATTTTAAAAAAATGAAATGTGTCCCAATGCAATAAAAAGTGGTGTGTGTCATAGAGCAGGCTAATTTCTACCATTCTGTGATGATTTTGAGCCACTAGGTCACATGACTTGAGACTTATTGAGCTATAATGCTCATATTTACATTAAAAGATAAATTAAAAATTCATAAATATATTCAAGGTTGCCAAATACGATAAAAAGTGGTCTGTCTCATAAGGCAGGCTTAGTTCTACAATTCTGTGTGAAGTTTAAGCCAACAGGTCACATGACTTGGGAGTTAATGAGTTATTTGGCTACATTTTGACACACCTGATTCAAATGATCAGCTCGTCATCAAGCTCTGCTGGAGCCTGATAACGAGCCATTCATTTGAATCAGGTGTGCTGGAGTGGGGTAACATCTAAAACATGCAGGGCAGGGGGTCCTCCAGGACCAGGATTGGGAAACACTGGCCCAAAGGACTGATGTTGTGGTCAAAAAAAGACAATAAGTCTTTTCCATCAGCGGTCAAAGACTGATGTGGTGTATCTGGATGCAACAGAGCCTTGCATAACTTCTGGCCCAGTACTATGATATAGCCTAGTTACTGGAAAAGCTAAGAAGAATGTCACTGAGCTGCCAATTCTACATAGATGTTTGAGTCACATCATGAAGAATGCAAAGGTCCTCTGCAAGAAACAGTTAGTGACGCCTTCTTCTACTAAATATGAATTATTTTCTGTATATTTCATTATGCTTTTGTACTGACAATATTTATATTTACTTGTAACATTCTTTCCCACGGTGCTGGCAAGCACTACATAATGTGTCTGCATCTGATCAGGCTTAGGACTCAGGCGATGACACTAGAACAACTTGATGAGGTTGTTGTGAGTGCTTCTGTGGTTCTCTCCAGTCCATCAAGTGGCAAAAATGTTGAGAAACATTTCCATAACCTTACCTGGGCAGCCAGTCATAAAAGACTCTGATGCCATGGGTGAAGACTTTGAGGTAAGTTATCCTTTCTAGCTACATTTGACATTTAAATGTTTAATTTTTCAGTGTTGACGTATGGACTGGGAGTTTTGGTCCATGTATGAGTAAACAATTCAGCAATAAAGTTCCGTCTTGTCAGCTGCACAAAACGAATCAGAGCATGAAGGCTAACTCAACTAGTAAATCTAGTAAATCTTTTAAAACTGTTTTTTTTTTTTTTTAAATAAGACACATCTGAATAAGGATTTTCCGAAGAAAAATGTGTGAGAAAGGCACAAGAGGCACAGAACAAAAATAAAGTTCCAACACCCTGTGTAGAGACCAATGAAGACCAAGCTTGTGGTGTAAATGGGAAGAACTTGCTCTGATTTAACACTAAATACCGATGTTCAATAAGGTCTCTTTGAGTGCAGTGACTCATATTTGATTTACATATTTCTCATCTTGCACTGGCATTATAACATATAACATATGTTTAGTTTAACACAAAGAAAGACCAGCCACACGCTGCCACACACTGCCACGGTCAAAAAAAAACAGCTTACCCTCCTTCTACACACACCTGGCTCTTTACCTCAGGCTTACTCAGATGCACATTCTGGTGCTAAGCACCACCTACTACTCAAACACAAAACAGCATATGCTCTGAAATGTTCTTTCAAATAAAGAAACAAAAAAATGAAACAAACAGAAAAATACACTTTGTCTACAACACCCTCTCTAGTAGTTTTAATTAACCAGGAGAACTTTTTTGTGACAGCATGACTTCTTTTTAATGCTGAAATTGACATGTTTCAGTGAACTGACAAGCAACAGAACACAAGATATATACCTGTACAGAAATGACTCAATCACTGTTCAGAGTCATTCAGAGCACCGGTCTGTGACCAGTTTGTTCAAAATTACATCTGAGTCCCAAAGATCTCCAAGTTAACTTATATCTAAAAAGTCTTTATCTGAATAATATATAAATACATAGCCTTGATAGACTTCACAACTTTATAACTTTCAGAATTGATCTTTACGCTAATAAAAAGTCAAATATTTATTTTAAAGTCACACGTTTTTCTATTCCTATGAGTTACAGAAGTCTGCAGAAGAATCTGAACAAGCTAAAGAGAAACTCCGACAGGCTGTGTGGAGCTTTAGGAAGTGGGTTATGAAGATTTATTAGAGATTTTATTTTCTGATAGAAGAGCCGGTCACCGTGACCATGTCCCGGCCAGAACACTCAGAACTCCAACATGGAAACATTCACTCTTCATCAGTCAAAGGATCACAGTGACCGTCTCATGTGTAGAAGGAGTTTTTGGATGAACTCACCTGTCCCAGGTTCTTGTATCCGTATTTAGCAGCGATGTTGTCAGCCTGCCGTGGCCCACCTGTGATCCTCACAGCCCAGTGATTCGTGTAAATGCTCCCGCGCGCTGACTCTAACTGACAGGCTTCAACAACTAACAGAAAGAAGTACCACAGCGCAGCCATCCTGACCTCCAGGCTGTGGACAGCCGCTCCACCAGGGAGAAGGGGAAGTCAAAGTCCGTCTCCACTCCGTGTCCACCGGTGAAAATAGTCCTGAGCCCGCGGAGGAGCTGTGATGTGGCTTCAGAGAGGCAGCCAGCAGAGCAGAGCTTCGAGCCTGGGTGTGAAAGCCAGACAAACTGAGGGTACCGCACTGAGATCCAGGGGCGGAGTCACGCGTTAGACCTCAGGGGGGCTCGGCCAAATGGATAGGGTGGGCTCATTTGTGTCAGTTTTACATGATGGTTCCAAAGTTACTTTAAAGACAGATAAAACAATGTATCTACAGTAACCAACCAAATGGCTCCTGTGGTCCACAGTTGATGCATTTTCACATGACAATTATACAAATCAGACTAGTAAGTCTGAAAAGAAAAATAGGAATAACTGCTCTACCACCACCAGACCAGTGGGGGCAGTAAAATAATGACAAAGGCCTTTCAGCAAAAATTACATCATGTTTTGAGACACCATGTTTTGTGTGATGCCACAGTTAAGGCTGACTTATGCTTTGCACAGCGGACCCATGGAAATGAAGCACACTAAATAAGCACAAGAGAGTGTGTGTAGCTTTTGAATTTTCCAACACTCTGTTCCCAAACTGCAGGGGGCAGTGTATTGCAAAAACATGTCCACCACAGTGCTAAAGTGAAGAGAATTGATTAACACTGTTTTGACATTTTTTTTTTCTTTTTTTTTTGCCAGTTCCTCTTCTCTGTCAAGTGTGGCTGCACTTTAATGCCAGTGATATTTGGTCTCTCCAGGTGTTACCGAGGTTAAACTTGAATAAAATGGGTTCCCAGGAGCAGTGGTAATTGATTGCTCTAAGACTGCGAGGGAAGCTCAGCTTCCCCTAAAATGTCCCCAAAAAAAGTGGTGATATGTTCAGCTTTGTGAACATTTTATTGACAAAATTTGCACTAGAATTCCTTCATCTTTTGTTCAGGATCAGCTACCTATCACAGGTAACTGGCTCCACCTCCTTCTCATTCATCCACGCAGCATCTCAGCTCTTTATCACAGTCAGATGCTGAGCGTCTTCTGACTTCAGTGGGAAGTGTAGAGTGGGTTGTTCCACTGTGGAAACTGGACGGTCATTGGATAAACGCTGGGCTTTGTTCCACCCATCAAAGCTCAGTGTCTCTGGGGGTCTATGAGACAGTGGGCTGGCCTGAACGCTGGGCTTCTGCATGATGATTGGATGATCTGTCTGAGGCCAAATCCCTTTTTGATTGACAGTGAAATGAGTCAGTCAACAATCTTGAAGTATAAACCTCCACTGGAGCATCTTGTCAGTTGTTCTGGACTGATCTGGAGGCTTTATTGTTCCTCAGCAAGTTTACTTTTCTTAAAAGCGACAAGCGTTATATTTAAAGATTCTCTCTCTTCTCACCAATAGGCAGCTTCAGCTACAGCTGCAGAGCTTCTCCCCCTGTCACTCACACTTACAGCCTGCAGGTGAAGAGAGGAGCTTCTCCTGTTTAGAGTGGCTCAAGTCTTACGCCCGCAACACAATGGGCCAAGGCCCTTTAAGCAGTGTATTTCTGCTGGCCAGTGAGAGAACACTGGTAAAATCCCTGGAAAAAAACACCTGGTTGGTATGACAGGGTCACAGATCATTTTCTTGAAAAGGAACGGAGGGTAAAAACTACGTTTAAATGAATAAACAAATCTATGATGTCGGCTGGAAAAAAAATTAGCGTCCCCTCCTTGACTGACCAGCAGCTGCCACTGCTCAGGAGCTGACCATAACCTCTGACCACCTAATTCTGATCTCTCCATCACTGAGTCCTCTTAACTCTGTGTTAAACCCACTCACGGCTTTTCTCCTCCCTCTCTGCCATTTGCGCGGAGGGAGGCGTGGATGCGCTCCTCTGCGCCTTGACTGCACCTTGACTGCACCTCTCTTGGCACTGCAGGAAACTTGCAAAGTGCGCTGGTCATGCCCTGTCCGCGTGGTGAAGGCCAGCGCAGGGCAGGTGCGCCTGCGCTTGCGCCTGGTCTACGAAATTAGAGCCCATAGTGTTAAGCTCAGGATCCTCCAGGGCCACAGATGTTTTGATCTAGTGCAGTGGAAAGTTTTTCACTCCACCTCTGCACCTCTTCTTTTGTTTCTTTGAAGTGAGTCCACGCAGTCTCTGGCGGTCCCTGGCTTGGCAGTGTCCTTGCAGGGCTGCATGAGGGAGGATTTGTTTGTACTTCCCAGATAGGTGACGTGTCACTGACCAATCATTCGCCTATTTCCACAAACAGGACTTTTCAGCAATTACAAATAAATTCATACATGTGGCATGTTCTCTGTTTGCATGCCTGAGTTACCCACTCTCTCTGTCTTTACCCATCTATTCTTCAGTCCACCCCCCTGTTGTGAGACAGGGTGAGAGATGTAAGCTGTCTTTATGATACCTCATCTGGCTGCCACTGTGCAGTCAAACCTCACTGAGTGTTCAACACTGACACTCTGCTGCCAGGTGCAGTGTGCTGCAGTGGTTAGTGCTATTCCTCACGAGAGGATTCTAGGTCGGGATCCCTGGCTTGGGAGGAGCCTTCCTGTGTGCAGCTTGTGGGGTCAGCAGCTTTCTCTCACAGATTAAAAACATGCCGGCCACTCCTAATGTCCCATTTGTGGGATTGATATGTGTGAATGTAAGAGCCTGTGATAGGCTGGTGACCTGTGCAGGTGAACCCACCTGCCACCCAATGACAGGCCCCCAAAGGTAACAGCAATAAAGGTAACTTATGGATTGGTTGTGTTCCCACTGCTGTCACCTCATGAGGAGGGTAGTGTGTCAGAGGAGTAAAAAAGAAAAGTGAAAAAGAGGCTGACCTGGCGGTGTCCAGGTGCTAGACTGACCCTCCTGCAGTCCTGACTTCTTAGCCATTGGAGCCACTTGGAGCATCATGAAATGTAAAAATGACAAAGAAGACCCTGAACCACAGAGCAGTTGAAATCCTGTGGCTGGAAGAGGAGGGGCTGGCTCATGATGGTAAATCTGTTCCTGTACCATCTCTAAGTCATACTTTTCTGTATCAATTTTTAACATAGACCACACAGACCATACACTTGCAGACCATGTTGGACATCCCTGATACTGGATAGTATGACAAGACAAGGATCTTTGGGTGGGTGCCCACCCAGTGTGACAAGTGAGCCACCTAATTAGAGACACTGAAATAATATGATGAAGTAAACAGAACTGTATGAACCTGCTTGTCAGGCAACCGGAGGGAAAGAACAAAGGAGTAGGACCCAAATGCAGGTTAAAAAAAACTTTATTTTACTAAACTCAAAAATCTAACCAAACCCAAAAACTCTTACAAAAGAAACAAACCAGAGCCACTGGAAAACTCACTAAAGAAAATTCAAACATGAGGCACGAGGTGACAGCAGACAGGGACAGCAAACAACAGCATACAATGAACCAACCGAATGCACATGGAACACAGAGGCCCAATCCCAAACCGCCCCCTACCCACTCCCCATCAGATTGCGCGTCCCCGCGGAGGGTCCACCATATTTAGGGCTGTCCCATTCCATGGAGTGCGGAGGGGGAGTGGACCATTCAGCCCTTAAATAGCGAGCCTGCATCGATGCAGGCTTCCATTGACTTTGGCAGAAAGTGCAACGGCAAAATGGAGGAGGAAACAACATATAAATGTAAGTGCCACATGTGTCCATATGTTCCACACCTTTGTCATACTGATAGAAAACCATGAAAGCATGGCTTAAAAACCTGAAAAAAAATTGCAATGAAATAAACATATGGTACTTCATGCTAACGTTTGATTTGATTACGCTGACTTTTGATTTGATTGTGTAGCCCTGGCACCTCAACATGTGAACACAATCGGCCACATCAATTTATTTGTTTGTTTTGAAATGTCAGATGGTAATAGCATTGAGACACGTGGAATCACTTAAAATTATTTCAAATATGATGTAGCTTGTGTCATTGTTATGGCTTTTAATTTAATGATTTTACAGGGACAATTGAAAAAACGAGACAGCTTGTGAGGCTCCGAGCTGTCAATGATACCTGTTTTACAAAAAAAAGAAATGCTGCAAAAGAGGCATGGGAGTATGTACCTGCACAATCCCAGTGAAATTAATTTGTTTCTTGTTTCAGTCTAACTGTTTTTTTGTAATCAAACATTTCCCCTTCTCTTCTATTGTGCTTTAGGTTTTTGATCAAGGAGATGGGGCTTGACGGGAAGGTTACTCCTAAACAGGCCTCAAAAAAGTGGGAGAACTTAAAAAATATATATAAGGTGAGTCATTGTGTCTGTGGCCCAAGACTGATGTTGTTGGGTGAGACTTAACTTCACATAATGAATCCCCAGGAACTGAAAATGCCACGGACTGGGTCAGGTACTGACCAAGGGGAGGAAACCGCAAGTACCTGGCCCTATTATGCAGACCTTCATGAGGCTCTGGGCTCACGACCCTCCATTTCCCCCCCAGTGTTAATTTCATCCAGCTTGCCAGACCCAACCATACTCTTTAGTAATTCAGATGATCAGGCACCCTCTACCTCTCATGGCTCCTGTCCTTCTCCAGTCACCATCAACCCCCTCAGCCCAATTTCATCCACTCCTTCTCCCGCTCCTTCCGCAGCTCCACAGCCACACAAAAGAAAGTCTGACTTTTAAATAGATTTTCTTATGAAGGAGGCAGATAAAGAGGAGAGGCGTCATTCAGAGCTGACAGCTCAGAATGAACAGTTTTGAGCAGTTTTGGGTTAAAAATAAAAAAATAAATGCAATAAATTATTTTTATGACTCATTCTTTCAACACAAATTTGTTTTGTCTAAATGAAAACATAGGGTTGTAACACAAGCACAACAAAAAAATCAGACCCATGAAAAAGTGGGTGGGGGTTCAAATGTAATCATGCTCCTGCAGGTGCTGCGGTAGGAGTTCAGGAGCAGAAACAGCTGCAGCCATCCTGTCCCTTATGTTTTGGCCACTTGTCTCCAGCCCTCCTGGTGGCTGTTGCAGAGGACCCTGGTGATCACAATTAATGATGAGGTGTTCCTCCAACTCAATGGTGTCGTTGGTGGTGAGGCAGAGGTTATGCAGAAATGCACAGCATGCAACTAAGTCAGGGGCAAAGTTTGGGCTGACCTCTAATGCTTTGAAGAATGTGGCCCTCCATCTTGCCTTCATCAACCCAAAAGCTTGCTCCACCACAGAACGTGCCCAGGAGTGGTGGCGGTTGTAACGCTCCTGGACACGTCCATGCAGGGGCAGCTTGTAAGGGGTGGTGATGGTAATAGGTGTTTCAATACAGGGATATCCACCATCTGCCAACAGGCAGAACCCAGAGGGTGGATACAGCCCTTGGCTGTAGACAGGACTATTTCTGAGCACTCGGGAGAGTTCCTGGGAGAGACAACACATATTGTTGTTTTATGTCAATAAATTATAATATATTATTATTATAATATAGTTTCATCAATAACTCTATCTTCTTCACATTTTGGTCTGTCATAGCTAAATAAAGTCAATTTAATTAAATGACATTGGGAGCACTGATAGCAAAATAATTAGCTGACAAGATAATAGCAAAATAATATGCACCATCAAATATGTATAGTTAATTAAATAGATAGCGGAGCAGCATTCACCTCTTGGTGATGCAACAAAGCCAATAAACGCTGAAGATGCTTGCGTCTTCTGAAAGCTGCTGCACTCCTGGCAAGTCGCAATCTCTGCCACAGCGTGACCGCCATACAGTCTGTATGTTTCCATGGTGAAGATATCTTCCGTTTTCCGGTGAAGTGGAGAGGGCATCCCATTCCTGCCCGTCGTATTTATACCCTCCCCCTTCATTGAAAGTGCCCTCCGTAGCTGCGTGTGACTTCATTAAGAGTGACACTCGGTAGTGGAGGGGGAGTGTGAAGGGGGCAGTTTGGGATTTGGCCAGAGACTATATAGGCAGGGTAATCAGCCACAGGTGCAGAACAAGACACAGGTGAAACACATGAGGAGCAATCAACCATAAGAGAAACACAAGGAGAACCAAACCAAACACACGGGAAACTCTAGGCAGAGCCTAGATACATAAAAGACACTGAAACACCAAAGACAACCACAAAAAGACATACACCTGACCAAAACCGAATGAAAACCACAAGAAGCACAAACTAAAGACAAAAACAAGAGACACAGAACATTCCACAAGAATATCTAAGAGTAACACAGGTGACACAGAAACACAGGACAAGAACAGAATTACAAAGAAACACAAGAGGTCAGAAACACAAGAAAACCTAGAAAAACATGAACCAAAAACCAGACCATGACACTGCTCACATCAAGCTCAGTCCATGATGCACTGATGTAGCACTGATGTTTTTCAGACTTAAGCAGTTCTCTAGAAAGCCAATTTTTGTAAAGAGGAACCTCTGGGCTCCTCTATGCAATCGTTTTCAAAATCACGGACTTCAGCTCCCCTCACTTCCTTCTCTTTTATTAGAAATGTGTTAGACTCTGTGAAATAAGTGGTCCATGCAGCCAACAGTCTCTCACAATACTTTGACCGGCCTGGGCTTTCAAAGATTAAACTGTTAGTCTCATGTATAATTATCAGCAGCAGTAGTAGTAGTAGTAGTAGTAGTAGTAGTAGTAGTAGTAGTAGTAGTAGTAGTAGTGTTTTGCTGAAGTAGATGTTATTTCTTCCTGTATCTGCTCCCTCAGCACATGAAAACCCTCACAGTACTAAAGGTACAGTAATGTCTGCACAGCAGTTTTTAGCTTTTTGGAATAAACTCTCTGATTCAAATTCAACTTAATGTAAGTGTAGGGAGAACAGGGTTGGTTGTCTCACTCATAATATCTTGCCACCAGAGGGCGCTGCCTTTAAAATTGTGGTTTGGAAATTTACAGAATTGGGAGGTTCACCTCTTCTCTGGAGTCAGACAGCCGAGCTTGAGGTGAGAACACTTTTAGTGTTTTTCGTGTCAAGCTGTTAACATTCAGATCCTCAGGATTTTTCTCGTAGGCCTTCATACAAAACAGCTGTTAGCCTTAAAAAGTGTGGGGAGAAAGCTATACCTTAGATTGTTGTTAGCTAGTTAATACGTTTTACACAGCTGTTAGCCTTGATGCTAGCAAGAGATTCCAGTTGGGGTTTGTCATCCTTTTATATGAATTTGTTATGTATGTAGGCTGGCCTAGAAAATTGTTCCTGTTCATGTTCCTTGCTTCAAATTGGGCTATTTTAAGTCTTATATGGAGCTAATATTCAAACCATTAAAAAGTGTTTTTTAGTAGACATGAATACTAAAAACATCACATCACTATATATATATATATATATATATATATATATATATATATATATATATATATATATATATAAACAAATTCAGACAATGCATCTCCATACTACATAAATAAAGTACATATTTATTTGCCATGTGACACAATCAGTAAAGGTATGCAACAGTGAGCTGTCTCCTGTAATCATCAAACCAGTTAAAACTCAGATTTCAAGGTACTGCTTTCAATGCAGCTTAACAGGAGTGGAGTGTAGGTGTGCTGTTAAATTCAAAACAAATTAAATTAAAAAAAAAAATAGCAGTAGTATAAATTAGCATATTTAAAAAAATCTAAAAAATACACCTACAAAATGCCCCAGTGCAAACAGCTTTTCAGTACCTTTCAAAAGTATAGAAATCTCCTTAGATAGAAAAGCAACGTCTTGGTAATGCAGGGTTGCGTTAACGTCAGGTTGGCTGTCAAACCTGTTTCCAGAGAATAGAAACATGTACACACAGTAGGACAGACAAATTCAATTCAATGTATGGACAGCCAACATTTCAAAAACAGATCACACAGTACTGCTACAATGCTGGGTGTTCAGACTGAGGGTGTGCAGATTCTCAAACCTCTAAAGATACTTTGAAGGCACCAGAGGGACAGAATAAAGATTTTAAAAAAACAAAAAAACACTCAGTGCCCCTCAGTCATAGACAGAAGGAATCTACCAAAGCCTTCCAGATACAGACCCCCCAAACACCCCCCAAACCATCAAACACTTGTATAATTTTTTGGACTTTATTTTTTATCCTTCATTGTGCACTATTTCATTTAGATTCTCCAGTCTTTGCAGTATGGCTTTCTTTTCTTTGCTTCTTTACATCTTTTAAATACTGTTGTTTTAAATGTAAACACACAATGACAACAAAGACATTAATCCTTCATTAAAGTGTGAGGGTGATGGTTCAGAGACAGATTTCTTCATACAAAAAAAGAATGGAGTGAAACTTCAGGTCATTGTTTCAGAGACGACTTCATATTAACGGATAAAAACTGGTTATACCTCTTTAACTTTGTACATGATAAACTGTCTGTGTTCATAGTCAGCTGATGTGACTCCATGCAGTTTCTGTCTGAGTGTCTGCATGGGAACACCCCAGAGTCCCTCTCTTGATGAGCCCCCACAGCTCTCACAGCCTCACATGCTCTGCTTTCAGATAGACGTAGGGTGACCAGGAATCCGTACTAGGATCCATCCACCTTCTGAGGTCATGGTCCTCTATGCACTCCTCTGCCTCCTCCTCTTCACTGTAATCCTCTACCTCCTCTCCATCAGACCCACTCTTCCCTGTGCTGACCCCCCTCTCTCGACACATTCCTTGATCCTGCTCCTCAGTCCTTAGGAGGCTGGAGTGACACAAGGTGCAGACCCTCACACCTTTAGTGGGGTGAATGTGTTGGATCACGGCTCGCTGCTTGGAGCACGCACCACACACCACAAAGCCACACTTCCTGCAGTGGTGTCGGCGCTGGGTTAAGGAGAACCTGTCTGAGCAGCGCATGCACACAGCAGAGGCCTGGTCTGGGATCCAAGTCACAGCAAAGGCAGACCCTGGCTTTCGGTTGCTGCCCTCCAGCAGTCTAGACCTGCATTCCTCTATGTGGTCCATCCAGGCTTGCTTCTCTTCATACGAGGAGGCAGACACGTAGAAGGACTTTCGTGGGGTGCGGATTAACCATTGGTTCCTTCTTCTGACACCATCCTCCAGGTCCTCCAGCTGGATGTCCTCTAAAAGAATCAAACACTGATTGTTAAAGGTGTGTAGCTGCCTACAGGCTGTAGAACACATGAAAGATGTATGTCTGTGTCTGGATGTGTGTGCTCTGCCCAGCTGGTGTTCGGTTGGTGCCTGATGTAAGGGCTCAGCCTGGTGTTCTGGGGTGCCTGATGTGTGTGCTCCGGGATGGTGCCTGGTGTTTCTGCTCTGCTTGTCTGCCTGGTGTAATAGGGGTGCCTGATTTATGTGCCCTGCCCAGCTGGTGTTGGGGTGGTGCCTGATGTGTGTATTTTCCCTGGCTGGTGTTAGGGTGGAGGAACAGAAGAGCTGCTCACCCAGACGAATGATCTGCTGTTTCTTGTGCCAGTGTCCGTTCAGGATGATGCTACCGTAAACCAGCAGGTCATTGAAGAGAAAGAAGACTTTGGGTTGAGGTCCCCGGCGGCTCTGCTTCATCAGCCGGCCCTCACCAATCAGAACCCGACCTGGTCTGGAGAGGGATCGACCCAACGGCCCAAATGAGCTCTCAACAGCATGGATCCGTTGCTGGTTCTCCTTACTGAACATCAGCCGGTTGGCCATAGTGTCAACAGGGTGCGGTTTGCTGATAGCTCCGTGTCTCTGCAGGTGTGAGTCGTTTTCCGAGTCTGAGCTGCTGAGCTGGAAGATTTATTAGCTGAGCCCGTGGTGACGCAGCAGCAGTGGGGCTTTCCAAAAACAGCTTCTGCTTTAAGGTTACAAGATTAGCATGAAGAAAAGAGGCGGTGCCAAAGGTTAGGAAAGAGAGTGAGTCTTTTACAACAGAAATTCCCTAGACTGACTCAGTTTAACTGTGAATCTATCTGAGTGCACAGGGCAGGAAATCTCTCTGTTTACAGGAAACATGAGAGGACATGCCACCAGCTACAGGTGTCTGCATGGATCACTTTCACCACATTTTAAAGCAATAACAGTAAAGCTAGATAGCTTTTACACCTCAGAGCTACAAAGATAAATCCAAAGGTCAACCCGTTTGGTACCCCACACTGAAAGTTAGAGGATGGCACTTTCCTGACCCAGAAGTTTTGAAAAGGGCTAAACTAGTCCTGCCAGGGTTCATGTGAGACCAAAGACAGGTTCCTGAGCCAACCCAGCAGAAAGGTGTCAAAATACCACATGCTGTCAGACTGGTTTGTCTCCCCTCACCTGGGCTTTCACCTGCTGTGCAGACTCATCAGAGGTTGTCTGTCAGCAGCTGGCTTTGGGGCTATCACAAACAGGTGCAAGTTTTCTCTGTGTGCAGGAAAGTCAGGAAATAAAGCATTTAAAGGAACAGACCAATGATACATGGGTGCTATCATGCAAAACTTTCACATAACATGTTCTTACGCAGCCAATCTTGTCATGAGACAGACTCTGAGAAAGTCAGGTCATATTTTTTTATTTCATACGTCAAAAAACACAGGTTCAACAAATCAACTGCACAAAAACAAAAAAGCTGAGGAAAAAAAAAAGCTAGGAAAAGATTCCTTTAGCTATATGGGTGTTTCAGCCAATTACAAACTACATCCTCACAAAATACAACAAGACAAAATGTAAAACAAAACAAACAACAAAACAAACAACACAAAATATAACACAACTCCATCAAAAAACACAAAAATATCACAACACAACAAAGAACGCTACAGTAACACAACAAACATCGAATTACAAATAAAAGACAAAACAACACAACACACATCCACCAACATTACAAAGAACACGACAAACAACACAACAAAACAAATATAAGAACAAACAACAAAACAAACGAAACAAGACAACACAACATCTAACAACAAAACAATGAACTAAAAACATAACAAACGACGAAATAACAAATATCAAAGCAAACAGAACAACAAATATCAGATTGGGGATCAGGGGCCTCTCAGGGGCTCCAGAGAATTGTTGTATCATTGGCATCTCAGGGTCTTCAGAGAGGTGTTGGATCAGGGGCATCTCAGGGTCTTCAGAGAGGTGTTGGATCAGGGGCATCTCAGGGTCTTTAGAGAGATGTTGGATCGGGGGCATCTCAGGGTCTTCAGGGTGGTGTTGGATCAGGGGCATCTTAGGGTCTTCAGGGTGGTGTTGGATCAGGGGCCCCTCAAGGTCTTCAGAGAGATGTTGGATCAAGGGCCCCTTGGGTCTCCAGAGAGGTGTTGGATCAGGGCACCCCCAAGATCTTCAGAGAGGTGTAAGCTCAGGGGCCCCTTTTAGGGTCTTCAGAAAGATGTTGGATCAGGGGCCCCTTTCAAGGTGTTCAGAGAGGTGTTGGATTAAGGGTGCTCTCAGGGTCTTCAGAGAAGTGTTGGATTAGGGGCATGTCAGGGTCTTTACAGAGGTGTTTTATCATTGGCTTCCAGGGTCTCTAAAGAGGTGCTGTAACATCTGCTCCTCAGGGTCTCCAGAAAAGTGTTGGATCAGGAGCCCCTCACGGTCTTCAGAGGGGAGTTGAATCAGGGGCCCCTTAGGGTCCCTCAGATAGGTGTTGGATCAGGGGCCTCTTCCAAGGTCTTCAGAGAGGTATCGGATCAGGGCCCCCCCTTAGGGTTTTAGTGAGGTGTTGGATCAGAGGGGCTCTCAGGGTCTTAAGAGAGGTGTGGGATCAGGGCCCCCTGAGGGTCTTTAGAGGGGTGTCTTTTCATTGGCTTCTCAGGGTCTCCAGAGAGATGTTCGAATAGAAGCCCCTCAGGGTTTTCACAGAGATGCTGAATCAGGATTTGATGGTTGTGCACTGGAATCAGACCAGGTGGTGATCGCCTTGTCCCTTTTTGTGACCTTACATACATTTTCATGCATTGAGATTATCTTTCCTTATTAAGATTAATGAAGCTAAAGAGAAGGCTTGTTACCACTGTATGCTTCAAGGATGTAAATTAGACTTCATGATGTAACAAAACAAACCTGACAGACTGGATTTTGTTTCTATCAGGAACAAGATCTGAGTTATAGCTCTTATGAAACAATACCTGGGACATTTCTTATCAGTGTCCTCTGCTTCTTGGCAGAAACATAAAACTGGAGTCTACCACAACTTTACCAGACTGCAATGGCCTGCAGCACCAACCTAAAGACTCCCGCATAGATTCCCAGCTCTGGATGATCTGAACTTCTTTAAAGTCTCTGAGTTACAAAGACAACCAAGACTACTCTCTGACTCCTCACCATCCAGAAACAGAAAGAAGGTCACATTTCTCCAGCCTAGGGTGCGTCTCAATGTGCTTACTCCGTGCCTCCTCCGTCCTATCTCCTCTGCCGCACCGGAAGTACTTTCCCAGTCATCATTTTGAAGACTGTCCCAAAGTCATAATTGCACTCAGAGGAGAGAGGAGAGAGGATGGAGGAGACTGATCGCAGGAGCGATGATGGAGGAAACATGAGAGCTGGCTTTGTGGAAGTCTTTTCACTGACAGACACGCCCCCATATGGAATATCACTCTCTGATTGGAGGCTGCAGCGGCTCAGACTTTACATAAAACTTCACAAACACAACGAACTTTAATTCGAGAAAAGATGAGCTGAAAACAGGCACAGAGGATCGTTCAGAAACTGATCATAAATCTGGTAAAGTGTTTGTTGTGAGTTTAAAGCAGAAAATACTAAACACAACTGTAATCAAATCAATAATACAGAGGATTTATACAGAAAACTGAAACCTGACAAATAATATCTTCCTGAGACACAATAAGGTGGGTTATATTGATGAGTTTCAGATTTCATGATCAGATGTGCTCTAGATAAAGGATAAATAATTCATAAATAATCTCACAATTTCACATTTTACCGGTAAAGTGATCCATGAGCTTCTAAACAGCACACAGAATAAACAGAGAGCAGGTTTTCTTTATATTTATATATGTTAAACTGGTTAAAGGAACAGACAAATCTTTGTTACTGTTTCTGTTTGATCAGAGTTATTACAGCGCACATGTGCAGACACACAAACAGCTGTTAGAGCTGACTGACAGATGATCCAGAGGTGATCAGCTGATGCCGTCATCAATGAAACACGTCGCTTCATGTGACGCTCCGAAGGAGAGGATGTCCCAATGCTCTAAAAACTAATCCCCTCCATCCTCTCTCCTCTCTTCATTTCCTCGCGTCTCTCTCCTTCATCTCTGGTGGGAGGGACTAAGACGCAAGTGAACGACGCAAGTAGAGGAAGAAAGGATGGAACTTTGGAGCTTTGAGATGCACCACTAGTCACCAGACATGAAGCGTACTAAGCATGTCAGATGGAGGAGGCGTGGAATATAAATCTAAGGGGCCGTTTACAGGACAACGGTTTTAGGGTGAAACGCAAAAGTTTTGTTGCGTTTCAGCCTCGCGATCACACGGAAACGGCGTTTCAGCAGACCTGAAACGCAAACTTTTGAAAACTTTTTTCTGAAATGCTCCCGACACCGTTGCCGTGTAAACAGTAGAATAGAAAATACTTTATTTATCCCAGAGGTGAAATTCAGGAAAGTAAGCCGGTGTTTTCAGTGGAAACACTGACGTCACACTCTGCCTAGCACGCGCATCCAACAGTACAACAGTACCGTTGTTACGATCGTCGCGAACTACCGTGTTGTGCTTGTGCTGCTTAATCTGCTCTATCTGCTGACTGTCTTTCAACAAAATGTGCATCTGTTGCTCTTTTTGCACTTGCACTTTTGCACTTAGCATTCCCCAATACACCATATGATCGGCTCAACTATACTTTGATGGAGATCTTCCAAAAGCGGCTTCTGGACAAGACAGTTATAGCACCACCTACAGGCCTGGCATGCTTACTACAGAGTTTTCAGACTAAGCGTTTCTGTGTAAACGCAGATTTTTTTCACTGCGTTTTATCGTTCAGATGAAACGCTGTCGTGTAAACAGGGCCTCAATGAACTCTGGGAATCCTGCAGGACAGCTTTCTTTGCCATTCCAGATGACTTCATCAGTCAGTCATTTGAGTCACTGCCAAGACATATGGATGCAGTCCTCAAATCTCATGGGAGTCATTTTCTTTTTTTTTTTTTTGAGGGCTCCGTGACTTTATGATCTGAGGCGTGTTTGCCCTTGCAAAAAAAAAAAATATATTGCAGCATATTGGAAAATATCATGTCATATATTAGGTTGTATATTCCCAGATATGAGATTTAGTATTTATATTTTCCATATATTTGCAATATATGTATTTACCATATATGTGTATATATTGATAAATATAAAAAAAGATATTGCAAGCAATACCAAAAAAGTCACTATACTTTAACATATATAGTTTGTCTTATATGGGCCAATATACAGCAATATATGCACCATTTACGGATATATATATATTGTGCCATATATCAATATATATAGTACCATATATTTGAATTGATATTGTGCCATATATGGATATATATGGCACAGTATATGGATATCTATAAAGTGCTTTATATAGTTAATATATAATACCATATATGTATATATTGTGTCATATATACATGGCAAAATATATGGATATGTACATAGTGCCATCTGTGGATACACATAAAGTGCCATATATTCATATATATTCAACCATATATATATATATAAATCATATATAAGAATTGTGATTTTTTTTCCATTTTCCACTTGTATGTTATAACATTAGCTGGCCACAAGTTATTTGTTTTGAGCCTCCATTGAAAGGCTGCTACAATAGGACTACGCATAGCGCGACAGAGCCAGCCAAACACAGCACACAGACATCACACACGCATGCGCATTGCTTGAGCGGGACTCAGATGTTGTGTTATGAAAGTAGCACGAGGGGCAGACGAGGCGTACAGCAGTAAAGAAGACAGCCGGCAACAAAATG
This sequence comes from Halichoeres trimaculatus, assembly GCF_033239565.1. NCBI lineage: Eukaryota > Metazoa > Chordata > Actinopteri > Labriformes > Labridae > Halichoeres > Halichoeres trimaculatus. The sequence goes on from NW_027437181.1 coordinate 37,447,909, forward strand.
ACAAAATATAAGTTTGCCCTGGTTAGTTGGGCAAAGGGACCTGACAAAGATAAAACCAGCTTCATTCCCACCAGTTGGATAATTGATTTTGATTCAGCTGACACTGACAAGACTTTTCTTGTTGAATGTACTACAAAATGTATCAAGTTAAAAAAAATACACAGCAGATTTACCTCTTGCTGATGCAACACAGCCAACAAACACTGCAGACGCTTCTTCTTCGAGCAGCAGTGATCCTGGCGAGTCGCAATCTGCGCCACACGGCAACAGCCATACACAGGGGGTGTCTCTTCGTTTCCATGGCAGCGAGGTCTTCTGCCTTCCGATGAAGTGAAGATGGCCTCCCATTCCTGGCCGTCATATTTATACCCTCCACCTTCAATTAAAAGGCCCTCCACAGCCACAAGTGTGACTTCAATTGGGGTGACACTCGCTCATGAAGGAGTAGTGTGTAGGGGCAGTTTGGGATTGAGCCAAACTCAGAGGAAACAGCTCCTCCAGTGAAACACATGCATGTCAGATGGGAGAAGAGTTATTCAACCTTAAGGGAACTTTACTGGGACAGGAACCAGCCCCTCCCTAGCCTCCACCACTGTTTCTCATGCACTGAGAGTTAACAGAACACACAGTTTTGCATTGTCTAGAAGCACAGCTTACCTGAGGCCAGGTGGACAAACCAAAGCTTAACCCTGCGTCAAACTCTCTCAACCAAAGCTAGGATGAGTCAGCATCTCAAATATGGCGACCACATGTTTAGTGAAAGGAGTGCTCTGAGGCGAGTGGGAAACAGAATTTATTCACAGTTCAGTCAGTCTGCTTCCTCTCAGCAGTCCCTGCTCCAACACTCCTACACACACTCTGATACTGCTGCAGGGTTTGATGTCTGACTAAAGTGATGTGTGTGTTCTAAACCTAGAACCCATTAGAAAAAATAAAACACACACACATCATCAGGCAGTCGGGATAACACGTGGACAACAGTCTGGCTCCTGGCTCTGCTTTAAGCCAGCACTGGTACTCCTGACGGCTGCCAGCAGGACCACAGTCTGTACAGCTGAACTCCGACTGCTCTCACAGGTCCATTGTTCCCTTTGCTTTGTACTTTTTGGAGGAGCGCTCACTGGCCCGCTGCTCAAACTTGTTGCCGTAGATGTGCAAGACAAAGCCGTTGATCTCCACCTCAAACACACTGTTCCTTTTTGGGATGACTGATGGAAAAAAAGACAGAAGAATACACATGTTGATGCATCTGCAGCACATAATGATCTGAGGTATGTCTGACAGGGAGATACCGGTCCTACCTTTCAGCTTGTCTTCTTTGGTGATGATTTTAAAAACATGCCTGAACTCCTGGACCAGAATCCCTGTAGTCCCCACATATGACGGACATTTAGAGCGGACCACTGAGAGGGAGAGACATGAGGTACCACAATTATTGACACAGGAGTAGGGTTAACACACCTGTCCTCTAAGAACAGAACACAATGTGCTAGAGGCTAAGCTGCAGAGATGAAGCTGTGTGTGCAGTGTCCCTGATTGAACTCTGAGATGATGGTTTGACCTGGACTGTTTTCCAAACTGCCTACTACATACTATATATGAATGTAGTATATAGCAGGCACTACATACTACCTACTGCTTTTGCTTAGAGTATGTAGTATGACTATTCTATTGGGTCTGTTTTGTAGTATACTACTCTGGTTTTAAGTTTTGGAAGGCAGAGCTACAGCTGATGATTTTTTCTAAACTTTATTAAAAATGTACAAAACAAACCCTGGGTATGTGACATTTTAGCTATTTTGTTAATCATACCATAAAAGAAACATTATATTTGATTTTTAATATTACACCAAAAGTTATAACATTTATTTAAAAAATTTGGAAGGGATTGAGTTTTTATTTTTACAGCTGATGGAAAAACCACTTCCATATAACCCTTGTATGGATAAAAAAAAAGGTAATAAGTGGTTTATATAGGCTTCAATGAATTTGAATACAGATTTTCTAACATCAGTGTTCTTGTGCTGTGGTTAAAGTGCCGACCCATTCCAGTAGATGGCAGTAATTCACCAAAACCTGCCACCCGCATTTGCAAACAGCATTAGCGCCGTGCATTGTAAGAAACAGTATGCCACTAAATTTTGGCTAAAATAGAAGGCACTGCTCGTGTAGTAGGCAATTTGGAAAACAGCCCTGGACTCCTTCTTACCACTGATGATGGCGCCATGGAAGTCTGCCCTCAGGAGCTTGAGTTGCACTGACTGCGGGCTGCTGCAGAGACACAGCATGGCACCACATTAACACAGCTGAGAGGAGTTACTGATGGAGTGTGAGGCTTCATAGTGTGCAGGGCTCTAAACTGGTCTACCTTGATGACGTCAATCCACCACACAGGTCAGTGATGTAGCGCCTCCAGAGCTGATGTAGAGGCAGGAAGAGTTCATACCTACAGTGATGAGAACAGCTGAGTGAAGGAGGTCACATTACACCTTCAGGTCAGAATACTTAAGCTGGTATAAGAGGAGAGAGTGTGAACCTCTGTTGCTCCGCTTTAATGTCAAAGACCCTCATCTCGCTCTTCTGCCGAGCGTTTAGGCCTTTGGCTCTCCTGCGGCTCCCCTTGGATTGCTCTTCCTTGGGCTTGTTGAAGCCTAAAATCACAGCTTTGTGGCTCAGCATGCTCTTCAAGTCGTGTTTACTAGGCCGCTGGATGCTCTTCTTGAGAAAGGCCTGAGTAAAGGCCTCCGCTTTCAATCTGGACTGGGACTGAAAATGAGACATTAGGAGAGAGCTGGAAAGGAACTGCTGGGTGTCTGTGTCAGGCTCATACATTGGGATCCTTCAGGCTTCTCTAAGCAAAAATCTTCTCTCCACACAGCTGACCTTGAAGAAGTAGAGTGATTTTCCAGGGACGATTGAGGTTTTCATGTACCGTTCAGTGTACACTTGAAAAAGTGCATTTGTCTTTATTTAAATTCACAGATTCAGCATAAAGTTATAAAAACAATGCATGGGGGTCTGCTTCATGTGTTTGAAAGATGACCAATCAGGGAGCAGCAGGTGATGTGGCCCTCTGGTGTCAAAAGCCACAAAGATCTATAGGCACAGTAACTAAATCCCAATAACACAAAGACAAATGTTACAAATGATGGATTGAGAAGGATTTGAAATGAATTATATTACAGCTCTTTGATTTAGTATTTTGAATGAGCTCAACCCACAGACACTGCTCTGCTGCTCATCCTCACAGACATAAGCTCCAGTAAAGAGTGAAGAAAGCTTTCAACAGGTGTGACACTGAATGCCAAGAGGCATTGCTGCAACAAAGAAATAATCCACTTCACATTAATGAGCGCTACCCGCCCTGCACACAGCAGCAGCTGCACTCACCGATGTGGATCACAGCTGACAGAACCAACACTGAAGAGCAGGAATGGGAGGGAAAATGGGTTCAAAGAAGTATTGGGATTTTTGTTTCGCAAATTTTATTTTTAATTTTTTTTTTTTCAAATTTCAATCCTGTGTTAGTCTTTGCTTAGAAGCTGGGTCGGAGAAAAGTCACCACTTTTTTCCAGCAGAGGGCAAATTGTTTTTCTTCCACTATCTAGTAACTGATGTCAGATCACCTGAATAAATCTCAAAACTGACTCATATGTGGTGCACGTTTTTTTAGAAAAATATAGCCCCTGATATAGTCTGCAGGCATCATTATAATCATCATCATGCAGGGCTGTTAAAAAGGGAAAGTGAAAATAGCAAAAATCACCAATATCCAAAAATAGCAATTTCAATCGAATCAGCACCCCAAAGGTCATAAAAAGATCAAATCAGGAGAAAAGCATTTCATCCCAACCCTAACGAAGACTCTCTGCTCACCTCTATACCAAGAACCTTCTCCAGGTCCCTTGGGATGGGTGCTCGAACCAGTGCCTCTGCTGGAAGAACAAATAAGAGAAGTTATAAGAAGTTATTCAAAGTTATTCAAAAACATGTCATCAAATTAAAACTGTAAACAATCAGTGATAGCTCCGTTTATGGTCAAAACCTGTTTGGTATCTTTTCTGATGTGAAAGAAACAGAGAATCATGTTTATGTCTGATGCACTGGATCATAAACTGTAGCTGAAGACTTTCTGATAATCTGAGGGTCAGTCCAAGGTAACTGGGATGTCAGCACCATCTAGTTGTTAGATTCTGCATCAAAACATTACCTTGCTCAGCCCTGCCCTGACATGATGGTAGAAGCTGCAGCTTGCTAACTGGAGGGTTAAGAACTGTGACCTGTTGGTCAAACTCAGGTCAGCAACTTGCAGTGTACAACACTATACTGTTATATCTGAACAGCAAAACTACACGCAACAACCGCATCAAATCAAGAAACTTCTCAAAGAAAGTCATATCAAACCTGTAACATGGGGATAAGTGACTTTTAGAGAAACAGAACCAAAGCAGCGATGCTGAATATGACTCAGTGATGGCCCTCATACTAACTCCAGCTCTGACAGGCTCCACAAAAACAGGTCAGTGGCACTTTATCTGATTTCATATCTTTAAAATGTAAATGGTACCAGGGCAGATCATCAGCCTCTGTGTGTGTGTGTGTGTGTGTGTGTGTGTGTGTGTGTGTGTGTGTGTGTGTGTGTGTGTGTGTGTGTGTCTATGTGTGTGTGTCTGTGTCTGTGTGTCTTTTTCTCAGGCATCATTGGTATGGTTTTAAACTTTATTATACAAGTGATTCTATAACTAGGGGTACATTCCAGGTATACAAAAAGTGGAAGAAAAATTTGTGCTTAGTTGCTTCATCTTCCATTTGTTTGAAAAGTGTATACCTGGAATGTACAGAGCCTCAAAAGATTCATAATTAAATAAATAAAAACAACATTTCAAAATAGATACCATTTTGATAAATAACGGTGAAATATAATATTGGCATTAAATTGTAAAATAAGGCAATTTTATTATGACATTGAATTTATTATTATTTAATATCAAATTATTAAAATTAAATATATCATAATGATTATCTTAATTCCAATGTATTTTTTTTTTAATTTTTTTTAACTAATTTCCCAAGCTTAAATATATATTTTTTTTTAATTACACAGTAAATTTTTATTTCATAATGTTCTTTTCCACAATGGCCTTTTTAATTCACAATATCGTTTTTCATCAGAGTGACTTAGTCTGTCAGTCAAAGCTAGGGGGTGAGACCTTTGCTTGATCCTTTAGGATCGAGTGGTTTGAGGGCGGTCTAGCTCCAGCTCTCAGCTGCTTGAGGAGAAACTCTAAAACTGACTTCTCTGCTGCAGCCATTGTGTCTCAAACGTGTCATGCACTCCTGTTTTCAGCTTTTTCAGTCTTCTCAGCATAAGTGATAAGTCTCCACGTTTGAATCAATACTGCAAGTGCTGCTGCAATGTCTGTGTAAAGGATCAGCCAATCACTTAACCGGAGCTGCCTGTGCTTGGATTGACAGACCAAGACATTATGCTGAAAAACAACATTATGAAATAAAAAGGCCATTGATGAAAAGGACATTATGAACTGAAAATTCACTTTGTAAAAAACTATTTTTAATGAAAGCTTAGAAAATAAATGAAAATGCATTATTTCAAAAAGTATGACATCGTAAATAAAAATCGTTATAAAATAGATTTAATTATAATAATTTGATATTAAAGAATAATAAAACATATTTCATATCAACAATTCCATATTCCACAATTTAATGGCCATTTTACATATTCTTCTGCAATTCACCTTTTTTTTAAATTTCAGAATGTTGTTTTTATTTATTTAATAATGAATCTTAAGGGGTTTCATAGGAATGTACCAAATCAGTGGTTTTCAAAGTGTGAGGCGCGCCTCCCCTGGAGCTCTTTGGCGCCCCCCAGGGGAGGCGCAAGAAGAGGCATGAAAATAAAGCACAAAAGAATCTGAACTCAGCATAAAGTGCAGAAAGTACGAAGATCAGAGCGCCCTGGTTTCCTGATTCTCTGTCTACCATACAGAGTGTGCTTGTCTCTGTGCATGCATGCGCTTGTGAACGCGTGACCATGCAGACAGCCACAGGACCACGAACAACTGCTCATTGCACACGTGTGCTTCACTCTCGGGTGGGGTGTGTGCTATTGTTGACTGTGAGTGTCATTCATTCGTTCATTCATTTTCTGAACCGCTTATCCTGTTCAGGGTCACGGGAACTGGAGCCTAACCCAGCTATCACTGGGTGAGAGGCAGGGTACACCCTGGACTGGTCGCCAATCAATCGCAGGATAACTTTGAGTTTGTAATATACTATTTGCGTTTGACAATTATTAAAATTATTCTAAATGCTCACCTTCACAAGAACTTTGTAGCTGCTCAAAGCAGCTCTGTATATGATTGATCTGTACATGAAGGGTGTTTTAATAACTGCATTTTGATTGAACTTTGATTTTTGCTACCATGGTGTTCATTCTTTCCTTGCTCAAGAGCTGATAACACAGTTGATGAACAGTCAATGCGCCATATGTGCAGACAATAATTTTGATGAAATATTGGGCGGCGATCATATGTCATTGATCACACGCGCTGTCCGCGTGCTTGTGCTCGTGCATGAAGTAAGCCGTGCCGAAGCCCACCTCTCTGAAGCGTCCCAAAGCAGAGAAGTGAATCGTGCTGAAGCACAACACAGTTGCGGTCACACTGGCCTTTTGAAACGTGCTTTAAGGCTGAAGCGTGCTCGAACACGGCACGCTTTGCCAGCGTGACCGCGTCCTCAATCAAGCATTTGAAGAAGCACAAAGTTTTTTTGACTTTTTTTTTTTTTTTTTTTCAAAAGATCTTAACAAAATGTCATGTTTACAATTGATTTTTTTTTTTTTTTTACTTTTCATTTGAAGTTTTCAGTCAGGATGAAAACACGGTCCGTGGGATTATTCCTTTTATTCCAATGAATATTTCTTTCGTCCTGAGGAGAATAAGAAACCTATAGTTCAGGCTTTCTTCACACATCAGTCTTTTTTTTTTTTTTTAATCAGATTGGAGAATAATTGTATTCCTGTTCGGACTACTGGAGTAGTATTCCATTTGCCATATTCCTCATTAAATCACCAGAGTTTTTAGTCTGAGACTAACGGCCCTTGTGGGTAATTCCTACAGTCTATGGGGTAATTATGTGCCTAAGAGTGTGGAGTTAAGACATTGGTCCGTTCAGATCTGCTCTGTGTACAGACTGGTCTCAAACTGCAGGAATCGAACACTCACCCTCCATCGACCCGTCTGTGTTGTTCCCGGAGAGTAAAAGCCGCTTGGTCACAAGTTTTCTCAGTTTTTATCTCATCAGAGAGAAATCCATCAAACGTGCTCCAACCATAACACAACCTCACTTCCCCCTCCCTCTTCTTTTCTGATCTTTATTGGTGGTTAAGGAACAACGTCAAAGCGCCACTGCCCCCTGCCGGAGAAAGTGTGGACCTTCTTCTTCTTCTTCTTCTTCTTCTTCTTCTTCTTCTTCTTCTTCTTCTTCTTCTTCTTCATTACATTGCATTACCTCCCCCCATCATACAGGAGCGTAAACCAGAGATCCCCTTTTCCACAAAAGAAAATAAATAAATAAATAAATAAAAATAAAAAAAAATCTAATTATTAATTCTGTTTTTTTTTTCTTAATCAGAAACTGCTTTATACTCTCCTTTTTCCAAGCTACATAGATTTTTAAGGTTCAACACCCTAATTCCACTTTTCTGTAGATTTCTTAAAAGAATTTCTCTTTGTTTATTGTGAAGACCTGGAGCTAACCTCTCTATAATGGGAGAAATAAAGAGAAAAAAGAAATATAATCTAATTCCTCCTCATCTTTTTTTTTTGTTTGTTTTTTTTTCAGATATATGTGGCCAATAATGATGTTGTGCTTCCCTGTTCGTTCTGCTTTTGGTAAAACAGTACATTTAAAAAAATTCCTGGATATCGTTATACTTACATTTTAGCATTTCTGAACGTGAAGAAATATTTTGTTTATCATTATAATAAATATATTATTAATAATGGGCAGGTTAAGACTGTATGTCTCTTCTTTCAGTGTCAAAGCTTTGTTTGAGACTGATCCTGTCCACTATATCTATAATCCACCTGTTTCTTTATGTTCAATCTTTTATACCCAAAGTGTCATCTTTATATTGTTTCTTGTTTCTAGAGGTGACATCACTGAAACAATCCGAGCTGAAAACATATTTAGCAGATCATTGCAGCCATCTACAAGAATGGCTGAGCCCACTTAACTTCCTAGTTATTTTTTCTTTGAATGGCTACTGATTTTACACTACTTGTAAGAAAAGCACATACGCCATATTCAGAATGGTCAATATAGTGTTTAATACACTTTTTTTATTGTAGGTTGGGACTTTGCTGTAGGTCTTTTCTCTGTATGGTTTCTTTATGATATGAATGGAAATAGCTGACCAGCAATCTCATATCATGCATGAGGAATAAAACCCTGAAAACTCAATGCATGCAAAAGTCTTTCAGCTCAAACCACTGGGCCTGGCAAATATTTTTAGAGAAATCCTGATGTCTGAGTTTAGGCTGGATTTCAAGACATAAAGTACAATTTTATCAGTTTGTGTTTAATATTATTTGAGAGGGATCTGACCTAGATTCAATAAGAGTCTATTTTTGAGTCTTTTAGAGGAAAAAAGAGTACTCAGGCACGTTTTTTAATTTATTTTATTATTATTATTATTATTATTATTATTATTATTATTATTATTATTATTATTATTATTATTATTTTATCACAAATAACAGCCTTAATTTAATAAGAAATCACAGGATGCTCTCTCTGACTTTACTTCAAGCTTTGCAGCGTTCAAAAGCTGGTAGCTTACATCAATAGTAATTAATCTTATGCATTCATCAGACACTAAAATAAGATCTGTGGCATCAGTTAACCTCTTCTGTCAGCTGTGTAACCTTTGGTGTTTGCATTTGTACATAAATCGCATCCAGCATACACTTGCAAAAATTCAGTTTTGTAGTGCATACTTAAAATGTGCTTAGGATTCTCTGAACTCTAATGAAGGATTTAACACCACTTATTTAAATTTTATACTTGTACATTAACATGGATATTTTTACTGTGCTGCACAAAGCCTCATTACAAGTGGTACAAAAATTATAGGCACAGATCTATGGAGATGAGGAAAAGAGCTCCACAAAGGTGAGGCTCTGTGCAAATCATTACAGAACAGTTCTGAGTGATCAGCTTTGTCTCTACATGAAACACCTATGTTCAGATGTAGTAGTCTCTTCTTGGATGACAGTGAAAAGGGCTTTCTGAATGTTTTTTTTTTTTTTGATGAGGAAAAACTGATGTTAATTGCACACTGTGGCCTGTAGCCTTTACTGTTCCCTAATAATCTCCTGGGTAAGTTTGTGATCTCAAATTTACTCAGAATGCAGATGTCTGATGAGTTTTTCAGTTTACTATGCATAGAAGAGATACAGAAATCTATCCAACAAGGGGAACTTGTCTGATCACGCAGGGTTCCCTCTAAGACCATGACAACACTGATTAACGTTTCATGTTCCATGACATTGAGGACTTGAAGGAAATTACCCAGCTTGTGGTGGTGCTCACTGTGACAACAAAGACTGGAGTTTCAACAAGGGGACACTCAAAGGAGATTGGAGTCGTCATCGAGGGCTTACAAGTTGTCACAGGACTTCGAGACATAGCCAGAGCTTGCTGTCTCCTCTTTGGCTTGACCTATGCAATAAACCTTGATTATCCCAGCTTAAGAACACCTTTGAGGTATTCTAAAAACGTTTCATTTCAAAGCTGTCAAAGAAAGTCTGGTCCTTGAAGAGCAGACTTCTGGCTTGAAATAAAACTGGATCTATAACACACACTGTTGTGCCATATTTTAGTCAGCTCCTACAGAGCCTGAGGATGGTTTTGATCACTCTGGACTCTATACCACAAAAACTACTGAAATGGAGTAACAGAGCATTTTTTTTGTTTCATGTTATGGCACTAGCACTGCTTGAGGATATTTTCTAAACCTTTGGCACAGTGTTTTCATGTCACACAGTGTCTTTAAATGGTACATATGAGTTAATTTTTCTTTAAAAAAAGAAAACATTTGCTTTACTTCTTAACACATTTTAAAAACTTGATGCTTCTGTTTGATTCTCTTTAATCTTCACAAAGCTTAAAATAGCAGACTTAAAAGTGTTTAAGTTGTTTAAGTTTAAAGATTACTTGTTTAGTTTGTAAGTGCTTATCACCAAAACTAAAAGTGAAATGGATGTAACCAGTTCATAGTAAAAATGTCATATGAAAGGACTTATGTTGTTCTTTAAGATAACAATTGTTAAAATTGGTATAAGCTGATATAGTCAGTTCTGCAGTATTCTGCTTCTCTTGAGCTTTAGAAATGAACATTTAAGGGTGCCAGGTTTGAATGTCTGTTCTGGAGTCTTATTTGAGACAGACATTTTGTTTATTTGAAAATAAAAAATTTGAGAACAGTTTACATTGCCCTTGTGTTTTTACAAAAAAAAAAAAAAGGTTCAACAGCAGGATTCCCCATATGTCAACGGCTGCTTGAAATGCTGTATGCTATATTTCCTGATCAACCCATTACAGTCTCAAACTAAAATGTAGATCATAACACAAACATGTACATAATTCTTAAGAAGTTGTTATATTTACAATTTAATTGATATTATTAAGGTAAATTTAATATGCAGTGAATATAAACAGATAAGTACTACTCAATTATATTTTAAATTTAATCATTGATATCAGAATCTATTACTAATTAAGTTATTTCTGTTATTGATATCTACTTCATATTTTTGTTTAAATTTGGTTAATGTATTTTTGTGCTTTACTTGAATCCATTTAATTTAGATAGGTAATTCTTAAGTGACTGATTTGAGTTAGTTTGATTCATCTTTTAGCATAGTCATTTTTAATTGATGATATTGCGTGCAATCTGTTGCCTTAATTTTATTGAATAGATAAAGTGTCTCTTTTTTTTACAGTGTGGAGGGAACCAAAGAGAGTAGGTGCTCAGTCATGTCTTTGGTGTTCGTCATCATAATGCCCAGGGGTTAGCACTGCAGCCTTACACCCAGAGGACTCCTGATCAGACAGAAAGAGCATACAACGACCCATGATGCTACTACACATCCTCCTTTTGTTCAAAACAGAAGCCACAACACCCTGTTAACCTGAGACAGGAGTCAGGAATCAGCTGGAGCAAAGATGAGGTCAACACGTCATCCTGTTACCGTCTCTAAGGTGTGTCCCTCTGGTGTGTTTAGTAGCTCCTGCCCAGTGAGCCAAAAGTACCAAGAGTACCAAAAGCTGGTTAGATGACCATGGATGTGCTTGGACATAAACACCAGAACTTTTCCACCATGTTTTCACTTGTTGAGATGGAGCTGTTCAAAGGTTTTCATGTTTAGAGACAGTGAACTCTAGCTTTTGGTGCACAAAAATTTACAAATGAAGTTGACAAATGCTTTTCTTTCCAACACATTGAGATGTATTATAATTAATATCTCACATCCAAAATCTCTCCAGAGTTTTGACCTTTCAGTGTGTTCAGGCCCTCAGACCAGTCCAAGAGGAACACACTGCTTGTGCAAAATGTTTGACACTTTTCATCATTTTACGCAAACCAGTAATTTCTGCCAAATTTTCAGTGCAGTTATTTACATAAAACATGCATCCTAAATTAAGAGGGACTAAAATATTTCTTTGTTATCTCCACATACAGACAAAGCAGTGATATTTGGTGTTCTCAGGATTGTGAGGCAAAAGTGAGACCATTTTTAACAGTTTAAGCTCCCTCCTGTAAGAACCATAGACTGTATGTAGAGTGGACAGCGTGGCTCCGCCATTTATCATTGTACGGTTTTGAAGCCAAAATACTGCCGTCTCAGGCGCCACCATTGTAGCAGTTTGGAGCCAGATTCTGCGCAGTAGAGACGATGAGGGATTCAGGGAGAATCTGAGTGGAGCTGGGTGACAAAAGTAGTAATTGTTTTTTTTTTCCTTTCGAGAGTCTAATCACTTCCTGACTCTACCTCCCTACATATTTTATGATCCCCGAAAAAAATACACGAGAATGGCAGCTGTCAATCATAGTCAAACGTTACGTAAAGCCTCGTTTTTAACTTCGTATAACTAATGAAAACGAAACTTTTTCAGAAAAAAGAGGATTTGAATACAAGGCAGCCAAATGATATCTTCAAATCACCACAACAATCAGAAGTGAGAAACATTTCTACGAGGTGTATTAATTTTTTAAAGTTTGACCACAGCCCATCTGGAATGGCTGGAAAGCCGTATTTTTTCACCTATACCGCAGCCAGCCACCAGGGGGAGCAGTTTTTGTGGAGACCTCACTTCGAGTGGAGCAAGCCGGCGTCCTTTTTTTTTTTAGTCTATGGTAAGAACTGAAGAGGAGGAACCCTTAGTAAGGTTAAAGGGCCAAACAAAGAGGCTAAACACTCCATGAACACACAACTCCAACAGAAAACACCACCCAGAGAGACTGAGAGCTTCACCCAGCTCCAGACTAACTCCTCTGACCCAGCCATCACCTTTCCTCTGATCTTGAGTCACGCATCATGTGACCACTTCACAGCTAACGAAAGTGGGGACAGATACTGAGTGAAGACTGCTTCTTCAAGCACTGAACAAACATTTAGTGAAGACATGTCTGTGCAGAGATCTTTGGAGGTCATTTTCTCAGGCTTCTGCAGGAAGTATAAGCTTTGGGACCAGAGCACCAACTGCTGGACATATGTGACATGACAGACAATCAAAACAAGCCCAAGCATGTTTTTTTTTAATATGTTTTGCGTTTAATGTTCAGTAAAAAATCTTTGATATAGGCACACACTTTAAACATCTGCTGACAGGGATTTGTCCGGATCGGCCCACAGCAGCTGGAGATGTTCCAGTAGGGCTCTGGAGCAGGGTTTGTTTACGTGATCTTTCCAAAGATCCGTCTCACAGTTCAGAGGCCCTCTGCTTTTCTGAACGCCTCCACGGTGAACACATCCTCCGCAAAGAGCCACATGTCCAGGTCCTACTACTGGACCAGGAAAGGCAATCTGTGCAGTCTGCAGCAGCACTGATGGATCCGACACACAGTCCATGCAGCAGTGACTGAAGAACACTTCACCAAAAGAAAAGAACACTGAACAAAGAAGGGGAGCATACACACAAGGATATCACACAGAGCTGTTACACTTTACATTTGGCTGTCAAAATAATTTCAGTTCAGATAAATAATTTAGGCAATAAATAGTTCCCCGGTGTGGGGAAGTATAAAACCTATATAAAAATAGAAAAGGCATTATAGTTTAAATATACATCTCATTGTCTGCTCCCACGCGTTATAAAAACAGATGATTTCTATGCAACTAACAGTTCTTTCTTCAGCAGTTTGGCATGAATATGCATAAATTCTCCAATCACAGGTCTTCAGAGAGACACAGTCGTTAGCCCTCAATAAACCAGCTAGCCACAAGCTAACAGAACACTGACAATGGGATGTGATTATTGCCAATTGTTGCTGCAACACTGAATGAAGCTGACAATTCATTTGGTGCTTTGTTTTCCCAAGCCTCCACCTGAGGCTCAGACAGCTCCAGGGGCTCCAGCAGATCTCCAGATGTTCAGCTGAAAATCAACATGTTTCACTCAGATCAGAGACTCACCCACATCCAGAGGGAGCCGGGCTAAGTGAGTGGGGTGTTGATGCCCAGTTACACAGGATCATTGTTTAAATGATGCTCATTAAGCTAACCTAAGAAAAAAAAACAAGAACTTCTCTGGTGAGAGGTGGTGAAATCTTTCCTGTGATGCCCTTTAATCACAGCTGTTGACTGACTGAGCTGTTTAAGAGGGCCACATGTTCAGGTGTCTGCTCTTTAACCCATGTAAACTCTCAGAAAGGTGTCCTGCTGCTTTAAAGATGAAATCAGAGTGAACAATCTGCATGCAGGAGTTGGTGGGGTTCCTTCTTTTATTTCCTGACCCTGAACAGTCAAACTAACCTCAGTGATGCTTCATCCTCAGTGTAGAGAACAGGCAGGAGCCTCACAGGTAAGGAGGAAGCAGCACAGATAAACTTTGTGGAAAAAAAACAAAACGGTGACAACGTTTTTGGTTTCCTCATCTATTGGAGCTCTGTAAAGTTTAGACCTGGGTCTGAGCGGTGCTCAAAATGATCAACAACAGATGAATCTGACTCCTCAGTATGCAACACATCCTAACAATCAACCCATGTGTGCACTATGTACCACAGCAAACTGATAACATGTCAACTTAAATAAAAAACACCTGCTTATCTCATTTGCTATAACGATAACAAAGTGCATTAACCACACAAAACACAGAAGATGTCCTGGCCAGCTCCAGAAATCTTGCATATAGATTTAAGTGTCTATGTGCCTGGACAAGTGACAGTGACGACCAGGAGAAGCAGACTCATTCCAGGTGGACTGGTCTCAAAACCTACCAGAACACCAGCTGCCTAACTAAGTCTGCAAAGCCTGAGCTCAGCTTTAGTAGGGCTTGCTGTCGTTCTTTGAGCGCTTCAGCTGAACCTTCAGCCTCTTCATGCCGATCTGGAAACCGTTCATGGACTGGATGGCTGCCTGGGAGGACACGGGATTGTCGTAGCTCACAAATCCTGAAGGAGAAATAAAAACAGTCAGAACAGCAACAGAGTGATGCAAACCTCTGAGGCTAACCTTCGAAATAGAAAACTTAAGTCAGGGCTCCAGGTGAGTTGACAGGTAACATCCATTCACCTCATGAAGCCACGACGCCACCCATGGACCACAAATACCTCATAAAACCATCTCAGAACACTTTCACCAACCTGCCCCCCTCACTTTGGTCACTGCACGCTAATGCACAAGAGTCAGATATCTGCAGTTCTTCCTATGACCATAGGGGGCTAATACAAGAAGTCTCACAGTACCAAGAAAACAGGTAAACTCAAGGTTGGATTATGCTTTCCACACAAACATGATAGATGGAAATGAGACGCCCAGAATCAGTAAGAGAGAACGTGCAGCTTTCATAGCTTTCAATAATCTGGGTATCGTCCGTTCCCACACTGCAGGGGGCAGAGTATACAAACACACGTCCACAACAGTACTAAACTAGAGCAATCAAAGTTGTTTACACGGTTTACACTATTGTTTTCACTATTTCATCTTCTCTGCTGAGTGCAACCGCAATTTCATGCCAGGAAATTGCGGTCAATTGCGCAATTGTACACTTTGTGTTGTTCAGGTAGTTAGGCCACGAGTCAGGGCTGGATTTTGATGCTTTGTTTCCAAGGATTCCAAAGTTGGGCTCAGCTTTAGCGCCTCTGTGAACTTACCGAAACACTTGCTGAGGTTTGTCTGTTTGTCGATGAAGACTTTAGCTGAGATGACGTTTCCAAACGGCATAAACATCTGAAGCAGGTCCTGGTCCCCAAACTCCTGTGGCAGGTGGTAAATGAAGAGATTGGCTCCCTCTGGACCTGCCGGTCAGGGAGTCATTTTACCAAAGATAAAAAACACAAAGACATTAAAGACCAGTTAAGTTAGAGCAGCTCATCTGCTTTATCTCACACCGTCCAAACACCCAAACACCGTCCATCCACATGTTCTGTATTTACAGCTGTGTAAGAGCAGGCTCAATGGGCCTCATTGACTTATAAATGCATAGAAATGTTCTTACTCTGCACACAAGTTTATGCAAAATCGCTGTCAGATTCATAACATGTGCACACCAGCCATTTTTCTTCTCCTCACTGCGCATTATTTGGTGAATCAGATTCATTCTAAATTGACCAGCGTGTGCCCCCAACCTGCAATCAGCATACTATCACATCCCAATTCATCCATATAAGGACATTTGTTTGGTGCATCAAGAGGAGGGATCATCAACCTCAACATCCGTGTTATCAATGACAGCACACAGTCCACCTCCCCGTCCCCTCACCAGGAGTCTTTAACAGGTGATCAATGACCAGCTGACCTGGGTGCTCTGAGGGAGATCACAACGGGTATCTAAAACATAAACCTTACATATTACAGCAGTTGCTGGATATTTTTTCAAATAAATGAATAAGTGTGAGTGAGCAGTGAAGCTGTGTGTGGTGCATCATTTACTCAAAAAAAGTATAAGAGTATAAAATCATGAGGAGAAGTGGTTATTTAATGCCTTCAAAAGGTTTGCATTTAGAAATGTGCTCTATAACTGACCTCCATTGGAGACGGTGGACTTACCACACCTTACGATTTCATTCATATCAACACTTTTACATTTTAAAACGTACAGCGTGATATTTTGAATTGTAAAACTAAGTATTTCATTTGAGTTTCAATATAACATTTTTATGGTGAGGGTGAATATGAGTCAAATTCATGGTTTTATACATGAAGTCAATTCACAGTTTTTAATCATTGAATTCTATCAAAGACTTTTTTTTCTTTTATTATTATTAGTTTATATATTTAGTTTTAGGCATTTAGTACAAAGTGTACGTGTGAACATTTTCTGAGAGAGTTGGTCATCATCATTTGTGCGTAGGCATGGTCTTTGGAGGTTCCACGTTTGTTCGCAGAGTAAGAACAAATCAAAGTAAGAAAATGTTGATGAACCACGATTTTGAGTGTCAAACACACAACATTTAGGCACAAATTTGTGAGTACACACTGCTTGTAAATGTGGCTCATTGTGTGCTCATCTAACCCACACAAACAACCTCAGAAGAGGAGTTTCTTCTTCAGCATTTACTCTACTTTTAACTACTCTCATGAGATGTTGTGCAATGCACAAATGTGACTTTTCAAGTTGATTCAGAAACAAAATCTCCATCCACCAAAAGTGGAGTTAGATAGGGTTATGGCTGATCTCATGATATGTGTTGAGGTAATATTCAGCAGAAATCTTCTCTCTGATAGTGTGCTGGAGTAAGACAAATGTTTTACTGCCATACAGCGTTGTCTTCCTCTGCAGGCATGTAGCACCGCACAAGTCAGAAAAAACAGGTTTCTGATTATTTATTTAACACAAACATTATTTAGCCTCACCTAATACCACTGTTTATCTGGGCTTAAAAATGCCTTTAAATGTATCAGACCTGCTGATGCACATTTATGTAAAATGCATTTGTATACTAAAATCATACACTGGAAAATAATATTCACAATCATAATTACCCTTTATAGTGAAAGCAAATACTGAATTAAGAGAGGTTAAATTGTAATAGGTTGTACATCTGTAAACTGTGGCCACCCAACTTTTGATAGGGTGGAGTGGAGTTACCTTTTTGAGGTGTTGAAGAGGTTGTGCATTGGATCTAGGTTTATAACTTTGACTACATTTCTATATTCTTCCCCTAAAGCATCAAGGGCAGAGCTCCACCATGTATGATGTAGGGCTGAGAATCACAAACCCGAGCTCTGTCTCGTATTGGTTTAGATAAAAATGCAATCCTTTCATGTGTGTACATGATTCCTGTACAATATAGTTTACATTTGAAACATCTGAACAAAGAAGATCATAATTCTGAAGGTATGTAGGCTTTTATTTTGGCATGGCAGTGCGCCACAATCACTTCAAATAAACAATCACAGGTTTGCCTGTGTTCCCAGTTTAGGATTTACGTGTTATTTGGAAACATTTAACCTGACTTTTTGAACCAAAAGATAAAAAAACAACAATTTCAGTTCACTTACAAAGCAGAACCTGGGATGTTGTTCGTGAAGGTCTTAGTAAATCCACACCCTGCAGACCATGTTACTGAACTGCTACTACATACACTCATTAAAACACGTAAGATTTCCCCCCCCCCCCCCCCCCCCAAAAAAAAAAAAAAAAAAAGTCCACAGGGCTCACCTTCTTTCTGGCTTCCTGCCGCTGAGATGCTCTGCTGGGACAGCAGGCTCTGGTTGTACAGGCTGGGCAGGGCAGCGGCAGCGTACTGCTGGATGCCTGAGTAGGCCTGGCTCAGGGCCTCCATGGTGCTCCCCGAGCCATTGGACAAGCCTCCAGAGCTAAGACTACCATTTAGGGCTGCCATGCCTGGAACAGAGTGAAAAGGAAAGAAAGAAAGAAAGAAAGAAAGAAAGAAAGAAAGAAAGAAAGAAAGAAAGAAAGAAAGAAAGAAAGAAAGAAAGAAAAGCTCTTACTCCTCAAAATGACGCCTGGGCCAGTCAAATATAAGCAGCAGCTCTCTCTCACTTAGAAGAGACATGTCCGACATCTGGTTTGATGAAGTGAGGTCGTCCAGTGAGGATGCATGAGCAGAGACTTCGGGTCAAACTTTTAATTTACTCTTCAAGTCCACCAAATGAACAGTTTCTGTATGGCACCGGGAAGTAATGAGCAGTCAACTGAATCCCAGAAGATGTTGGTTGATTCATTGGGACAGCAGGTAACATCATTTAACAACCAGCTCACTAAAACTGAATTTTTAGCGGGTGAGAATTTAGAAAAACTCAACGAGATGGAAGCCGTCATTAAGTCCTCACAGGCCCAAGCCACGGTGCTCCTTGTAACATGTTTATGTTGGAGTTGGGGTGGGGTTAAGTGTTTTTATGTTTTTGGTTGCAGAAAAAGTTAAAAGCTTCTATTTGTCATTGTATTTACTTGCGCCTGCCAAATTAATGGATAAATTAAGAAAAGACATGTCCAATCAACAGACACAGTCAAGTGGCTGTCAGGCTTCATCAGTGTCTTTAACGTCTGGTGATGATTCCCAGGTGTTCAGAGCATTACCTGCCAGGGAGCCCATGTTCAGGCTGGCTCCAGCACCAGCTGCCAGAGACTGCAGCGCCCCCAAAGATGCCATGGTGTTAGCGGAGGAGTTACTGCTGGAGGTGGGGGATGAGCCTGCAGGGAGACGACTCACTGTCAAAGTTGTAATGAACTCAGAACAGGAAACAGGAGTGTGGTCCGCTTCTGAAGAGTAACGACTGGTATCTGATGTTTTTAAACAGCATCACTCCAAACCCTCATGAGAATTCTGGGCTGCTTCTTAACCAGTTTACAGTGCTGCTGCCTTTACCTGAGCTTGTTAGTGCACTTAGTGGACTGCTTGATGTTGTCATGGTGTTGGAGCATGTGGGTGTGGCCTGTGTGGCACTCGCTGCTGCTGCCAAGGCAGCCAGGTTCTGCATTGCATGAAGACCTAACAAGACAGATGGACAGACAGGGAGAGGTGGGTACTTTAACCAGCTGACACTTATCAGACATACTCAGTGGTCAGTTTAAAGCCATCATCATCATTACTTCATCACCTGTTGATGGTCAGCACGTAACAGTTGATCTGTGTTTTTTATCTTAACCAAACACAACCCCTTGATCAGACACAGTTCAGATTCGGATTCAGATTCAGACAACTTTATTAGTCCCTCTTTGGGGCAACTAGTGTGGAGCAGCTCACACACATGAGAAAGAAACACAAACTTAAGCCCTGTTTCCACCAAGCACTTCAATTCAGTTCAATTCAGTAAAGCACGCATTTTGAGGTGTTTCCTCTGACTAAAACTAGGACAGGTCCCAAAATTACCGACCCATACTTCCCCACTTTTGGTACCCTTCTGCTGGGGTGCCAGACATAAAGATCCGACACCAGAAGGTGGAGCTAGAAACACAGCTGTCTGTTGACTGGTTGAAATAATTGTTGATTCCTGTGTGACAGTCGTAATAAAAACTAAACATAATTGTTCTTAGAAACAAAGAGCCACATGCCAATCACAAAGAAGACAAACTGCTTGATGTCTTCGATTGTTGCTCTTTTTACTGCCTCTACATCCACTTATTTACTGTGTCACTTTTTCTTCTTCATTAGATTAATTACACTGTGCTGTGCTGCTATGCTGTCGCACTGTTACATAGTAGGGCTGCACGATTATCGCAATCGCAATCGCAATGTCAGCACATGCAATTACGTAATCGCAAAAGAGGTTATCGCAATCGCAATGTCAGCACATGCAATTCAGATTTTTCTTCATGATAACTAAGCAAGTCTGTAGACTCACCATGACACAACTTTTTTTATTAAATCGCAAGCACAATCGCAATCGCAATATTGTCTACCTAATCGCAAATCGCACCTTTTCCCAAAATCGTGCAGCACTATTACATAGCTGGCACAATTATTGGCATCTGGCCTACACCACCTACTAAGAAGGGCACAGTGGAAACACAAACTGGACCAGGCTTTACTGATCCAACCCGTTCCAAACTGATGCTTGGTGTGAAGAGGGATAAAAAAAAGTTGAAGTACAAGCAAGAAATAACCAACACATACCCCCAGTTTTAAGCACCTTGAAGAAGGTTTAAGAACCAGTGCTAAGTCAGGCACTGGCCTAGAACTAGCACTAGCACCAGTTCAGTGGAAAAGAGGTAAGAGGATGGTGCCTGGTCTACCTGAAACAGGGTGCAGGTTGTTGAGAGCGTTTCCTGAGGAGGCGGACTGCTGCAGGAGCTGTAGGTAGAGCTAAAACCAGGAGATGGGACAAAACATGTTAAAGTGAAACTGCTCCTTTAAGAGGCTTGTCATGATTTCCACAAACAGATAAAGAACCCTAAAACATACTCACTGCAAGGTACTGCGGACCAAGGCTGTTGAGCCCAGTGAGGTTTCCCCACATGGACGCAGCGCTGAGCTGCTGCATCTGCTGCTGCAGCTGTTGGGCCATACGTTTCTGCTCCTTGTCCTTTTGAGTGTCTGCAAACTTTACTACAATGGGGGATGAACATCCCTAGACACACAGGAAACCAAGCATGTAGCTTTATCTACTTATAACAGAGGGAGATAGCATGCAACTTAAAGGAGGATGACACTATTTAATAATAATAATAATAATAATAATAATAACTTAAATTTATAAAGCGCCTTTCAAAGAACCCAAGGTCGCTTTTACAACAGGTAGTACATGGCAAAACACTGACCTGGAGGTTCTGCTCTGAACCTGCGTTTATTCTAACTGGGTTTATGTCACTTTTTGACGACTAGCTTCCAAGAAAGTCATACCTTCATTGCATGATATTCACACATGTTGAATACTGTTTAATGACTTGGTCTTTTGCTGGTACCACAGCGCTTAAACCAATCGAGCAGCTGTATAAAAAGGCTATCAAGGTTCTAGATAAAAAACCTCAGTCTTTTCATATATGTATCTTGACTGAAAAATACATTTCTTTAAACTTAGAAAAAAAAAGTATTTTAACAGCTGTTTCAAAGTTCTTCAGGTTTTAAAATGTATCTGCTGAGGCATTAAATCCAACAGTTTGAAGTATGAATGTAGTTTTTACCTCCATGGTCTGGGACTGATGCATGGACTTGATGGCAGACTGGGCCATTTGTCTGGCTGTGAAAGTCACAAATGCACATCCTGAAAGAGAGAAATGATGCACCATGATAAACAAAACTTGAAACTCCAGCAAAGAAGGTTGACTTTGAACTTTGATCTGTGCCTGCCAAACAACGTCTGCACGGAAAAATAAATATTTTTAGTAATCCTTAAATCTTTCTTTTCTCTCTCATTCAAAGCATGCCATGTCCCATGATGGACTCAAAGTCTCTGTGAGGACTATCCATTTGGTGTTAACTGCTGTGACACCTTTGGCTCAGAATGGTTTTCGGGATGGAAACTCCATTTCCCATGAACGTCACCCACTGTCTTAAAGTTTCACTGGACCCCCCAGCGGTAGATAACTGCATTAGTTACAGGAAGTCTATGCTGACACAGCGTTTCACACATAATATTATCCTTCTTTATTCTTCTTCTTCTTCTTCTTCTACTTTTAATTGTTCCGAACACTTTTTGGCACTTTTGCACAGATTTTTACAGAAAAATTCGAAATATGCAGCATGTGCAGGAGAATTGCGCATGAATTTTTACAGTAAAATATATTTTTTATTGTAATTTTTGCATTGAAGTCTAAGGGAGATGATATCAGCTCTGCCTTATACTGCTTCGACTTTGAGAATCTACAAATTCTGCATACTTCCACCTACAGACTTTATTCTTGTTTCAAAATCTTTTGACAAGATTTTTTCACGTCTTAAGCTTTCTGTTGTCTTCTACAGTTTTTGAGATATCACTGTTAGCACCAGTACAATTAAAGCTTTTTCAGAACAGATGGGTGTGTGACATGGACACTCATAGCGTGATGCAGTCACAGATCACACCTGATTTAAACATAGCTACAGCTCTCCTCTCTCCCATTAAACCTCTACTTAACTCATTTGAGGGACAGTTTTCGCTCAAAAAGCTTCAGATCGACACTAGTGTGGGAAATCTCCCCATCTGCTTCAAGTTTGCACTCCAGTACATGATTCTCCTTTCTGTACCCTGTTTGTATATCGCTGTAACTTGCTCATTTTTAACAGTACATGCATAAGAAACACATGTATGTGTTCATCAGAGCCTTGTGCTACTCATATGCGTCGTTAGATTTTTCACAGCCATCAAGCTTTTTGTGCAATGACAGCGGTTTTACATCTTACAAAATCTGACCTCACTTTGTTTGTTTACACACACACACTCGCGCACACACAGACACACAGGTGGGGAGGGGAGGCACTGCGCAGCCAATCAGACACTCCCTTTCTTACAGCACATTTGAGGTGGGCATGAGCACCAGAAGTTTACGAGCTGCAATTACTCTGAGCAGCATGGCAAGAGGTTTTAACATTTAAAGGCTTAGTTTGACTTTCCGAAATTAACATTGTAGATATCAGCAATGTATTCCTGTCTAGTAATTACATTTAGGATAGTAAGAATTTTAATTCAAGATATCTGTAATTTGGGCTGCATGGTGGCGCAACAATTAGCGCTGCAGCCTCACAGCAAAAAGGTCACCGGTTAGATTCCCAGCTTGGCTGGTGGGCCTTTCTGTGTGGAGTTTGCACGTTTCCTCTGTGCATGTGTGGGTTCTCTCCGGGGATCTCTGGCTTCCCCCCACACTTAAAAAAAAACATGCTCATCAGGTTAATTGGCACCCTAAATTATCCATAGGTGTGAGTCTGTGAGTGAATGGTTGTCTGTCTGTGTCAGCCCTCTGATTGACTGGTGACCAGTCCAGGGTGTACCCCGACTCTCACCCAATGACAGCTGGGATAGGCTCCAGCCACCAGCGACCCTGCACAGGATAAGCGGGTCAAAAAGTGAATGAATGATTGATATCTATAATTCAATTTTGACAAGGCGAAACTGAATTACAGATATCTGCAATTAAGTCACTGAAATGTCACAAACGTCACATTCAATTGTCACACATCCCAAATGATAATTGTAAATATCTTTAATTCAATTTTGACGAGGCAGAATGAGAATTAAAGATATCTCAAACCTAAATAATGACCTTGCTCTATTTTAGATATCCAGTTTAGTTACATTTTGAGGCAGAATTAGATTTACAGATATCTTAAATTTATTTCAAAACTTATTTCAAGATATCAAAAATTGAATATAGATATCTACAATTGAATTATGACGATACCTAATTCCTATACTAGATGCCTACGGTTCCATTTTATCCAACAATGAAATTTTTAGATGTCTTTAATTGAAGTCAATTAAAGATACCTGTAATTCTAACTCTGTCTAGTCAAAATGTTTTAGGTATTTCTTAAATTGGAATAACAGATACCTACAATTTATTTGCACATATCCGTAGTTCACATTTTGGATATTTGAAATGACGTGGTAGATATCTTGAATGAGTTGCTTGTCTGTTAGACACACAGTTACAGGTGAGCTGAGGAGAACTGTCTCCTCCTGAACTTCCACAAATATCCTCTCTGAAAAAGCCTCTGCAGGGACAGATGGGTTCTTTTGTTTAAATTAGTGGTGGGACTTGATTAAGAAAATTTATCAAATTAATTATGCCATTTGTAATTAATTAATCGTAATTAATCGCATTTTAATCACATCAATATCCAACATCAGAAGCAACACTTTTCAGATCAAACAGATTTTGGTAGAAGACTAAATCATTGAATATTCTCATACACAAGTTTAAACAACAAAATCCTGTTTATTTTGTTCAGAAGATGTTTTTTTGAGGACATTCATCAGCCGTTATGTGGTTAATAGTGCTGTCAGGAGATTAAAAAGATAATCTTATTAATTAAACCATTGGTAATTAATTGATTGATTAATCACATTTTTATCTTATATCTGCTTAAGGTTCCCACATAAAGAATTTGAATTCTAAGGCATTACAAAATTATATTGCATGACCAATGAGGGAATGAATGTATTCCAATGAATACACGAAAAAGAGAAGGTTTGTAAATCCTGTTTTTTCAACTGGACAATATTAATTAAAATGTCGGTGTTCCCTGCCATTGATATTCCATTACTGTTTACTGCGTCAATAGAAGTAAATTATATTTTTCAGCAGAGGGAGACGGGGTCTGGTGGAGCTTGTCAATCAAAATCCTGCCCGTAAACTACTGTGGGTGAGAGCGGTGCGCTCTTTAGACGAGAGCTCAGCATGGATATGAGGAGAAATGTGAGATGACAGAGACACAGAGAGACGCTGCGAGTCAGAAAAGTTCAGGCAGCTCACGCTCCAACTGAGGATGTGTCGCTGTAGTTCAGAGAGAAAGAGCGGCGCCATCGTGAGAAAAGACGACAGAGATCATGTAGAGGAGCAAAGGATGGAGCGCCCGAGATGAATGCAATCAAAAAAGTTTGATTTGTCTGTTTTTTGGACCAAAAATAGGAAGAGAGACATAAAAGAAGAGAGTCCACTCTTCTTAAGTAACTCTGGTGTTTACATAGATGCTTTACATGCTCTGAAAATGGCCGGTAGCTAATGAGTTAATCTTGCGTTGATTTTTATAACGCATTAATGTGTGGTGTAATTAATTAATATAATTAACGCGTTAAAGTCACAACCCAAGTTTAAATGTAACGTTTCCTGGTTTGTGGATTCTGAAGTGTGTGTGTAACAGCAGAAGATGTCTTACCACGGCTGAGTCCATCGGGGCCTCGGAGTATGCGACACTCCTCTATCTGTCCGTACGGGGAGAACATCAGTCGGATGTCGTTCTCATTACATTTTTTTGAGATCATCCCAATAAACAGCTTCCTGTCCTCCACTGCTGTATGATCATAACACAACATCAAACACACCTGTTCTATGTCAACGTAAATGCATCATCATCATCATCAACATCATCTTGATCCAACATTTCACATGTACATATCTAAACAAATTTCAGTCATTGAAGGACAATGCTGTTTATCTGCTGCTCTCAGTAACACTTACAGGTCAATGTTCATGCCATATAAGTACATGGTTGACAGGACTGACAGATGGTCACCCTGAAGCTGTCTGCAAAGAGGGTAAAGACTCAACCATTACCTCATCCTAACCAGATGAAGTTAGGTTGAGTTCAGCTTTTCCAATGGCCCCCATCTATAACCCTCCTTGTCTTTGTTTTGGCATACGTTAGACATTTGATGAATGGTGCCCCATCCTTCTCTGACTCATTTTGTTACAGGGTTAGCTTGATCAGTGTTCAGTCAGGAGACATCACTGAGACAGAACAAAAAAGGCTCTTACCATTGTTTTTCTCACTGTCAGCGGGCTTCATCTGGATTGGGTGGTGCATCTAGACATTAAAAACATATGATCCATAAAAGAGAAGGGGGCATCTGTGTTTCTGTTAGCAGGATTATCATTTATGTTAGCAGCAAAGACAGATAAAGCATGAGGGCAGTAAAGTAAAGTGCATGTAGATCCAAAGACTTTTCTGAGGTCCAGGAGTCCTTAAAGATCAGCAGTTTAAAAAGGATGCCATAACGTACCCCTGGAAGAATCTTCATGTTGTGCAGAGCATTCTGAGCCTCCAAGGCGGACTTTCGAGTATAATAGGTTATAAAACAGCAGCCTATTGAGGGTCGAAAAAGGACACAGAGTGATTCACCTGAGTCATTACACTGGAACAGATTCAAAGTGTGTGCTGCTGAGTGTTACACTCCTACCTTTGCTCTGTGGGGGGTTCTGGCTGCGGTCCCTCAGAACATTGATCTCATAGACCGCTCCATAAGGCTCAAACAGCTCACGGAGCTGCTCTTCAGACCAGGACCGAGGAATCTGTCCAACAAACATCTTAATGGCATCAATGTCTGGTTGATCGGGGTGCTCCAGGGACCCATTCATCTTCTTCCCACTAGAAAGACACAGTTGTGCATTAGATGGAGAGCTCAAGCAAACTTCAGACACTCATACCTAAAACTACATTACTTTTATCAAGTAGCTCATACTTGTACTTATTTCGTTCAGATGTAGAGCCTCTGTTACACCTTGCTGTCTCTGTGTTACTAAAGCATGAAGGTCAGGAGAACTTTAGTTTGCCTTGAGTTGGCAGCAGGAAAAGTGAGGGATGCAAAACAGAGACAAAAGGAGCAGGCATGACAAATTATTGTGCGCACATGAAGGCTAGACAGTTTGATAATATGCCTCTTTGTTTAAAGATGGGGTACTGTGTTTTTTGGATTTATTTTGTCTTTGTAATGGTCAGGTAGTATGTAAAAGATGCTGTGAAAAGGGAGGATCTGTTTTAATTGGACTGCCTCGCCACCTTCTGGCCCAGAGTCTCATACACACTGTCGTAAAATACTTTTAGTGAGGCGTGTGTTTGTTTGGAATTAAATGGAGATCAGACTTAAACAAATTTTATTTGTTCAAGGCAACTTTTGACTGAATACAACATGCCGAGGTAAGGTATTTAACAGTACAGTTACGTAGCGCTATGGTTTGAAAATTGACATCAAGCAAACGTTGTAGGTAGCCGGGTGTATGTAGTGCTATCGGCAGCCCGGAGCTCTGACATATCTGTAGGCTAACATGAGAACAAGTAAACACTGTCAGTTTGTAAGTAGTTTAGTAGCTGTATATATTTGGTGCAGCTGGCAGCCTGGTGCTCTAAGACAGAGGTTCTCAAGTGGGGGTACGTGTACCCCTGGGGCTACACAAGGGCACTCCAGGGGGGTACGCAAGATTCAAAGATGTGTATTCAAAAATAGCAACCGAGCAAAATTCCTTTATCACCATTTATTTAATTAATGTTTGAATCCAATATAAGTTTAAGTTCATAAATGTAATATCATATTCAATAGACACTAAGGGCTCTAATTTCGTAGACCAGGCGCAAGCGCAGGCGCACCTGCCCTGGGCCAGCCTTTGCCGCGCGGACAGGGCGTGACCAGTGCACTTTGCAAGTTTCCTGCAGTGCCAAAGGGAGGCGCAGTCAAGGCGCAGAGGAGCGCAGAAGAGCAGAGAGGGGCACGTCCACACCTCCTTCCGCGCAAATGGCAGAGAGGGAGGAGAAAAGCCGTGAGTGGGTTTAACACAGCCGAGCGCTGTTTTCACCAATCAAATGAGCGCCTCTCCTCGCCTTTAAATGCCCTGCAGCTGAGGCGCAGCGTCTGATTGGTCTGAGTGATCCCCAGCATGTGGAAACAGTGTCTGGAAAGACCCGATAGCAGAGACGGTCAGAGCCGCTGTCCCTGCAGCAGGAGAATGGACAGCGGGGCAAATTGGAGGACACGAAGCGTGTCACCGTGCGGGCCAGCTCCCTGGACAGATTTAATCTGTTCCTTTGTCATTAATAGGAGAACAAAATGAAGAGACAGTTACACAGCTGGCTTATCCATTCAGAATACTTTTGATCCACCTGCACTCCTGGTTTGTCATCGCCAAATAGCAGAACCTTTGGTGATATACTGTATACTCTCCCAGTGTCTCCACCTCATCCTCCTTACAATAATGTACTCCATCTTTTTAGATCAGGTTAAAAATAAAGACTAAAACAGAGAAATATGGGAAATCACGGGTAAATCCTGAGTGACATACATTGATTTTGTCTCTTTTTTCTTTGTCTTTTCTCTCCCTCTTTTCTTTGAATTAAATAAAATGAGAGAACCAGATATATACTCAGTATCAGATGTTAAGGCTGTTTATTGTTTAATTGTAAGATGTGCATCAAACTTCCAGCTGCCGTCAGGTTAACTTTCCATTATGACAAACGGCTTTAATCTGACATCAGATGTGACGGGACAGTTAATATAGATATAAATGTATATGCTGGTTCAGACAGTTACATTAAATAGTGATTGCTGTGATTGTTTATTACATTAAAATGTGCCTGACACTCTGGAAACCTGCCTCTGAGGCTTTGTTGACGTGAACACACATGTGCCCCTTTACCCTGAGAATAGACCAGGTTGGAGATGGCGAGCTTTCAGTGCACTTTCTGCACTGTTTGTGGCACGAAATTGTCACTGCTCTTTAAATACTCAAAGTCCCTAAACTGACCTTTGTCAGTCAAGGACAGGAATGTTGTTATTCCTTTTGTGATCCATAACTTAAACCATGATCCATTTTGTTCACACAAATCATTTACATCAGAGAAAAACACAGATCTCTCTACTAAATTTTGTCAGCCATTGTGGTATTGTCTTGGAGATTTAGATGTGTAATAAATCAGTCCGGCCCTGCTCTGAGAAGTAGCATTAAGGAATAACCTGTAACCTGTAATATTGGTGCTGATAATCTCATTTTAAAGTGTGGATTAGGATCAGGCATATATCTAGAAGAGAGACTTTTTCAAGTTTACTTGGAAAATCCTCACAGCCCCTCCAACATGATTCACAGCTTAAAAATCCCTGTTATCTCTCACTGGTGTTTTAGAAAATCTTTTCTTTCAGCCTCAGTCTTAAGTGCTCAGTTTCAGCTCCTGTCTCTTCAGAATTCCCTGCTCTCTAATTATCTGTTAGCCCCAGTTTGCACACTCATCTGAGACAGTTGACTTGCAGACCATATCTCTGTTTAGTCATGTTAAAAAAAGTTAGGCTATTTCCTCCATGTTTTATTACCTTTACTCTAAGCAGTTAGTCAATATCATCTCAAACCAGTGCCTGCTGAAGCACAAAGAGTGTACAGGTGCACATCTTTGTTGTATGTCTCTCCTTGCAGAAAGGAGCAAGCAACATGAAAACCTGGAATGATTTTCCTCCAGGACCTTCAACTGAACACAGTGAAGGAAACCAAAGTGAAATGTCCAAAAGTTTCTCCCAGCGTGTGACCCAGCAGAACTTTTTTGTTTTGACTTAATGGAGCTTTCTGCTTAAAGTGATACTCCAGGATGGAACAAGTTGGGACCTATCACAAGGTTTAGGGCAGAAATTACCCCTACAGCAGTGATTTTGTGCAGCAGAAGCCCAGAGCGCTCGCACCAAACACCCCCTAACTCCTCTGCTGGTTTTCTCTGCACTCAGACGGGGCCATGTTTTACTTGACCAAAAACACAAATAAACAGACTCCCACCGAAAAAATCTGACATCGGTCTGCATAGCCAACACCGGAGCTGCTGAGGGTGGAGCCTTACTGGCAGAGGAGCTGAACAGCTTCTTTGCCCGCTGTGAGACATCTCAGGAGGCAGCTACACCACACCCTGGACCCAACGGTGTCCTTGGATGTGTGCTGAAGGACTCACTGACCAGCTGGCTCGAGCGTTCACCAGAATCTTTAGTCGGTCCCTGTCCCAACCCATTGTTCCACCATGCCTGAAGTCCTCCACCATCGTCCCCCTGCCCAAGAAGCAATACATCTCAACCAGCCTCAATGACTAAGAATGTGGTCACACTGGCCATCCAAACCGTGCAGTGCTTCAGCACGATTGCCCCCCCCCCCAGAGCTGTTTCCCAGCTGGAGAGTACAGCCAGCAGTCACACTACCCCAATATGAACCAGACTTTAGCGGGTATCACACACGCACACTGCTTTACATGAAGTGAGACTCATCAGAGTCAGCACAATGAGACACAGAGAGCACTGCTGCAACTTTTGGACTTATGGTGAGTCGTTTTCGCCCGACACAGCCCTCTAACACCCTGCTTTGTTTAAAATGATTGTCGAGAGATGCGCTCGCGGCGATCATACGTAATGGATAGCAGGTGCTGTCAGCATGCTTGTGCTCATGCATGAAGTGAACCATGCCGAAGCTCACCTCTCCAAAGCGTGCCAAAGCACAGAAGGGAATCGTGCTTGAGCACGGCACAGTTGTGGTCACACTGGCCTTTCCAAACGTGCTTTATGGCTGAAGTGTGCTTAGGCATGGCACGATTGGCCAGTGTGACTGTATCCTAACTGCAAGTAGCTCAGTGGTGATGAAGTGCTTTGAGAAACTGGTACAGGGTCACATCACCTCACTCTTCCCTGAGAGTCTCGACCCCCACCAGTTTGCCTACAGATCAAACAGATCCACAGAGGATCCTGTGGATCCACAGCGCCCCATGTGTCACTGTCCCACCTGGAGCAGCAGGGGACCTACATGCGGATGCTCTTTGTGGACTACAGCTCCACGTTTAACACCATCCTCCCTCTCTAACTGGTGAGTAAACTGGGAGACCCTTGACTTCCACACTCTATCTATATGTGGATCTACAGCTTCCTGTCAGACCGCAGGCAGAGAGTGAGGGTGGGTGACCACACATCCGGGTGCGTCAGCCTCAGCATCGGCTTCCCCCAAGGCTGCGTGCTGAGCCTTCTGCTCTACACCCTCTACACATCTGACCGAACCTCTGCACACCCCAGTAACACCATCATCAAGTTTGCCGACGACACCACAGTAGTGGGGGCTCATCTCTGGGGGGGGATGAGTCTGCATACAGGGCTGAGGTGGAGCAGCTGACTGGGTGGTGCAAAGATAACAACCTGCTCCTCAACACAGCTAAGACCAAGGAGCTGATCATCTACTTTCAGAGGACTAAAACAGACATTCCACCCTACACATCAACGGGGAATGTGTGGAGAGGGTAGAGGACTTCCGATTTCAGGGAGTCCGCTTAGAGAAGGACCTGACCTGGACTGTGAACACCTTGGAGCTACTGAAGAAGGCCCAGCAGAGACTGTACTTCCTGAGGGAGCTCAGGAAGAACAACATTCCCCAGGGACTGCTTGTGTCTTTCTACAGGTGCACCATCGAGAGCATCCTGGTGCACTGTCTGTGTGTGTGGTACACCAGCTGCACAGTGGCTCAGAGGACGTCACTACAAAGGATTATCAACACGGCCATAAACATCACCGACTGCCCCTTTCCTCACACTGGAAGAACTGCACCATTCCCACTGCCTCTGAAAGGTAGGAAAAATAACCCAGGACTCCTCTCATTCCAGACACCACATGTTAAATATGTTACAGTCAGGCAGGCAGTACAGGTCTATCACTACAAGGACAAACCAGTTCAGAGACAGTTTCTACCCAACAGCAGTAAAGGTCCTGAACAAAGGCTTAAACCCCTACCTCATTTGTCGTCATATAAATACAATATTACAGTACACCAATTACCTTTATGTCATTAATGCCCCTGAACATGGCAGCTATTCCGCACTTTACAGTGTTTTGCACAGACTGAAGGGCTTTTGCCCTTTCATGTACTTGTTGCAATGACAAATAAAGTTCTATTGTATTGTATTCTATTTTATTTTATTCTATTCTATTCTATGCATATGTGGGTTCTCTCTCCAGCTTCCTCATAGCCAAAAAACATGCTCATCTGGTTAATTATTATCTCTACATGTCTTGTAGCTCTGTGTGTGTGTGTGTGTGTGTGTGTGTGTGTGTGTGTGTGTGTGTGTGTGTGTGTGTGTGTGTGTGTGTGTGTGTGTAGGTGTGTGTGTGTGTGTGTGTGTGTGTGTGTGTGTGTGTGTGTGTCCTCTCACCGAATAACAGCTGGAATAGGCTCCAGCCCTGCTGCCCCCCAAAAGGGAGAAGGGGTAAAGATAATAAATGAATGAAGTTGCTCAATGCTGTCAATAAAATGATCACTGAATGCAATGGAAGTGAAAGCACTGAGCCCTCTGAGAATGAAGAATGTCAACTACAACCACGAGCAAGTAGATCTCATAGAACAGACCTGCATATGTCATTATCTAAAAGATATTCTGCAAGACTTCACTCAAACAGTTCAAGCTGATACACACTAAAATTTAGAATCATGCTTTAAAGTGGACATATGCTTGTTTCTCCTTTTCACTATGCCAGACTAGGATGCCTGTAAAGCATTTCTGCCCTCAGTACAAGTCATTTAGTTCCTTCATTGCCCCACAATAGAGTTCTCAATATCCTCAGTTTAGGCCATTCTGAAGATCTCGTTGAAACGCTCCGTTTCCAGAATGACCTCCAGTAACCTCGCAACGTCACAGCCTTTTGTGCTCTGATTGGTCAGTTCAGTCACAGGGGTGGAGGGGGTAGAGCCAGGGGCGGTTTTTGCAGCATGGCAGTATTTACAAAATCGCCATATTGAATGGGGCAGACCGAGCGAGTTTGCTGTTTGCCAAAACTTCACCGTAAGGCATTGATAGCACTAATAAAATGGCAGAGTGTAGGATACGTCCTTTTGTATTGGACCCCGAGTCAGATCCAGACGGTTCTACAGCTCAGGAGGAAGAAAATCCACCTGGACACAGATCATCTCAGGACGCTTCAGTGTGGTGAGTCAAACCGGTACTGTAACATGTATAGTTTATACGTTTATACTCGACTCTTGGTGGGTGTATCCCTCGGTGGTGGTTGTGTGACTAACTGACATCACAGAGGAGGAGCTGCTTTATCAGATTACTCCAATAAAAAGAAAGGATTCTCGTGTCGTCACGTTGGTCGAAATCTCGCGGCCAAATGTCAATGACCTATTTTCAGAGGCATCAAATCTCGTTCTAGGATATCAGAAAAAATACAATATCTCATTTTTTGAAAATTCAGGGGGTGAAAGGTCTTGTTTTCAAATGTATTATATTATATGTAAGTATTAAATCAGGGATCAGCAGGATATGTCCCCTTTAATTAGCATGAATGGCTGAATAAGAGGAAACATCAAGTAGTTATTCATTTTCAACACAGCATCAAAATGTTGTTATCTGCAGCTGAAAAGTGTTCACAGGTCATGAGTGCAAAGAATTCCAGAGACCAGAACTCTTTGTGCTTCCGTCTTTGATACGTCATTCTTTTGGACAATTGCAGCCTCTAAAGAGACAAATGTTACCATAAAACCTGTTCCTACATTACATTAATCTCTTTTTGACCCAATCATTGGGTAGATGACACTTGAAGTAGAAAAATCAGTTTTACACAGAGTGTAGGGGCATCAAATAAGCACAATGATGCTGAAAGATGGGGTTGGTACAGTCTGATTCTGCTCCAACACTTTGAACCAGGTATAATTGACATCATGTCAATATTTCTGCACACCACTCAGCCTGAACTCTGTGTCACCATGTGTAAAACGCTGAGCTTCACCGCAGATGAAGAGCTCGGAGGTTTGCCTGTCGTCACTCTTAATCAGACAGTTCAGACATAGACCACACAGTGCAGAGCCAGGAGCTGAGATCTGTTCACACATCAGTGACAGGATTTGGACGGCCATCATTGAGAACGCTATTGTGGGGCAATGAAGGAATTAAATGACTTGTACTGAGGGCAGAAATGCTTTACAGGCATCCTAGTCTGGCATAGTGAAAAAGAGAAACAAGCATGATATGTCCACTTTAACAAAATATTAGACATCACAGAACCAAACTTAAAACTGGGGAAGAAACAGGAGAAATCAGGAGTTGGAAGAACAGCAGGAGAAAGGGTTAAAAAGAGGGAGCGTCCTCTCAGATCAGGAGTGTTTGCAACCTGTCAGCATTCCTGATTGGTCAGTCTGTTTAAGACGATGATTAAATGTATGAGAAAGACTGACAAAGAGGAAAACTGAAGGCATTTACTCTGTCATTTTAGTTAATTTATACCTTATGTAAAGCCTGGATTTTATTTCTTTATTTCAACAAAAATTTTAATGACTTTAATAACCCTGACATATAAACACACGCATGTGTGTTGTTATACTTCACTTTTATTTAATAACCTGTTTTGTCAGGCAGTGCTAGCCATAACTTGAGTTACTGTACCCCCCGTGGTTTGGTGAATATGTGTCATCCTGCACGGAAAGGGGTCAATGACCAGAGAGAGCTGGGACAGGGTTTTTCTGCACATAAGATGACTCTGATGCTGGGGACTTCTGGGAAGATGGCGGAGAGAGTAGAGGTTTAGTTATTTACCTCTCGAGAGTCACAAAGCAGAGCAAATCCCCCATAAACTAAAGCAACGACAAAGACATCAGAGAGCTCATACGACAGGATTTATCCACTTTTAGAGAGCTAAAGAGAGATAAAGGAGGAGATTGATAATCTTTGACACAAGACAGGCTGCTGGCTGTCAGAAAACAGCAAAGAAATACAGGTACAACAGGTGAGCATCACTGAGGCTCAAGCACGCATCTCAGAGTAGAGGAGTAGAAGGTGGGAGCCAATGGCACACTGACAGAAGTATAGGATAGCACTCGCCAGATGCAAAGTAAAATAATGGACCTTGAGGGCAGAACAAGGAGGAATAACCCCAGAGTGTTCGGCTTAGCAGAAGACACAGAAGGGAGCTCCGTTGCCAAATACATGGAGCAACTCTTGATATCCGAACTCGGGCTACCTGAAGGCACTGATCTCCAGATTCAACAAACATATAGAGCCCTTGTGCCAAAGCTGACACCAAATGCTCCCCCCAGATCGATGGTGATAAACTTTTTTCAGATTGAAACGACAGAGATGATTCTGAAGAAAGCTTGGAATCTGAAATCTGGAATCTTGGAATCCGAGCAAGGGAGAGACGTCAAAGTTACCAGATGAAAACCTAAGCTGTTTTACTCGAGTCGGCATTGAAGATCTGGGAAAAAGTCAAATATAATAAAAAGCTCAATCTAGCCGGCTTAACGGTGAGGGGAGGAAAAAAAAAGAAGACTGCTCTAAGTTGTTCTTGACAATAGAAGATAAAGACCCACCAAGAGGGGTGAAGAAATTTACATTGGATATGTCTAGATTCTGGAGAACAACACAACATGAGTGTAGTTCTAAGGACGCGGTCACACTGGCCAATCGTGTGGTGCCTAAACACGCTTCAGCCGTAAAGCACGTTTGGAATGGCCAGTGTGACCGCAACTGTGCTGTGCTCAAGCACGATTCCCTTCCATGCTTTGGCACGCTTCGGAGAGGTGGGCTTCGGCACGGTTTACTTCATGTACGAGCACAAGCACGCGGACAGCGCGTGTGATCCATTACGCATGATTGCCACGAGTGCATCTCTCAACAATCATTTTAAACAAAGTGGGGGTGTTAGAGGGCTCTGTCGGCCGTAAGCGACTCACCATAAGTCCTAAAGTTGTAGCAGTGCTCTCTGTGTCTCATTGTGCCGACTCTGATGAGATTGCACTTCATGTAAATAGACGCTTCACGATGACGTAGGCGGGCCGTGGGCGTGTGTGATACCCGCTCAAGTCTGCGCGGGGGGGGCAATCGTGCTTAAGCATGGCACGGTTTGGATGGCCAGTGTGACCACACTCTGAAGCTGCGTTTCCACCAAGCAGTCCGGGTCGGTTCAGTACGGTTTGGGACGGTCTGGTACAGTTAAGCCTGATCCTGTTACCATTTCCACAGCAAACTGTGCCGTCTCGTGGTAGGTGACGTGTAAGCCGGATGCCGGAAGCCGCAGCTGTTAAACAATAGCGTGACACTGTAGCAGCTTACACCGCTATTAAACCCAACAAAGAAGAAAACGCGACACAGTAAACAAAGAGCACGAATGGAAGACATGCAGCATTTCGTCCTCCCTGTGATTGTCATGTAGCTCTCTGTTACAAAGTGCAATCAAGCTTTGTCTCAGAGAAGTCTGTGTGCCGCCAGGAGACATGCAGCAGCTGTTGGGTAAGTGGGGTAAGTGGTGATTCTTTTGACCAATCAACAGTCTGCAGTGTGTTGCTCCACCTTCCGCAGATCGGTTCAGTCTGGCACCCATACAAAAGGGTCCCAAAAAAGTGGGACGGCTCGTCTCGGTTTTCAGGGATCTGTCCCTGGATGAGTCAGTGAAAACGCCGCAAAAAGCGCGCCGTACCGAGACGAAGCGAACCGGTCTGCTTGGTGGAAACGTGGCTTAAATCTAGAGAAGGGCCCTCTTTGGAGACGAGGATTTTTCCTCCACCTACCAGCGGGGAACTGGGAAGGAGAGAAAGAATATCTCCTAATTGGTAGTCAATTGTTTTCTTTTTCGTTTTTTGGTTAATGCTGTGTTCAACACCAGTTCTTTTGTATTTGGTTCAAAGCTGTTCGGGAGCATATTTTCAAGAGTAATAAGAAATAAATATGATTAAAAGTATTAAGGTAATGTCGCTAAATGTAAATGGACTCAACTTATCTATAAAAAGAGCTAGGGTAATGAGAAAGGTGAGGAAGGATGGAGCCCAAATCACATTCCTTCAAAAGACACATTTAACACGTTCAGAATGTGAGAAATTACAAAGGTACAGCTATAGGAATGCATACTACAGTACTTTTAAAGGAGGGAGTGGGGGGTGATACTATTTTAATATCTAACACAATTCAATTTGAATATGGAGACTACACACATAGCTCTGCTGCAAATAAAATTCACTCAAGGGTAGATTATTTTTTTTGTGAACACAGATGATACTTGTAGAGTTGAGGAATGTAAGATCAGGGGGGGATGTGATCACAACCCACTTTATCTAAAAATAAGCCTGCACAACAGAAAGCGTCAGACAGTATGGAGACTCAACTTAGGTTTACTGAATAACGAGCAAATAGGCCTGTCACGATAACCAATAAATGGATTAACCCAACAATAAATAAAAACGTCCTCGGTAAGTTTACCAGCCTCTATAAACTGACATGTGCATGCATGTTTGTTTTCCTCCTCTCTTTCCACCAAAGGCTGGCTGAATGAGAAGATGGCTCACTACGTCTATCTTTCCCAACATCGGGGTGCATAGGTTCTTTAGCAGATATGTAGAGGAGTGAGCATCTGTCAAAAATGCAATCTTTGGGGTGAAGACTGGGCAGCTCGCGCGTACACACGGAGAGAGCTGAAGCGAGCGTCCTGAGGGGTAAGGAGGAAACACACGCTAATATGAGTGATGGCACCAAAGATACGGTTCTTAAGCCGCCTGCCACAGTCCCAGTGTGGGAATATTTTGTTTTTTATGAGAATGAACAAAGTGTCAGCTCATGAACACCAACGAGCTGATATGTCGCATTTGTTTGAAAATAGTGGCGACGAAGAAGAAGAACAAGGGGAGATGCAGCAAAGCCTTGTTCTTTGACAATCCGCTCTTACTGAGGCTTTTGGTCTGCAAAGTAAATAGAAATAAAAGCTCCAAATGGTGGGCGCTCAAAGACAGCTACATTGCCAAAGAAATGCAGCCCTTCAATACGGTTGAAAGCCAGAAATGTTGAAAATGTTTGACAGACAGTACGGATTGACTGGGAAAAAGTACATGTTACAAACAATTCAGGAACTGTATAAACTCCCTTTTATTTAGGCTAAAGTTTTATTGTCTTTTTTTTTTTTGAGTTTTGTTTTTTCTTTAGAGACAGGGTCTATGTTTTATTGTTATTGATTAGTATTAATTATTTTCATTGACATGTATTTTTTTCTAAAAGAGAGTCCATTTTATTTTCATTGTATTTTTTTTCTCTTTTTTGTTTGTTAAATTTATTATATATTTAATTTAATTTATTTATTTAAAAGATCCTGACCTTTTAATTACAGTTAAATACTCTTAAGAAATTAAAGTTTCTTGCTTTTGATATGGTGTACTCACTTTATTATCCCATTTATCATAATTACATCAATGAAAAATGGGAAAAAAATCAAAACAATATTGACAATAATATCGTTTATCTGCAATAATATTTTGGAAAATTATCGTCTAGCAAAATTTGTTATCGTGACCGGCCTACAGGCAAAGAAAGAAGAAGATAAAAACAGAAATAAAACGCTATACAGAGGCAAATGATAACAGAGAAAGTTAATACTACAACTCATAATGAGTTCTGAATTCAAGGGACAGCACAAGGTAAATGTGTCAATATTCACTGTGGTTACATCAGAGCACTGTCCAAGCTGTGCCAGCTACTAGTACACAGCATTTTGACTATTTAGTGTCGAACAAAAACAGAGCAACAAACTTTTGTTGATGACGTGCCAGCTAACAGAGGTAACAACACACCTTTTCCACCATTAACTGTATCTCTTAAAGCACACCCAAGGCAAGAAACTACAGTCCCCAATGAGTATTAGTGGGCCCTTAGCAAGCAACAGACAAATGAGAGCACCCACAGCTGTGAATCCTCAACTCAGTTTGTTAGTCTAACAGTGTGCAGTCTCAGTGTTACTAAATACACCAAACTAGTTATATCAATAGGATGATGGAAACAAGAGCACAGGAACAGCTTCTCTAACAGGTTTGATGTCTGCCACATCGCAGTACAACTGACCACTGAAACACCATGATCTGTTAAATCTGGGACAGACTGATTGTATCTGGGTTTGTCTTCCCTGAACTCTGTGATTCTTCCTGTTTTTTATGGGAATAAGAACAAAAAGGAAAATGAGTGAGGAGGTCAGATTATCTGTAAATCGTTAAAACCTTTGTTGATAGATATTTATTAGGCTAGCGTAGAGTTTCCGGTGAAGTAAACATCCCATCCAGTCTTTTATGAACATCAGCAGACTACGACACAAACAACTGCCCTCCCTATCTTGTAAAGTTTGAAATTTATGTAGGATGTTCCAAAGACATGAAATACATCTTTGGGAGGACTCCTAACCTCAGAACAACATGAATAAAGCTCATGTATTCACAAACTATCAGTAACATTTCATTGTCTGTTGGTTGCCTGAACTAAACTTGGTTAATATAGTTTTATAATTTGCCATCACATCCGCCATCATGCATTAACTTGACTTCTCCTAACCCATGTGAATGTGTGACTGTTTTCCTTTTACAGTGATTTCATGATTTGGTTTTATAAACTCCCCATGAATTGGACCCCAGAATCACTAAACTGATCTCAATTTTATGTCTACACAAGAAAAAATAAGGACTCTGAGCAGTCAAAAGAGAAGTGTGATACCAGTAAAGTTCCCTAAGACATCTCAAAAGAAGAGCATTAGCAGGCCAATAAAAGAAAAGAGTAATGTATGTTGAACATGACCCCTGACATAAACCCACCAGAGGAAAGCTGAAATGATCTGATGAGCAGCAGGGGTGCTGTAAGAGACTTACAAATGACAGAAAAAGAAAAACGCACCCTGAGGAAGAGTTTTCGGTGACTCTTTAGAGTCCAGATCAGCTCCTGTCTGATTTATACCTGTACTCTCAATATTTACTGGAGCGGACACTGCCAACGTAACCATGACAAAGAAATGAAGAAGTCTCTGACATGTACAACGTTTGGGGGGACCAAACCATTGTTTGGGCAGTCTCCCTGTTTTGAACCTTTCTTCAAAATATCTTATTATTATTGTGCCACTCATCTGATGAAGAAACACTAACGTTTTTATTGCATTGACAGTGAATTCATTTAAATATCTAAATATCATGGAAATGAAACTGATACTGTTGATGGGGTTGGGGGTTGCTGGGAAATGATCTTTTAGTGTTTAATTCTCTTAAGATAGCTGGGAGTGTCAGTGGGCTCTGTGTTACTTTGTTTCTTTTTAAAAGTATGCGACTTGTGTAAAGAAAATTTCCATTCAAACAGGATTCAAACACTATAACACTCCTTCTCTGGGTGTCTGTAATTATTAGGTTTTTGAAATATTTGGGGTACTTATTGCCAACAACTGTGTGGACACTGCTCATTACTTTATAAATAGATAATATCTAAAAATTTCACTATAACACCCTTGACAACTATTGAGCAGCTACTTCTGATTGTTAGATGAACAGTCCGCTCCTTTAGAGCAAACCTAGAGCAACCACAGGACTATCCGCTCTCACACGGCTGGTCAGAGTAAGCTACTTACACCGGGCTTGAGTTCAAAGAGCAGTGGTCCACCATCATCTCGGGAAGGAAATCCAGCTTAAAAGAGGCCATGATGGCTAAATGATGTTTCTCTTCTTCTTGAACACGATGACGCTAAACTGACACAGTGATCAGTTTCTAGTGGTAAACTCCAGACTGTAGATGTGTTGGTAAATCCCTAGTGAGGGGAATATCAAGGCAAAGTTCTGTTTCCAAAAATCTGAAGCAAACAAATCCACAGGGAGATCCAGTCCAATGACACACAAACAAAACACACACAAGACCAGCTTGGTCTGAGGCCGAAGAAGAGCACAAATGACAGAAACAAACAGGCCTCCAGGTCAGCTTTCCAGGGTTTGGGATGGGGACTGTCCACAGAGGGCTGCTGAGATCACTGGGGCCATACAGAGTAATGGCCATTTGGGCTCCCACAATCAAAGTGCTGATGGTCCACAGCCTTTGTGAACATTTCTCCTAGAGCAGCAGATTTGGCTGCAGCGTCAGATAAACAGCATGTCAGATTGATGGTGATAAGGCCCAGTGGGCAGAGGGAATGAAAAGGGAGTGAATAGGGCTCTCTAGCCACAAGCTAATCCCTGGACTAGCCACACCAGTGGCCCACAATCAGGTTCCGGCCTGAGGGGGGCTGTGTTTACCCTGTTGTTGTACAGGATGCTCTGGTTTTTATGTTATTTGTGTGTGTACGTGAAAACAGAAGGGAGCCTATGTTAAAGGACAAATTTTTAGT
This sequence comes from Halichoeres trimaculatus, assembly GCF_033239565.1. Taxonomy (NCBI): domain Eukaryota; kingdom Metazoa; phylum Chordata; class Actinopteri; order Labriformes; family Labridae; genus Halichoeres; species Halichoeres trimaculatus. The sequence goes on from NW_027437181.1 coordinate 37,488,618, forward strand.
CTTTGTGGATACAACAACATACAGACTCACATCACAGCTGCTTTTAAAATACCCGAGGTCATTGATTTGCCATCTTTTGTTACTGGAACTAATGTCACTGATCAGCTCTCATTTAGCCTTAAATTTAACATCACACACTTTTAACCCCAAGATTGTATTCACATATTTTTATCTTGGCTTGACTGTTAATGTTCATTTTTTGCAAACAGTAAACCACTCACATTAATCTTTCAAATCTTGTGCTTTTTTCCCCTTTAGGCCCCCACAGCTGGGCCATCATGCCGGGTAAATGGACTTAGACATGTAAAGCACCCTCTAGTCTTTCTGACCACTCAAAGCTTTTGCTCTACTACTCTCATTAACACACTGATGTAGAGGCTGCTACAATAAGGTGCTATCAGTATTGACTCATCTGGTATGCACACAATTACACACCACTGGACAACAGCAGGAGCCATTTGGGGTAAGCAACAAGCAGCTGCAGCTTGAGAAGAGTTCACTGAAGGTGCAGCTTGAACAGAACATGTCTTTAAAAGAGAAAAGGTTTTAAAATGAAAAATCTTTTTACATACTCTGCAAGACTTGCGTATGGGTGGTTGGCGTGACACTCCATTTTTGTGTCCTTTGTGACAAATATAAATAATAATTTATAATACTTAATTAAAACCCTATTTTTTCTATACAATATAAACTTCCAGAATAAATACATCTGTAGTTAATGAGCTTTAAAATTAAAATATGAAAATATTTTGTTTTAAACATGACATTTGTCCATTGGTGTGACTGTCGGAGTAACATTCCTCCTCTAAAGACCACTGTATTTAATAAAAAATATGTCTAAATACAATAAGATATCTGAAAACATATTAAAGTAGTAGTGTTAACCTAATTAAACTGAAGGTTACAAGTCTTAAGGTGATCATTAAGAATAATTATGACACATAACATTTTGTCCCCAAAACTTGTGTCCACCTGGTGTGACGCCATTCTGTAGATATAAAACAGTCATTAATTTGGGCACCCTTTTAGTGAGAGGGGTCCTAATCCAGGAAGTACAGTAGACATCACTGGAGCACATGAACTACACACAAGGTGAGTTCTGTCTCCGATCTTCTCATAATTTTGCTATTTCCATGCATTGTTAGATTTGGGCTCTGTAGTGTTGTCCTTTGGTGTGACGCAATTTAAGTATTGATCTAAAAATTTTTCACAATTTATATTGATTGACTAATGAAAACAATGTAAACTTTACACTGCTCGCCAGGATTGAAACTGAAACTGTCCTTGATCTTGAAAATGTCCACTGGTGTGACGGCTATGTCCACCGGTGTGACACAAGATCAAGGACAGTTTGTGGGCAGTTTGTGACAGGTTCTGTGACAGAGTACAAACAACACTCAACAAAAGGTAACTTTAAGTCACTTGCACAGATTAATCTTAAAATAGTCTCCATTTTTTTCAGTTCTGGATTAAACAAAGCCAATCACAAGAGGGTAGATAAGAGCTACTCCAGGACTCAATTGAAGTTTATATTAATCCTGTAAAGAGGCAGGTTTAATTTTAGCTTAGTGCCCTTAGTTCCCTTACTTTGTGAAAGGGAGCACACAAATGGTTTGGGAGCATGGAGCATTTGGAATATCTAAATGAAAACCAATATCCGCTGCAGGGGCCAGCCAGACAGACACTTGTGGATCAGAGTAATCCATTGAATCAGTTTAATGAAATGACTTTCCGAGACCGCTTTCGTATACCAGTGCAGTCGTATGCAGAGAGGGGTATTCTAATGTGTTATGCACAAGCAGCAACCACCAGTCTTAAAATATGAAGTCTATTTAGAAACATCAAAAACTGCAATGCCTAGAGTGTCCACTAGAAGCTGTCTGCAGACACACTAGAAACAAAATAAAACTTTGCCCATATAAGGGCATGGCTGACTTGAATGGCAGGTGGGCATCCGGTAGTCATGTGCTAAAAGACCCACTTCAACTCTACCTCTTTACCTTATACCTGTTCTCTATCGTCCAATTCTTCACACAAATTATCAGTTAAAAACAGAGGGCTGTCTGCTCCTTACCCCCCTAGTGCCAAGCTGGAGCCCTCTGAGTTGGGGTGGGGGAGTGAGGGCTGTCCAGTCTGCTCTGGAGACACATACAGGATTTCAGGTTCCAGGCTTTCCATCCAGGGCTTCACACTAACACATAGAAACATGCAAATCAGACAGGCAAAACAGTAAATGAGGTGCATTGGATGAATAATCATTCCATTTCCCATTTCTACTTTCAATGGTCCTACATCTGGATACGGACAAATTTGCGCTTCAGACCAACAAACCACAGCAGTTTAAAAAAGGAAACCATCTGATGAATGCATCAGTTCATCTGAAGGTATGAGGTAGCACCAGAACTCAATAGATGTAGCAAAGCACCCAGAGCTCTTGATTTCCTAAGTTCAGTTTGCAGCCAGCAGGTTAGCAGTGAGTGGCTACATTAACAGAGCTTGAAGCAGCAACCTTCAACCAGGCAGATGTTTCACATCTTCTGGTTACACATTTATGCAGCCCTCAAACAATTTAATCATTAAGGCAAGGTTGTGCCAGCATTAGTGACACACATAGGGCTCTAATTTCATAGACCAGGCGCAAGCGCAGGCGCACCTGCCCTGCGCCGGCCTTTGCCGCACGGACATGGTGTGACCGGCGTACTTTGCAAGTTTCCTACAGTGCCAAGAGAGGCGCAGTCAAGGCGCTGAGGGGCGCAGAGGAGCGCAGAGGGGCGCAGAGGGGCGAGTTTAAGCCTCCCTCCGCGCAAATGTCAGAGAGGGAGGAGAAAAAAGCCGTGAGTAGGTTTAACACAGCCGAGCGCTGTTTTCACCAATCAAATGAGTGCCTCTCCTCGCCTTTAGATGCCCTGCGGCCGAGGCGCAGCGTCTGATTGGTCTGAGTGATCCCCAGCACCACGGAAACAGTGTGCTGGAAAGACCCGGTAGCGGAGACGGTCAGAGCCGCTGTCCGTGCAGCAGGAGAATGGACAGCAGGGCACATCGGAGGACACGAAGCGCGTCACCGTGTGGGCCAGCTCCCGGGACAGATTTAATCTGTTCCTTTGTCATTAATAGGAGTACAAAATGAAGAGACAGTTACACAGCTGGCTTATCCATTCAGAATACTTTTGATCCACCTGCACTCCTGGTTTGTCATCGCCAAATAGCAGAACCTTTGGTGATATACTGTATACTCTCCCTGTGTCTCCACCTCATCCTCCTTACAATAATGTACTCCATCTTTTTAGATCACGTTAAAAATAAAGACTAAAACAGAGAAATATGGGAAATCACGATTAATCCTGAGTGACATACATTTATTTTGTCTTTTTTTTCTTCGTCTTTTCTCTCCCTCTTTTCTTTGAATTAAATGAAATGAGAGAAGCCAGATATACTCAGTATCAGATGTTAAGGCTGTTTATTGTTTAATTGTAAGATGTGCATCAAACTTCCAGCTGCCGTCAGGTTAACTTTCCATTATGATAAACGGCTTTAATCTGACATCAGATGTGACGGGACAGTTAATATAGATACAAATGTACATGCTGGTTCACACGGTTACATTGAATAGTGATTGCTGTGATTGTTTTTTTTGCATTAAAATGTGCCTGACACTCTGGAAACCTGCCTCTGAGGCTTTGTTGACATGTGCGCACATGTGCGCCTCTCACCAAATTACAACTGCTGAGGGTGCACTCTGCTGTGCCGAGGATAGACCAGGTTGGAGCTGGCGAGCTTTCAGCACACTTTCTGGACTGTTTTTGGCACAAAATTGCCACTGCGCCAAAATGAATCTGCCGACACCTCCCCCTGGTGCGCCGTCACTCTCATCTCTGCGCAGACGGTCTACCAAATCGTCAAATTGGCAGCGCACGAAGGTGCGCCGCATGAAATTAACACTGCGCGGGTTGCGCCCCCTGCACTGCGCCACGAAATTAGAGCCCATTGAGTACATTCTGAAAGTATTCACAGCTTCACTTTTTCCAAGTTATGTTCTGTTACAGCCTCATTCCCAAATGGAATAAATTCTTCACAGAAAAGACCAAAATGACAACATGAAAAATAGTTATTTTTCTTCTTTTTGTGCATCATATGTTCATCAGTATTCACAGCCTTTGCCACTGCGCTGAAACTGGGCTCAGATTCAACCTGTTTCCTCCGATCCTCCTTGAGATGTTCCTAAAGCTCCATGTGAGTCCACCTGTGGTAAACTCAGCTGATTGAACCTGATTTAGAAAGGTCCACACCTGTCAATATAAGGTCTGCTTTGAAGGTCCCAATGAGCCCAGAGGCCTCCGTCATCTGAAAATGGAAGAAGTTCAGAACCACCAGGACTCTTCTAGAGCTGGATTCCATCTAAACTGAGCAATCAGAGGAAAAGGATAATGGTCAGGAAAGAGACCAAGAGCCTGATGATCACTCTCAGAGATCCAGAGGTCCTCTGTAGAGAGAGAAGAACCTTCCAGATGGACAACCATCTCTGCAGTAATCCACCAATCAGGCCTGTATGGTAGAGAGGCCAGAGGAAGCCACTACTTAGTAAAAAGGCTTATGGCAGCCTAGCTGGAGTCTGCCTAAACATCCCCAAAGGACTCTGAGACCAGGAGAAAGAAAATCCTCCGCTCTGGTGAGACAAAGATTAAACGTTTTGGCGTGAATAGGGATGGGTACCTTTCACATTTGAAACGATACGGTACCGATGCCCAGTATGTCGCAATCGGTGCTGGTACTCAACGGTACCAAGTTTCGGTACATATTTATTCTTAAATATATAACCTTGCAATGCTGTGTTCATGTCCAGCATGAGAAATCGCCTACTCTTCAACTCCCTCACGGTCACAAGGATGCATTTAGGTACCTAAACATGGTACCTCTTGGTTTTACATGAATCGATACCCGGTACTTTTGACAGAATTTGGTCGGTACCTATAAAAGTACAGAATTTGGTACCCATCCCTAGGTGTGAATGCCAAGCGTCATGTTTGGAGGAAACCAGGCACTGCTCATCACCCAGGCAATACCATCTCTACAGAAAAAGTGAAGAGCTGTGAATACTCTTTGGATGCACTGTATAAAGCATTTGCAAACCTTTACAAACCTTTGTGAACATCTACAAGACTTAATTAACCTCTACACGTCTTTCCAGACTTCCACTAACCCTGGAAAACCTCAACTTACCATTTGAAGCATCTACAACCCTTTACAGTCCCTCAAAACCTTTACAAGCTATACTGCTATAAAACCTCAAAAAAACTTTAAACAGTTTTACTAATATCTACGAATCTGTTTAGACCTTTGCAAAGTTTTACAAACCTTTGCAAACATCTATAATCCCGTTCTTAGCTCTAAAGACCTTAACACACATCTACAGTCCTTCACAGACATCTACAAGTCTTAACAAATCTCGACAAAACTTTAAAAACCCACAGTGCTCTACAAGCCTATACAGAACTCATTTCTACAAACTTTCACAAACATCTCCAATCCTTAAAAAAAAACTTAGCAAACCTTAAGAAACCTATAGAGACCTCTAACCCCACCGCAGAGCCTGCACCAGGTCCAGGACATCCGAGGAACACATCATAACATAGTTATGCAACCAAACAACTATGTCATGATGTCAACTGTCATCCATAAAACTCCCAGCTGAGACTCATATCCCATCCCAGACCCCCTATAAAACCACATGAAGCAGCTGTGGTAGTTTAATGAGCAGGTTAGCAACCACACACACACACACGCACACAAACACACACATACACGTCAACACACACACCAACACACACACGCACGCGCGCGCAGCTGCAGCACCGTGGGTTATGTTATGGTAACATGAGCTAACTACATTAGCTTTGGGATAACTTAAACAAACTCACCCTTCTCTGTACAGACCCGTGTATTTCACCTGTGCTTAAGACAGTTACTTTTAAATGGGTGTCTGTTGGCCTAGTGCCGTTATCTGAACTCGTGTAAACTCGACACAGTGCGACACACAGAGGTCTGTCACTTCTCACAGTTAGCTACTGTTAGCTCTTCATGTAAAATGGCAGCAGGCTCTCTGAACCGTTACCACTGACCGCCGGAGGAGGAGGGGGCCGGCGAAGAGGGAGAGCGGATCGAAACCGGCCTGAAGTCTGCTGTAATCTCCAACAGAGAATTCGAGGGCTGAGTGTAGGGTTTTATGGTGCAGTAAGATAAATCCTTCAACCGTTATCAATGGTACAAAATCTTCTTAGATGGGATATCCGAGGATGAAGTAACAGGTGCCCGTGTTAGTCTGTGATTTGGTACAATCCACAACAGAGCACCTCATGGCTCAAACTTCAGCGGTCAACTCTTGTCAGGGCAAGGGAAAGGATGGTATCTGTTTTCAGCAGGTTTAAGCTCTTGATCTTTATTTCTAATATCACTGTCAGCTGATCAAAGCCTTAAGGCTGGTAATACATCACATGATTATCAAAAACTTCACCAGTTGGTTCTTTAGTTGACTATATCGTGGTCTTTTTTTAAATCTATTTTTGTTGTTATTTTTTCTTCCTTCCATTTCATTTCGCCCTTACATGTTAAAACTGCGATTGTACATGTCTTATTTTATAACCTAATTCTTTATTATTTATGTATACTTGGCACACTTAACAGTAAAGTCCTCAAGTCCTTGTATTTGCACATATAAAAAAAATAAGGTATAGTGTATCCTCACCTGAAAATGCTTTGATATTGTTATTCATTCCAACCCTTATATGGAGTCATATTTCCTTTTTTTTTTTTTTTTTTTTGGGGGGGGGGGTTCATGTTCCATTGGAAAAGGACAAAAAAGTGGAAATAAGTATAGTAAGCATCTTACCATTATGTGCTCATATATTTCCAAATAAAAATTACTCTGGAAAAAAAAAATCACATATTCAGAGACCACAAAAGACAGATCGCACAAGATTTCTCTCTCCTGATCTTACAGTGCGTAGTCTGCACTCTGAGGACACTACCACACTAGCAGACTCTTCAGCAGCACTTCAGCTTCTTCACGCTCAATATTTCAAATCTCGCTTAGTAGTGACATTAGTGTAAACATACATGACAGACGTACGGGTAAAAGTAAAGATATCTGTTTTTGGACTCTAGAATTTCGAGAATAAAACACACAAAAGGAAAGGGCTTATGGAAAAGGTTGTGGAGACAGCGGGGATATGGGCTGTATGAATAACAATGTGAGTTGGAGGTGAGAAGAGTCGTATGTGATTTCTTACTTCTTCTTTGGTCAGTCAGCTGAGTCAGCTCGATTGGCTCAGGTACGCGTGACAATCAGGGGCGTAGCTACAATTAGGCAAACACAGGCAGTTGCCTGGGGCCCTGAGATTCCCAGGGGCCCCCAAAGCATCTCTTAAAAACTGATTTATGAAGTTCTCTTCAATTGAAAACTTTTTTTTTCTAAATCTTACTTCACATGCTTCAAAATACATCAAAAGGCTTCATCTTTAATGATGGTTTTGAGTACTCCCACTCCCTTCTTATTCAGTGGGCTATTCCATGTTACAACACATCTGAAAATTTGATTCAGGAAGAAAGTGGTAAAAAACACTTTTCCCCCCATTTATTTTCAACCAAGTCGTAAATAAAAACAATGTTGCTCTGAGATCTGAGATAAACATATCAGACTTTTAGGATTTTAAGGACTTTATCTAGCCCGGGAAACAGGATCATTTTCTCAAAATCAAACTTTTTGAGTTGGTGACAAACATTATTGTACAAAATCTCTTTTTTGGATACATAACTCACTGGACAAGGGGTCAAATAAAAATACATTAACTTTAAAATAATAGTACCAAAAAGTATGGTAACTGTAAATATCACCTCTTTCAGTAGGTTTTTTTTCCAGTTTTATGTTGTGCTTGATATTTACATATTTTTTCTTTACTAAATTATTTTTTCAATATTTACCTATTGTAATGTTTTTCACTTCATACTTTCTTGTTTGTTACTGTTACTCTGTAAATTCCCCACTGTGGGACAAATAAGCTGTCAATTGACCATAAAATATTTCAAATCCAGGACAAAGTGGACTAAATTATGTATTCACTTTTTTCAAAATCAAACTAAAGAACAGAACTTGAGGAAATGCATTTAGTTGCATTAAGTTACCATGTACAAGATTAGCACTGTCTCATGCCTTGATTCTGGGAAAGAGACAGTGGACCCAGGGAAGGCCAGTCTAGCTCTGAGGAAGATGAGTTACAAGGACATGGAGGGCCCCATTGACTGGGTTTGGCTTGGGCCCCCAAACCACTAACTACGCCCCTGGTGACAATACAAGCTGTACCTGCTCGGCTTCTCTCGGGAGGCCCCACACACTACTGGATATTTAGTAGCAAATATTAAACATGTTCGTTATCTAAGATAACCTTCCGAGCAGCTCCAATTAGAGGAAATCACTCTTAATACACATGACGTCATCAGACAATCAGGCCTTTGCTGACTTTGATCGTTAGGGGAAGATCGGGACAAAAATCAGCCCGATTATCTCGTAGTGTGTACCCACCTTTAGCCTTGTGTTCCCTAAATACTAAGACATTTTACCCACTGACATTTAGGCCCAATGTCCTCACAGTCCACAAATCATATCACACACACAATCATTGCAAAATAATAAAAAAAAAAGTGATAGAAAAAGGTTTTGGCTCAAGCAGAGCTTATGCTGAACTTTGTTGTCATTTCCTTTAGTCAGAAAAACAAAACCAGCTTTTTTTTTTTTTTTTTTTAAAGAAATATGGGAACTTAGAGCTGTGGGAACATATAGGCCCCTGATCACACTGTCAGTGTCTGACAGCTGTCAAATTTAAAAAGCTGGTGAGATTGTTGAAGAAGCTTCTCAGAGTTTGGACCCGATCCAACATCTTTACTCCATACTCATCTCAGCACAATCTCTTTTGGAGCCATAGTTTACTTCACTGTCAGAGAAAGACACTTTGTTTATGAAATAGTGTAAAATCATTCTTTAAAGGGTGCTGATCAACCTTTTGAAGCTTCCCAGAGATCCTCTTGTGGACAGCATCTCTTCTAACTTTTGTAAGTTCTCAGGTTACAAGACATTTTTATTTCATGTCTGGTCTGCCAAACACTCCAATCTGTAGACAGGAACATCATTTTCTTTGAGCTGACTCCAGAGATCTTCACAGCTTGCAGGAACCATGACCGTGAGAGGTTGACAGACATCAGTTTTGTTATAGCTGATGCAGTAATTAAAGAGCAGGTCATATAAAGGCTTGTTTGTAACAGACTTATTGTGATGGAGGATAACCTGAGAAATGTTTCAAAATGAACAGGTATTTTATTTCTATTATGTTTCAGGTGTTTGTGTGTCCATTTAATCAATGATTATATTATATGATACAAACATTATTTCACCATGTCCTAAAACAGACAAGAGTTAAAAAAAGCCGACAAAAATAAATGTTCTTTCATCACAAACTTGAGTTCTCTCTCACTCGAGGGTCTTCAGGTGTATGTTTTCTGCTGACAAACAAATGTCCATCTGCCTGATGCAGGTAGCCGTTAAAAAAGTCAGCTGCCGACAGTTTCTTCTTTAGGAGAACATCTTTAAAGCCCACCCACCCATCCTGGAGGAGAAGAAGAATGGAAGAATAGATCAATGTCTGAGATACTAGAGTAAAACAGATTGAAATCTTACTGCATCAGAAAAAAGCAGCCTGTTTGAACTACAGACCTTACAACAGACAGCCAGAGTACTGGACTTCTTCTGATAGCTCACTGAACCTGGGACTGGCTTCTTCTTTTCATCTGTGAACAACATGTGAGGTTAGTTTTCAAATTTTATCTTGGTTTGTTTAACCTTCATTTAAAGGTCCCATATTATGCAAAAAATCACTTTATTAAGTCTTTTAGTTAAATTTGTGGGTCTTTGGCTTCCCTCCCAGCCAACAAAATGTGATATTTAATGACAAAACCTGCACTTAGTAGTGCTTGTGAATGTAAAATCCTGACCTAAAACGAGCTGTCTGGAATTTCTGGGGTTTGCCGACGTCAGCGATTCCCTTTTTTGACCAATCAGGAGCAATTCTTACCTGATTGGTCCACCAGAGCAAATACCCCCGAACCCCCTTCCCGCCCACTCCTCTCCCCGCATCTGGGAAGACGCCTCTCCAGCAGTGAGTGTGGCTGTTTTTGGCTCTAAACAACCACATAGTTTCATGCACAAGCTTCCCATCTTGGAAGAAGACAAGACTTAGTGGCTAGAGTTCATTTATGAGGGAAATGTGCCAGCTACACTCAGTAAAACTGTGCATGTGTGCGCTTGTCACTTCACGGCCGACTGCTTTTCCAACCATCGGCCAACAAACCTGGGACCCTGGAAATGTGAGTATTTTAAATGCTGTGTGCTGTGGAGCAGATGTAAGAGCTTTTCCTCAGTGTCCCCCTGTCTCTGTGTTAGCTTCAGGATGCTAACTTTGGCTGCAGTTAGCCTGTTGTTTTAGCCTGTAATATAACAGTAAACAAGTTTTGCAGTTTTCTAAACATTGTGCACTTGGAGCTCGTGGGGCCGCTCTCAGTGACGTGGAAGAGCGGGGCGGTATCAGCGGTGGCTCATTTACATATGAAGGTCACGCCCACTAAATCAGAGCGTTCTGAACAGAGGGGCTATGAGAGCCTGGAAACAAGCTGCTGTGCTTGATTTATTGGCTTTTTGGACCAAAACATGTTACTACCATTTCATGAAGACACCAATGATCCATATTAAACTGCAGAAAAGGAGCAGAATATGGGACCTTTAAGCAGGAAATAATAGACTAAGACTAAAAATTCTTTTTAGAGCGAAAGGAAAGGTAAAATTTGTTCCTAAGACTGATACCAAGTTTCAGTTTTCAGTATCCTCCCTGGCTACTGAGCGTGAAGAGAGAGATTCACCAATCAGAAAACCGAGATACCTGAACTGAGACACAAAAACTATAGACTCCTTCTGTGTGAGAAGGTTTAATGGTTCCAATTCTCTGTAGAAAACAACATGATTTTTGTTTTGTTCAGTATGTAAAACCAGTTTTGATTCATTAAAATGTGTTGAAAAGTGTTAATGACTGGGAGAGAACTACCATAGCACCACACCAAGCACACAACATGTCTGTCCATCCATCAATCAATTTTCTACCACTTATTCTGTTCAGGGGCTGGAGCCTATCCCAATGGTCTCACAGAGAGAGACAACAGCTGTGTCCCAAATCACTTAATTCTGTATTTCCACTAATTGATTTGAGTCTGTTCACACTGACAGTGTGGGAAAAAAAACTCAGAGCACTTTGAGTTCTTAGCTGGCACACTCAAAACGGTCAGAAAGTTGAGTGTGGAATGCTCTGCATCATGCACTTCTCACACTCAACAGTCGCCATTGTCCTGGCAGGCTACCTGCGTTTGTTTATATCTGGCACGCCGCGCGCGGACTGATACACTAAGCGGCGAGCGCCTCGTAGCCAGCTGTGGCTCTGCAGGTCAAGTAAAATATGGCCCTGTCTGAGTGCAGAGGAAACCTGCAGAGGAGCAGGGAGAGGGTGTTTGGTGCGAGCGCTCTGGGCTTCTGCTGCACAAACACTGCTGTAGGGGTAATTTCTGCCCTAAACCTTGTGATAGGACCCAACTCGTTCCATCATGGAGTATCACTTTAAGGTTGATCAACACTCAGCAAGCACAGACAGTTTCATGTGGACGTCATGCAGCAGTGACATTTTCACACATTAATCAAACTCTACGAACCATACCTAAGAATGAAATGTGACATCTTCCCACATGATTTAAAAGTTTGACTGTCCTGCCCTTCCACATGGTCCTCAGAGGTATCTGATGACAGGAAAAAGTTATGAAAGTCACATTCAACACAAACTTGTATAATTCTGATGAATCAGCCAACATTACTCGAGATCCGATGGCCCGGTGCAGTCGACCAATCTGCTCACACGTCTGTTCCTCCCACACTATCCAGCTCATGGACAAACTGATTTTTGGTGCTGTTGGGAAACAAAAGTGTGAGCTGGAAGAGTGCCTCTTGTGTTTAAGGGAGTATGACTCTTTGTAGTTCAGACCTACGTACCAAAGGTTACACCAGTCTGTCCCTGCTCTCTCTTGTTGGTCATCCTCTCAGGCAGAGTCATCAAAGTATCGATCAGCTGCAATACATAGCACAGAAACATCGGAGAGACTGTTAGTGAGACAACCAGGTGATGACTTCAAAAAATCTCTCTGAAACTCACCAGATGAGCTCCTTTAGAGGCCAGGACAGTTCCAAGCTCATCCGCTGTGCAGTTTTCAGGGACCAGCTGGAGCTCCTGGTTGAGAATGGGGCCCACATCGAACCTGCAAGTAAAAACAACCTTAATTTATTAAAACTTTGTCAAACTTAAGTCAAAAATTCATATACATGCTGAACCCACCTGTCAGGGCGGATCTGCATGATGGTAACACCTGTTACAGCATCGCCATGCAGGATGGTGTGGAAGACAGGTGCTGGACCTCGCCACCTCGGCAGCAGGCTGGGATGGACATTCAAAATCCCGCTAAGGGAGGGAGAGCAGGACGCAGAGTGAAACACAGAAACAGGGACAAAGTGAGTCACAGGGTGAGACACAGAGTGAGAAACAAGGAGAGGCACAGGAAGAGGGACAAAGTGAGACACAGGGTGATACAAAGAGTAAGACATAAAGCATAGATAGTGGTGCAGAGAGTGAGACAGAAAGAGTGAGACAGAGTGCAGCCTGACTTCAGACAGTCACATGGTCATTTCACTGGATCCACACAACATGACTTACTCCAGGATAGGGATGGGTACCTTTCACATTTGAAACGATACGGTACTGATACCCGGTACCTGGCAATCCGTACCGGTACTCAACGGTACCAATTTTCGGTACTTTTTTGTGTTTATGTGGTAAAAAATATCAATTTGTTTAATAATAAAATATATGTTTTTTGCAACTTAACATATTTTTTATTCAATAAATAACCTTACAATGCTGTGTTCATGTCCAGCTTGGAAAATTGCCTACTCTTCTACTCTCACAGTTACAAGGATGCATTTAGGTACCTAAACATGGTACCTTTTGATTCTACGTGAACCGGTACCTGGTACTTTTGACATAATTTGGTCGGTACCTTTAAAAGTACCTAATTCGGTACCCATCCCTACTCCTGGACAAAACACATCTCCAGCAAACACAAACACTCACTGTGGAAACTTGTTGATGAGTTTCTGTGGGAGTAAACAACCAAAAGACACGACCACCCCTACATCAAAGTGTCCGTCCACGTTGTTGGGGGGCCAGCTGTGAATTGGAAGGCAGTGCTGCAGAGCAAACCTTTTCACTGGAACATCACCTGGCAGGGTAACAACTTCCAGGGATTTCAATAACTTTCCACTGGAGTTCCTACAAACAGAGCACCCGTGTTAGTCACTTCTTTAACTTAAAGAAACCACAGTTGACGTGTGAGGGTTGATTCAAAGTCTGACAGATGTATGTGAATCTTTAAACCTGAGTTATACTTGATCTTAATAACAAGTTGATTGTCTTTACATTTTTTAAGATCACTGTAGGTGGAGAACGGGAAAAGACAATGTCTCTGGTAGTGTATGGCTCATGTTTGTTTGCAGGCTGATCTGAATCTTTCTCGGGTTTAGACTTAAAACTATAAGCTTTGTAGCTGAAAATTCCCTAAAATCTGTGGGGTCAAACTGGAAGCTGCATGAGTTAGTGCCATGATTTGCTGTGTGATTAAGGAGTCATGGGGAAATAAACTCTCTTTGTTGTTATTTTGTTGTTTTGCTGACATTTTCGCTCGCTCTCAGTATCATATGTTGTCAGTTTATTTTAAAAAAAATGCCTCGCCACAGGAGGGTGTGCCTTGACAGGTCTACCTGCTGGATGTGAGGGCCTTCAGAGACTCCACAGCGAACTGATCAGTACCGAAAAACAAAAGCCTCCACGGGGGTCCTGATGACGACATGCGCCGGCAGAGCTGCCTCGGTCCCCGTTGAGCCCCACTCTCGCCCCGGGCGCCGCACAGGGTCCGTAAACACCGGCGCTGCAGCAGGTGAAGGACTCTCACAGAGACTCTCATGGAGGCTCTCGCTGCCGGGTTGTTCGTCCACATGTCACCCGTCGTCGCTTCGTCTCGGGGGCCCCACAAAGCAAAGACTCCAGACCCTGGGCTGATTTCTGTCCCTTAAACCATTAAAACCTCTCAATGTTGTTGGTTATTTGCGTCCGCACACGGCGGCGCCATGTTTTCTGCATCACTTCCGGTTGCTTCTTCTTCTTCAGGGGTTACTAGTTTCCATTAGTGCCATCAACTGGACAATAAAGGTATTTAGAAGATTACACAAATTGTCCTAGTTAAAGGAGTTTAAAATAAACTAAAGAAGATATTTGCCTTGAGGTTTTTCAGAGTTTTTCTATACATACACAAAAAATATGTAATACAAAAGAACATTGAGATTAAAATATGTATTTTATAGACATGCACACACATGCTGGTAATGTATCTGCAGCATCTTTAGACAGTATGTGCAGTGAAACTATGCGAGTGTATTTCAGGGTCAGGTTAAAGAAATGCCCCACTATCCCACAGGTCATCTTCATAGGATGTGAGGAGTCTTGAGCTAATGCCATCAGGACCCACAACCTTTCTCAACTTTCAAATCTTGTTTTATTACTTTTTTACTTGTATTTTATTTTTTCCATTCTTTTCTCTTTTTAAATTTTTTTTCTTTATTACATAAAACAGAGGTCCCTCCAATCAGACCTGGAAGGAGTTGAATGAAATGTGACCAAATGAGTCGAACCCTGTCTCTGTGTTTATAAAACATGAAATTCTGACAATTGAAACAAATTTGACCCACAGGTTAGAGCTTCACAATAAAAATTTGATTTCACCAGTTTGCTTTCTTTCTTGGACATGGGAAGAGTGGGGTGTACACATCAGGTTTCCTGTTAGAGCAGGCTCCATCAGGAGTTTTTAAGTTTCATTCTGTGAGTGAAACATGGAACAGTGCGTCTGTGCAGCTCCAGCAATGTTAGCCACTTTCAAACATAACAGTTTTATTGAATCGCTGCACTGTGCTCCCCTCTGACATGGAACTTTCAACCCGAAATGGGATTTGAACATATCCCCCACCCACCCTCAGATTGATAGACACTGATCTGTGTGTGGTAATGAGCGTGCACCCTTTTTTAGATAACTGAAGTCCAATGTAACCTGCCTCTCACCTGATCACAGCTGGGATAGGCTCCAGGCCCCACAGCTAAAGATAATGGATGAATGGTGTTACATGCAGAAGGGGCTGAGTGGTTACTCACACATAGACAGATACGTATAGGATCTCTGAGAAGTCTGACTGACATGTGTGGTAAATATGTGGTAAACCTGTCTGACTGGTTTTCTCTGTGAGGAACCAACATCAGACACGCTGCTCTCCTTCAGGTACACAGTGGAACATCCCACCGGTAACGAGGACAGTTGGTGCCAGGACTTAGCAACAGAACCATCTTAATTCCATGGATAGATTTCGAATCATTTTCACTCTGTAAGGAGACCACACACAGGCCTCTCTGTCCCTCAAACACACAACAAGAAGAGCCCATCTTCAACATTCACACAAACAATTCTTAAAAGCTCTTCACTGGTTTATACCAAAAGGCCTTCTGAACACAGTATTGAATCAATTTATAGATGCCCATGTAGTACGTATAGCACAAATATCCCCTGCTTAGAACATCAGCTGTAAGGTTAAAACATCGATCAGACTTTGATCAGATTCGGGAACTTGTGTCTGAATGTGGAAAAAAATTTCCGCCTCAGTCAGACGCTTCAGCAAAATCCTTCCTCATCCTTCACATTCAGCTTCAGCTTCACGTCCTCTCTCCATCTGACTATGACAGCGTCTCTGATCAGTTCTCTCCAGATGATCACCTACAGGATGAGCCGCTGACCCAAGATCTTACGGTTAATTTCAGCCAAAGCCACAGAGAACACAAATGCTTTCTCATCAGAGAGACCTGCGTAGATATCCACTTCCTTTTCCTGTTTCTCTGTGAACACATGAAACAAAGAGAGACCGTTTGTAAGGACAGATAAAGGTCAGACTGAAGCAACAGCACAAGCAGCTTCCAGCTAGGCCTGTCACAATAACAAATTTTGCTAGACAATAATTTTCCAAAATATATTTCTGATAAACGATATTATTGTCAACATTATTTTGATTTTTTTCCCTTTTTCATTGATGTAATTACAATAAATGAAGTAATAAAGTGAGCACACCATTTTAAGAGCAAGAAACTTTAATTTCTTAGGAGTATTTAACTGTAATTAAAAGGTCAGGATCTTTTAAATAAAATAAATTAAACAAAAAATACAATAAATTTAACAAACAAGAAAGAGAAAAAAAAGATACAATGAAAATGAAATGGACTCTCTTTTAGAAAAAAATACATGTCAATGAAAATAATTAATACTAATCAAAAACAATAAAACATAGACCCTGTCTCTAAAGAAAAAATGAACCCCCCCAAAAAACAAAAAAAAACAAAAAAAACAATAAAAACTATAGCCTAAATAAAAGGGAGTTTAACATGTACTTTTTCCCAGTCAATCCGTACTGTCTGTCAAACATTTTGAACATTTCTGGCTTTCAACCGTATTGAAGGGCTGCATTTCTTTGGCAATGTAGCTGTCTTTGAGCGCCCACCATTTGGCGCTTTTATTTCTATTTACTTTGCAGACCTAAAGCCTCAGTAAGAGCGGATTGTCAAAGAACAAGGCTCCGCTGCACCTCCCCTTCTTCTTCTTCGTTGCCACTATTTTCAAACAAATGCGACATATCAGCTCGTTGGTGTTCATGAGCTCACACTTTGTTCATTCTGATAAAAAACAAAATAGTCCCACACTGGGACTGTGGCAGGCGGCTTAAGAATCGTATCTTTCGTACCATCACTCATATTAGCGTGTGTTTCCTCCTTACCCCTCAGGACGCTCGCTTCAGCTCTATCTGTGTGTACGCGCGAGCAGCCCCGTCGCAAAAGACACCAAAGATCGCATTTTTGACAGATGCTCTAAATCCGCTATAGAACCTATGCACCCCGATGTTAGGAAAGATAGACGTAGTGAGCCATCTTCTCATTCAGCCTCTTTGGTTGAAAGAGAGGAGGAAAACAAACATGCATGCAGTGTCAGTTTATCGAGGCTGGCAAACTTACCAAGGACGTTTTTATTTATCATTCGGTTAATTAATTTATTGATTATCGTGACAGGCCTACTTCCAGCTCATTCTGTCTGATAGTGTACAGGCTTTTTACAACCTTGAAACGTAACAATGACCCAAAGTAATAAAAAAAAACAACCTAATGTAATAAAACCTGAATTGTAATAACTGATTGATAATGTAACAAAAGTGCTGAGCCCTAAATGTAATTTAAAAAATGTAATACAACCCAAAATTTAACAACTTCTTACATTTAGGGTGTGATTAAAGTTTTTTGTTTAAATTTTGGGTCATTGTTACATTTTGGGCTCTGCAGTGATACAACAAAAGTTGACCTGTGTTCACCAAGATTGGCCTCAGATTTCATGTGTCTACACCCAAATCTGCACCAGTTACTACTTAAGTTTGATAAATGTAGGCCACAGAGAGGAACTGAATCAGCCTGATCACAGAGTCTGATCACGTGGTGCTGTTCACTTCCTGTCAGAGTCAAATGAACTCTAAGTTTGACTCAGATGCACAGAAATGTTTCCAATCACATGCCCTGTGCACAAGCTGAGAGATTACACTTTAAAATTCTTAAACCGAAATCTTTTCAAACAAATGACTTCTGTCATGTTTCCTTGAAGATGGTCTATGAAATGTGATCTTTGCTTTTACCTTTCTCCTCTTCCTGTTTCTTCAGGCCCACTGTCTTTGGTCGTCCACGTCCCCTTCGGATTGGATCTGACTGGCTGTTACCCCGAGGTCGTCTCCTGTTCTCCATGTCATTGGTTAAAGAAGAATCTATCCTCTCTCTACGGATACGTTCCGTTCTCCTCCTCTTAAAGTCCAGTTTGTCTACAGCAGAAACAGAGATGGTTGGAGCCGAGTCCCACAGATTGTGACAGAGCAGAATTCTTTGGATATTCAGACCCACATTAAAACCACATTAAAATAGGGCTGAACGATTTTTGAAAATAATCTAATTGTGATTTTTTTGGGACCAATATTGCAATTGCGATTTAGCATGCAATTTTATTATTTATTCATGTCTATTTTTATTGTTATTATTATTATTATTATAATCTATTTTTATTTTTCATTTTATTTTATTTATTTATTTATTTATTTATTTATTTATTTATTTATTCATTTATTTATTTTTTATTTTTTTTTTTGGGGGGGGTATCTTTTGTATTATTTACTAAAAACAATTAAAATCTTTCTATATCATCTTATAGTTTAAAGGCCAGGCCTACATGTTATGATGAAATGAAATAGACTGAAGCATGAATTGATATGAATAATATGTCTTTATTTAACTATCACAGTCACAGAACTTCAAGCCTTGTACACATATTATATATTTGCCGGAAAAAAACAGCATTTTGACTTTAGCTGGTTTTAAGGAAGAAGGAGCACAAGTTACTATATCCCCTCCAGGTTTGCGTACATGAAACTTAAAAATATATATATATTTTTATAAATTACAGACTCTGCGATTTGAAAATTGCGCTCTGTTACATTGCGATGTCGGTTTAAATTCGATTAATTGTTCAGCCCTACATTAAAACCACATAATAACTCAGTTTGAAACAGATAACCATCTTTTTCTGACCCCTGTAGAAACATCAGCTGTTTGTGAAGTCCCACCAAGGAGGGTTAATAGAGTCTTCTTTTCAGAGGCGAGTTAATCAAAGCAGAAATCTCTGAGCTGACCCAGTCTTACCTGCTATGGCTGGAGAAGAGCGCTCGTTTAATTTGGCGCTGAGCAGCTTCCTGCTTATAAACACATAACCACATGGACAGGACTTGCACGCAACAGGGATCTAAAGAAAGCAGAAGACAGGAGGTCTACATGAAGGTCTCAAACATCCTTATTGTCCAAATCATCCAGAATAGTGCAGCAGGTAGATGAAAAAAATCATTCACATGATAATGCAAGCATGAAACTCTCTAAGGGACACTCCTTTGAAATAAAACAGACACCCGTAAATTTGTGATGGTGGTCATCTCTGGGAGACACTCTTTTGAATAATGATGCAAGACTGTGCAGGGTTACCCTGTGCAGAGCTATTGGACCTACAAAGACCACAGGCATACTGGTCTTTCACGCCTTCACAGGTTGTGATACTGTAGCAGCCTTTTGCAAAAAAAAGGCAAAAACACTGCTTGCCAAACCTGGGAGATTTGTCCTGAGGTCTCTCCCATCTTTAGCAAATTAAGTCAATGCCCTCCTGTACTTGCTGATGGGGACCTTGAGATCCCTGAGAAGTTTGTGGTTCTGATGTACTATATATCAAGTACAGCTGAGGCTAGATTTAACATGTTCGCCTGAAAGCAGAGACCATATGAAGCCATTCCTTCAACAAGAGCAGCTCTGATTCAACACACTGAACGTGCTGCATATCAGGCAGGATGCATATGGAGTCAGGCAACCAAGCGTCAACCAAAATCAGAGAGTCCTGTTGACTGGGGATGAAAAAAGGTTGGTGGACATGGTGGGTTTTTTGGACAGCTGATAAACCAGTTGCACCAAGTTGTGTACAACTGGCCAAGAGTGGCTGCAAATCAGAGTGCTGTGAAAGGTTCAAATGTTTCAAATTGGGGTTCATCTGCACAGCACTGTGCAGCTGCAAGTGAGGCTAGAAAAGTAAGCAGCCAGCTTGAGTCTTTGGTATGGCTCAGTCTTTGTGTTTCAGTTAGACCTATGGCCCAGCTCTTTATCAGTGTGTCTCTAATTTTAACAGTGAACCACAGTGTTTAGTTTGGTTTTAGTGTATTGTTTTCCACCAGCTTATGTGCTATGTGCTACTTTACTCATCTGTCTTTTTGTTTCCCCTTCGCTTGAATTTAATTGACAAAGTTACTGTTTATTTCTCTATATATGAAAAAGATAAAAAATTAAAAAACAGAAGAAGAAGAGAAAAAACAGCCTATAAATATAAAATAAAAAAACCCCCAGAACAATCAGACAAAAATGAAAGAAAAAAACAAACAAAAATCTCTTGTGGCTGTTACCTTGTCATGGTAAGGGAGTTAATGTACTTTGATGAACCCTGTGAGCTTTGCTGTTAGCAGGCGCTCCTGGCAGGTTTTACCAAATTGGACAGGTCAAGGTTGGAGAGTTAGACAAAACACAGTCAAATAAACATTCTTGGCCCTCAGTTTTGAAATTACAAGTGTCTGTAAATAGTTTCTGGTCGAGTGACCTTATGGACACTCCTAATACCAATTTTCTGCTAAGGTGGGAACTATCTTAAAACTGGATACCATTGTTGATTTTCAAGTCTCTGATGTCTATTTGAATAAGTGGCCAATAGAGGGTATCTGTTCCAGCGTTTCAGCTAGCATCACCATCTGAACTATTGAAAAACTGTGCGTATAACAGAAATGGCGGCCATCTCAAAAAATGGACGCCATCTTGGATTTCCATGTGTTTGATGTTAAATTTCAAAAGAATGTCCCTTAGAGAGTATTTGTGCCAAATTTCATGTTTGCATCACCATTTGATCTTTTGAAATAATAAGTTCTTGATAGAAATGGCAGCCATCTTGAAAAATGAAAAATGAAAAACCATCATAAAACTTAGACAGATTACCTAATCCTAGACAGTAAGAAATGCGATTTCCAAGTCCAGATCATTTTGATCCGGATCAAATTCTCTCTTTAAGTCTTAAAAAAAGTAAAAGGTATGATTGATGATTTTAACACAAAAACATTTTTGATTATTCCAAACTCCTGACTTATCTTACACAGGGAGAGCAAACAGAAGGTTCTTCAAGAGTTAAGACTTCTTAAGACTTCCCTCTGCACAGTATCTGCTGCAGGAGCACAGAGATCATATTTAATGGTCTTTACTCAGACACAGGGGCAAAGAGAAGCAACCCCAACAGTGCAACCTCTTTACACCTTTCTCTTTTTGTTTGAGAATGTTGACAAACTTCAAGGAGGGTCCTCTCTCTAAACTTTCACCTCACTGTCTGGATCTCTGAACAACAAAGTGATCATATCATTACTTACTTTCCCATAAAGCACTAGTGTCATTCTAACACATCTGCAGAACATTTTCTCTTCCTCAAACTCTACTGAGCACTGACTCCATGATGTCTGACAGAGGAACTGAGGAAGTCTCTAAAATAACCTCCTTTGACCTCACATGTCTTGTTTGGTGGGATTCAATCGTCACAGTTTATATAAAACGTGACATTACATTACGAAGCTTACATAAGCATATGGCTCTCTTGAAGCCTAGGATTTGATCAACACCTGGTACCACACCATGTCACTACATGTCCCAGTCAGGGAGGATTGGAGCAAATGCTGGGAGGGGGGTACAAGCCTGTTTCTGATGATGATCAGGGGACACAGACTGTGTGTGTGTGTGTGTGTGTGTGTGTGTGTGTGTGTGTGTGTGTGTGTGTGTGTGTGTGTGTGTGTGTGTGAGAGAGAGAGAGAGAGAGAGAGAGAGAGAGAGAGAGAGAGAGAGAGAGAGAGAGAGAGAGCTGTGGGTCTAAAACTAATCCCAAGGCTGCCTCACACACACTATGTGCTACTACAGCCGGTACCACTGTGAGAAAACTGCACCAGCTGAACACTTTATCATCCATTTCTCAGACAAAAAGAACATTTCTCCTCTCACCTGTTGGTCGCATTCAGGACAGGATTTCGTAGCCATTTTGACTTTCTTTGTTTTATTTGCCGACATAGTCCGTTTCTTGTTTCTTCTGTCTCAGCAAACCGGATCTTGACTTTAGTTCATGAGCAGCCACTGGCCCTCTCCAACAAACACCCCCGAACACGACGAAATGCCCTCAGCGAAGCTAAAGAACAGCTTACCTTTAAAAGTCAAACACACAACATACGCCAATTCAACGCTATGGCTAGGCGCATGCGCCGAGTGAGTTCTTTTTCAGATGATGCGTTCAAAATCCTCGGGAAAAAACGGTAGAAAGGAGCGCAGCAGCAGTAACAGTTTAACAGGAACACTTCCATATGACTATAAATGTCCTTAAAAAAGCCTTGGCACGATTTGAAACTCACTTCCAAGATACAAACCCGTAATTGTTGGTTTGCAGACTCACTGCGGTCACGTCAGCCGTCTCTCGATTTCGCGTGGTCAAGCCAGCCGCTCCAAAAATTTAAGTGCGCTCTTATTACAGAATTGATGGCAAGCGCAGAGAAACTGGTGGGAAAGTCGGCTCGTATATAATGATAATAATAATCTATGGGCTCTACCTTACAAGAGCGTGTGGTAACTTCCGTTTTTCAAAATAAAAACTGGTTGTGAAATACAATAAGATGTTATGCGGAAAAAAACGAGAACTACATTAAGATAAAATGTTCAGATTTTTAGTATAGAATACATTAAATTCATTAAAAATACATATTTTTTAAAATGTGTTCAAATGCAATAAAAAGTCTCATGGAGCAGGCTTAGATCTACGATTCTGTGTGAAATTAGGAAAGGCACCCAAACGAAGCGGCGGAGCGTCGCCATATCGGCAACGCATACCGGAAAAGGTAAACCGGAAGTTGATCTTCTTCGTCTATTTTTCCCCCACTATTTCGGCTGTACGACGCCATCCAGGAACCCGGGCCCAAATTTTCCAAAAAGA
Organism: Halichoeres trimaculatus; assembly: GCF_033239565.1. Lineage (NCBI taxonomy): Eukaryota > Metazoa > Chordata > Actinopteri > Labriformes > Labridae > Halichoeres > Halichoeres trimaculatus. The sequence continues at coordinate 37,511,505 of NW_027437181.1, forward strand.
ATGAGTTTCAATTAATTTTTATTACTTTTTAGGCTCCACAACATCACATCGAGGAAACAAGCAAGAATTATAAGAGAAAGAGTCTTTTGATTACCCACTATCTGGTCTTTTTCATGTACATGATAACTTATTTAGTGCTTCAATGCTGCAACTGACACAAAGAGACTGAATTGTTGATGACTGAATGGTACGAGACATCGCCTTCACCCTCTCTCTGAAAAGTGGGGCAACACTTTTTCTTTTGTATCATGGCAAACTTGTTTGATTGAAACCCAGCCAGGTTCATTATGAATTATCTATTTTATGATCATTTTTAAGAGAGGACCATGTTACTGATAAGTGATCTGTAAAGTTTTCTTGATATCAGTGTTGTGACTTCTGATTTTCCAGACACACCTGTCTATTTTGACAAAAGACAGCAGTCTTGAGCGGACTGATGTATCATTGTCTGAGTTTGGGTGTCCTCTCTGTCCAAAATTTAAATCAAGAAGCCAAACAGTGATCCAGAGGCACATGACAAACCACAATGAAAATGCAGTGCATTGCCAAGGTATGTTGGTGAGAAGAATCCAAGATCTTCTACATTACATACTTCTGTGTTACATATATATTACAAGTAACAGCAACAGTGCTAAACCTACCCCCCCCCCCCCAGCAAACAAATACACACACACACACACACACACACACACACACACACACACACACACACACACACACACACACACACACACACACACACACACACACTGTTTTGGTTAAGGAAAAATACAATTGTTTATCTTTATAAGTATAGTCTTTATAAGATGGTAAGTATTTTTTCTACTCTCCTTTTTGCAGAAAAATTGCTATGCAGGTGCAATCTGTCCTCCAGAGATCGTGGCCATTTCCACTGTCCATTTTGTGCGGGGACAATTATTCAGAAACTCAACATGGTAGCACATCTGGCTGAGTGCAAAAAAAAATTGATGTAGTCCAAAACACATCAAAGCCATCCTCATCAGAGACCCACCCAACATTAAGAGACCTTCAGGAGGATTTCACTGCATCACCAATATCATCACCAACACTTTCAACATCAAATTCAACTCCATCTTCTGAGTCTGCACTGATTATAGACCACTCCTACTCTCTCGCAGCATCGCCCAAGACCCCCACAGATTTTAGTTTGCCATCCTCCCATGTGAAGTGCCCTCACTGCTCCATGGTGTTATACCATCAGAATTTGCTTTTACACATACAAAGAAAATATGGTCAACCAAAAGATTTAACAGCCCAGTCTCACTTGAAAAGCACATGTGTCGATCAGAATAATGGCCTGTATGTAGTCAGTAAGACAGAGCGTGGTTTTAGTGTGCCAGTACATGTGCAGCGCAGAACACATGGACAGCAACATGTCACAAAATGTGAAATGCAGGAATGCCAGCAGTATCACTTGCGTGCAAAAAGGAGTGGGCTGTGTCACAGTATGTGCCACCATTTACGTTCACTGGACTATTGTAGCACTGCCGCCACTGAGGTGCCACTGCAATACGGGGTCCTCCAGGAACTGGTTGACAACCTTGTCTTTGGTGACTCTGAGGTGGATCTCTGCAAAAAGAGGCAACAGGAAGCAGTGGAAGCACATGTCCCCTTTTCTGTGTTAGTGGACCTTGGTGGCTCCCAAAATCATCTTTGTCTTTCTATTTTTGAGCCCCATTTATACCATTACAGCACATTAGGAAGAGTCATGGTGACATACAACCTAAAAAAAACATCTGGCATTGTCCCTGCGCTTAAGGCGGTATAGCTTGCCCTCACAAGTACATTGCAAAGTGGCACCTTTTCCAGACTCATAAAAACCTTTTCATAACTGCACCACCAACCAAAACACCACAAGTGATAACTCACGCTATCAGTCTCCCTACTGCAGAGATGGAAAGAACTGTGAGATATGTGTGTGAGTGTACAAAAAATACCTGCAACTCTCCCTGAAGAGACCACATCCCAAAGAGCTCTAACAGAGTACCCATGGCAGTTGTTCCCAAAGGAAACAAAATGCAAGATGTGTCCAGATAGTCCAAAACTGGAGGAGGCTGTGCAAATCACTGACAAGGCCAGAATATTTGGCATGGAAAGCGTAATGCAAAGTAAGTTCAGTACATTTTAAACTACCATGTATAGAAAATTGATGCACTAATGTTTCTATTTCTGTCTGAAACAGACATCTCAACTTAAAGTAAAAGGTGCTCCAAATGCCATATGGTGTATCGTTATCAGGAGTGGAGAAATGGTCTTTATAATTTCGATGACCATGTAATCCTTACACTCTGACTTTGCCTCTACTTGAGACACAGCAAACTTTGCTTTTCTATTTTTCCTCCCATGTTTTAATGTTTAAAAATACTGTTCATCGACTGCTCTTTAATGTCAAACACAGTTTCTTCATAGAAACAAATGTTTGACTTAATTCATTTTTTTCCAGAAAATATTCAACATTGTGTACTTAACTTCATGGGTGCCAATAATGATGAGTAGGACTGTATATAATCATTTAGAAAAGAGAAATACATTTTATTTGCAACACTATAAAAGCTATTTAGTTTCAGCTTTCCCACTTTATAAACATACTTTTTTCCCCGGGTTTTCTTTGTGCAACATTTCAATCTTCTCCACATGATGGACAGAATGTAAGTGTGTGCTTTCCGCAGATGAAGGTCTTGAATTTAAGACGAGGTTAAAACGTTTCAACTTTTCTTGTACTCTTGGGAAAGACAGAACTGGCATCTATTCCATTAATATATATATATATATATATATATATATATATATATATACACATATACACACACACACACACATATATATATATATATATATATATATATATATATATAGTCCTCATATAATCAAATGTGCATTGAATACAGACAATAAGTCATATTGTTAATTTGAATTTTATTTCAGCAAGTAACAATGATAATCGCTATCATCTGCTTTGTCTGTATCTGATTCACAAGTGGTTTTACACAGGGGAAAGAAAGTGCTCCACACTCTGCTCTCAGCAAATCAACAGCTTAGAGAGAGGGCTCAGCAGGAAGTGTCAGGAGGCAGCAAACCATTCACAACCTTTACATCATGGAGACTCAACATGGCAACTCACGAGCAATCCTGAGGGACTGTTCCAACCTGTTTAATAAAGGTGACCTGTGAGGACAGCACCACCAAGCACCTGCTCACTGACTGCACCTGGACAGAGTCAGACACTGGAAATTAGTTATAGAGAGTTAAACCAGGTCACACCTGAGCATACACACACATGCTGCACTTCTGAACATCAATCTGCTGAAGATTAGTCCAAAAATAAACCAACACATGAGATAAGGGCTGACAGACACGCCTGGTGGTAATCAAAAGAAGCATTCCTGAAGAATGACAGGATGGGGAAGTAGGACTTTTGAAAAATAGGAAACCTGTTTTCATTTTTACATTTCTGATACTATGGGGTTTCTTTGATCTCTGCTGGCACAGCAGGAGAATTGAGGATCATGCAAACTGCTGCACAGAGATATGTGCTTCCATTTCTCTGGACTCCTCCCTCCTGCAGAGCAGCTCTGACTCAGGGCTAGAAACACCACCACAACGCTTTGTATACTTTATACATTTGATTAATATGTTCACATCTTCATACAGAGAGATGTGAATAAGCGAGGGGTGAGGACTTGTGAATACAACTAAAAAGAGAACAATTCTATAGACATTAAAATAATACAGGTTAAAGACAGATTGGTCAGATAGGATTCATAAAGGAATGGTGCCTGAAGCTTGCCGCTTTGCAAAGTGCAGTATTGCTGGCACACTTCTCAAATTGTAACATCTCCAAGCTACTTCAAAAACAGCTGTGTTGCATGAGATGGTGACGAGGACATGAGTGAATTCTTTAAGCTCTCTTTGACACTTATTTTTATTTCTGGCCTACAGCGATATACTCATAACACCAGGCGAATAGTTTTAAAGGACCAGGCCCTCGTAGGCAGGGCCCTCAGATTCAGGGGACTCTCTCTGCAGGCGGAGATGCTCCAGTGTGTTGTGGAAGTGTTTGTTGATCTGCTCTGTTTCTTCGCTGGCTTCCAGATTGGGCAGATCTTCCCTGATCTTCTGGATCAGCTGGTTTAATACCTGGACCGTCACCTGGATTGACAAGGAAAGAAGAAAGTATCAGACTATTAATTCAGCAGTTTGGATCAGACAAAAAGTCCAGTGTGGGAACATTTATGAGCTACATGAAATAATCTTTCTGTCACTAACTGCAGTTAAGTGACAAGATTTCTATGTAGTTTCTCATCTTGGTCTCTTACCGCATCGTTTTCTCGCTCGTAGAAGCAGACATATCTGTTGAGGATTTCGATGAACAGCTGGACCTGCAGCGACGGGTCCATGCACTGGTTTGCTATCTTCAGGGCTTTCTTTAGACACTCCATCACCCGCTTCCCATCACGGATCTGTGGATGGAGCCAAACAGGTATTCTGATGAGGTGATTGGGTGTGACCTGGTCAATCATGAGTGTGTTCATCTCACTTTGATGTAAACCGTGTCTTCCGTTGTGACCCTGCATTAACTGAGCCTCACCTCTTCACCATTTTTGTCAGTGCTGCGTCCTGACCAGAAGAGGTGAGCACAGATACTGACAGCTCGGCACTGGTCAGGTTTCTTCAGCAGCTTGGAGGCAGCCAGTGCGCACTGAGTCCTCAGAGGCTCGTGGTTCTCCTCACTGAAACATCGCATCCGCTCAAAGGTTCCGATTATTAGAGTGATGGCTGCCAGCTGGGCTTTGGAGTCACTGATCTCATCCTCATACAGCGAGAAGGCCTGTGAGGGGGACAAAACAGGACTTTTCATTCAAGAGCTGCTGATCTGAGAGAAATGCTTTCCTGAACCAAAGACAGTTCTACCATCAGAACTGTCACAGGCGTGTACGCCACCTGCAGCCTTGATGGCTTTGCTGCTTGTGCTATGTTGCTTTACTGCAATCTGCTGGTCAAACCACTGAACTACAGCCACCCCAAAATGTTTGGTAGCAGACAAGGTTATAATAGTTAACTAACGAAAACTAAAAAGGAAAACTAAAATTTTAAATACATTGCAGTTAACTCAAACTAATAAAAACTAGAAAAGAAAACAAAAACGATAAGTAAACTAAAACTGTATCTTGTGTTCACAAAACTAACTGAAACTAACCAAAATGATAGACAAAATTCCCTTAGTTATAGTTTTTGACAATATTAATAGCCTTTAGGATTTAAATTAATCCAACACATTTTCCCAACCAATTTTAGACAGTTTTCGGCAGTTGTCAGAGCCGTACGGCACCATCATAGCAACATACTGGGACGTGCTTGTTTACTGCACTGACTGGCTGTGCTCTGCGCTGCGACGAAACATGGTGGAGCAATGAATCAGAGCATCTGTAATAGTTTAATTTCATGTGAATCTTATTTTATTGTTACAGAGTCCAAGTTTCTAATTATTAAAGCTCATATTATATTGTTTTATATAATTTATGTTTATACTATTTTTATTTAATTCATGTTCACATTTTTTTTATATAATTTATGTTTATATTTTATATCAAGTTTATATTATTTTTATGTGTTTAAGGCAGCAGCCAACATTTCAGTATCAGCATTGACTGAGCAGTGAGCACTATGTTGAACTGGAAAATGAACTGTATGACAAAATATTTACTCTGACTTTTTTGAATCCTGCACCTGGTTAATAAGGTGTGAAAAACTAAAACTAAACTGAAACTAAACTGAAACTAAACTGAAACTAAACTGAAACTAAGCCTTGTTGCAAAAATTAAACTAATAAAACTAGAAAAATAAAAACTAGAATGCCCGCTCCAAAACTAATTAAAACTAAACTGTAATGAAAGAAAAATGTCAAAACTAATTAAAACTAAACTATAATGACAAATCCAAAACTATTTTAACCTTGGTAGCAGACCCATCCATCCAGACCCTGGAACTCTCACACACCTTCAAGTCCTTCAGATGTTGGACAGCGTACCTGTGACATGAACTCATAAGCTACAGTCTCATGATTCTCAAAGCCAATCTCTCCTGCAGCCAGCGCCCCTTGCAGGAAGAGTCGGAGGGGCAGCTCAGCCAGCTCAGCCTTGATAAGTGCACTTATGGTCTGGTGGGCAAAGGAGAAGATCTTCTGGCACTTTTTCTCCCACTTGTCATCCTGAAAAGAGAGACATGTAGACTAGTGTCAGGTGGGATGGACAAAAGTTTCAGAGGCAGCATTCAATTCAAGTAGGAAACAACATGTCCACGCACCAATGAGGAGTTCTCTTTGTATCTGAAGGCCAGCTGGTAGGCTGCAAACACCAGAGGAGGGAGTGTGTAGCGAATTCTTTGGTTTCCACCTGCACCAAAATGTTTCCTGGCTGTGTTCAAAATCTGCAAAGGAACCAAGTTTAAGTTCAACAAACACAATCAGAGACAACCACACACAGTTTGGGAAAAGGGTCTTTTTCTCCAGCCTACAGCTGATCTTTACTGATCTAAAGAAGACCCACTGAAGCCTGAAGGTCCACATGATCACAGGTACATAAAGCTAAGCAGGAACAGTGTAAGAGCAGTGTATTTCAGCAACAAAAGACTCATGTGTTTGCTTTCTTGAAGGATGAAGAGAGGGGACCCACAAGGTACTGTTGATCGGGATCCTCAGAGTGGAGCAGGTGGATGAACCGGCCCACGAGGCTCTGCTCCTCAGCAAAATCCTCAGGGTCAGGATCATCAGCTGGTTGGTCCGGCTGGTCTTGAATCAGTGTGGAAACCAGGTTCAGGATGGCGTCCACCTAGAGCAAGCAGGAGGGAGTGTAGTTCAAAGTGGATTCACTAACTTTGGAAGTTAAACCTCATCTTTAGTGATATCCTCAGAGAGTCACACTCAGCACCAAAAGAGTGACACAGTCCACTTTCACATCATGGGAATATGGTTTCCTGTTTACTCTGAGGACCGACGAACACCACAGGTCATCAGAACTTAAGTATTTGGAATTTATTGCACCGTAGAGGACTAAATTTAAAGCTGTACTACAGTACCCCTGTAAAGAGGGCAGGCTTGGGAGAAGACGCACTCTGTGTACGACTCCTATGAGACAAATCTTTGCCTGGATCAGCTGGGAGTGTTCACTCTGATGATAGACACGGTGCCACTGTTTATATAATGGAAGACCTGACTTCACCTACCTGCTCCTGGGCCACAATGGTGGTGTTGTAGTCCAGCGTGTTGCTCAGCACATAGCAGCTCATACTTTTACGTGATTCATAGTCAAAGTACTCAAAGAGTGGTGGGAAGTGTTTGAGCTGCAGCACTGTCAGGATGTTGTTGTAGGTATCTACAGGGATCTTCAGCAGCCGGGTAAGCTCCTTTGACACAGCACTGCTGGTTGCTATGCTGCAGAATGGAACACAAAGAGAAAAGTCAAAAAGTGAGAAAAGTGTCAGAGTTTGAAATCAATTAAGGACTGTTTGTCACCTAAAAGTTGAAAAGTTTTTCCTTCAAGTACGATACGATACGATACGATACGATACGATACGATACGACACGGCACGGTACGGTACGGTACGGTACGGTACGGTACGGTACAGTACGGTACGATACGGTACGATACGATACGATACGATACGATACGATATGATATGATATGATGCGATACGATGCGATACGATACGATACGATACGATACGATACGATACGATACGATACTACAATACGATACGGTAAGATACGTTACGATAATACAATACGATACGGTAAGATACAATATGATGCGATGATATGATACAATACGATACGATAATACAATACGGTACGGTACGATACGATACGATAATACGATACGATATGATACGATAATACGGTACGGTACAGTACGATACGATATGATACACTTTATTGTCCCTCTTGGGAACTTTGTTTTGGACTCGCCTGCTGCTTACAAGTCTCCACAAGTACAAATGTGACATGAAGATGGTGGTGTGGTTATTTATCTCACTCCTCACTCTCTTTGAAATCTAACACTTGCTGTTACCCCAATTAGCTGTCCCTCTTCTGTGAATCATTGAGACTAAATGCTGACTTTAACCTGAATGAGTGACACTTCTTAAAGGGGAATTACTGGCTCTCACACACTGCCCTCTTAGTTGGCATATTAACGCATCGTCTTTGAGGAGGGTGAGGGCTAATAGTGGAGCAAAGTCATTCTGCCTCTGATCCCCCCTCAAAGGTACTAATGGAGTTGGAAAAGGGAAAGAGAGTGATGATATAAGGGGTCAGAGTCTATGCATGTGATGTTACCAGTGAAACAGCAATATACAGTTTTTACAGTTCCACAGTTTCATTTAGTAGATGCTTTGATGTCAAAAGCAACGAACAACACAAGCAAGAATTTAGACAGAAGGGAAAACCCTAGTTAGCGTGACAAAGTGCTGCAAGTTATTAGGCTACAGGTGCTGCCATTAAGTGCAAGAAGACTTTTTTTTCCTATCGAGAATAATGTGTCCATAACTAGCCACAATTACTCGCTGCAACAATATGGTTCAACCTTTAATAACATTTAATGATCAATGCTGAATATTCCCTAAGAGCTGGGTCTGAGACCTTCTGACTCATTCTACCCCCAACAACAAAGAAGAGAAGGGTCAGATTGAGTGCTTAAGTGTTCCCACGAACATATGAGTTTTCAGACATCTCTTAAAAGTAGAAAGGGACTCTGCGAATTCCTTTCTACATCTACCTGAAAGGCAGGCAGGGAAGAAGTAATTGATTTTAAGAAGAAGACAGAGGTTGTTGTTGTTGATGAAGAAGAGTATATTTTGTTGTTCTACACAAAAGAATAAGAGTATTTTCTGATGGAGAATCACAAACATACATCACATGAGTGTAAATCATTAGATTTTGGTCCAAAAACATTAGAGAGAAATGAAGGAAACCGGAGGAGACAGAGACTGAAAAGAGAGTGAACATGGGTGTACAATTTCCAAGCTGGGAGTCATCAATGAAAAAGTTGGGTCTGAAGGACGACGCTGAAGTTGGCTACTTTCTGCTCCACAAGTGCTTGTAACGTACTGTTGAAAAACATTTCCGTAAACCTATGGGTTGTAAAGGCCATTGTTTAAGGTTTATGGTATGGTCTAATAAATGTAAGTGTTTCTATGTTTGAGAGTTTTCTTTTCTCTCTGACAGTCAGAGATGGATTTGGTTCGGTTCAGTATGGTTTGGCACGGTTCGGTAAAGTTAAGCCTGATCCCATTTGTGTTTCCACAGCAAACTGTGCCCTCTTGTGGTAGGCGGTGTGTAAGCCAGATGCCAAAAGCCACAGCTGCTAAATAATAGCGTGACGCCGTAGCAGTGCAACACAGTTTACCCTGCTAATAAATCCAACTCGTCTGGGTTAGTTGGGGATCTGTCCCGGGATAAGTCAAAAGATGCCAAAGAAATACCTCAAAAAGTGTGCCGTACCGGGACAAACAGAACTGGACTGCTTGGTGGAAACGCGGCTTAACATTACTTGTGAATTATAGAGGACTGGGAAGTTTTTTCATAAACCATTCCATCCCTATTGTTTGTGCAGCTGAGTTTATGGATGTCTCTTTCAGAACCAAACGTTTCTGAGTGTTTATTTCCTGTGTTACCTGCAACCCTCTTTGTCTGCACTCAGCCAAAGAACAGCTTCATGCTCAGGCCCTTGTCAGGGGAAAAATACCCCAAAATGTGAGAGCAGAAGTGCCCACCTCCCCTCCAGCGTGAGTGTGTCAGGACTTACTGTTCCAAGTTGAGCTTGTTGAATATCTCCACAGTGCCCTCCAGAACTTTATCCACGTAGTCCACACGGTCCGGGTAGCATTTCATGGCCAGATTGATGAGCGAGACCTGCAGAGAGACCACGTCCTCCGAGGGCATGTCCTGACGAGACTGAGACAGGAAGTAGAGTGAGACAACATCTCGCAGCCAGCACAACAAACCATAACTTAATGTCTGCACAGGGAGGAGACACGACCCCCAGCCCCAGTAAAACCATACACAGCCAGTGGAGCGAAACTTTTGGATTTCACTCCTACACTCTGTCCTATCAGCACTTCTCATGGTTCCTCCAACAATCCACAACTTAACAAAGACCCCATCACACCAGACCGCAGCACAGGGTGGGCCATATGTTTCCATACATTCATTTTATGATGGAAAAATGCTTTTATTCATGTGCTCTACATGATAACCATTGTTCCACATATGAATGTGTTTCCTCTCATTCACTAGGACAACACAGAGAGAGGAGGATCCTCCAGCTGCTCTGTTAGCCTGAAGGTGTGCAGTTTCTGTTTTCTCTTGGCTGCTTTGAAGATCGGTACATGGGACAAGTGGTGTGTCAGTGCCAGTATAAAAAAAATCAGACTTCCAGAAAGACAGTTACCGCGCTCCCAATAAAGACAGGCCTCTATTTTTCAAAAGGCCTAGACAAGCATTTACAAAAGTAACTGGAAAAAGGTCAACACAGGATCTCAAAAGAAGCTGAAATCACATGATCTGGTGCACATCTAATGCTGCTTACCTGGATGACAGTGGCCACTTGCTGAGAGAAGATGTCAAACAGTTTGATTTCAGCTGGGATTCCTGGGCCGTCCTCTCGGTGAGCAAAGAGAGCCAGTCTGAAAACAAATCAGCTGTTAGCCCTCTGTACCTGACGCAGAAAGACTCCAGCAGGCTCTGCAGGCCTGAGGGGCCTCATTTCCTCCTGCTTTTTCAGCGTGACTGAAAAACACACACTTACGCACCTGGTCACCTAATTTTACAGCTCTCAGAGGTAGGAAAAGACAGAAGCTCTCTGCAGTGTTTCTAATGAGATCTACATCAGCACACACTGAGAAGAAGCCTCCCTTCACTGAGTCCCCTGGTTTTGTCACCTGACTCTTACATGTACTAAGATCCAGATCATTCAGTGATGGTAATGTACATTAAACATTAGTTTTACCGCTGACCCTGTTTGTTCACAGCGTGCCCAATCATACCTGTCAATGAGGGCGATGATGATGTTCTTCACGTTGACATGTTGGTGGAGCTCAGCACAGGATCGCAGGAAAGGGTTCAGGGTCTGAAGGTGGAACTCATCTGGGAAAACCTGAAAAAACACATCCAGGTAGGTGAGGAGTGTGACACTGGTCTCATACCTGAAGAGAATTCACAGTCTCTCACACCTGGACATTTATCCTCCACCATGGCACATACAGACATAGAGACAAAAAGAGCTACAGCTGCATCGATCTCAGCCATCGTCATTAGAATGTTGTCGTCTGATGTCATCTTCAGGTAAGCTGACACTAGTTTGATACACAGGAAGCTTCACTTATCAAAAATGACACGGTACCACCTACTGAAGCAGAGTGAGAAGTTCTCGGCCTGAAGCCCCGTTCTCTTTTCTGCATATATACACAGACAGGACCAGATGCCCCTCTGTGGCTTTACGATCCAGCTATGACCTTAGACTGCTGTGCACAAGTAAATGTACTGATCCATTCCACCTGAGTGAACGTCCCCTCACATGAGTGAAGTAAAGGTTAAAGATTAGAGTTAAGTAGGAGAGAGTTAGGATACATGAGGCTGTCCTGTGAGGCAGACTCAGACTTTTGCCTACCTGAATGATGCACTCCATCAAATACTCCTGAGCAAGAGAGTCTCTGCAGTTCACCACCTGCTCCAACACTCCAGGAAGAACGATCTGTGGAAAAGAGAGAAATAAAACGTGTTAATTTCAACGAATTCATCAGACTGATACATTGGGCGTAGAGGTGGGCAGTATACCGGTTTCATCACTGTCACTGGTATCATATGTTGCCAATTTTGCTATACCGTAATTACCGCAGTAAAGCACTGTTACACCAACAATTAAGTACAAGTAGTGGTTAATTTAATTTCATTTTATTTCACACAGTTTGAACCCTGCAGCTTAAACAACGGCACGGCTAAATTACAGATATTTACAGTCTACCGAGCTTCATACCCTAGTAGCATTAAAACTAGGGCTGCAACTAATGATTATTTTTAAAGTCGACTAATCTTTCGATTATTTTTTCAATTAGTCAATTAATCATGGTTATTTTGTGTTCAACCTAATTGAGCCTTTAAAATGTGCAGACCTTTATAATTCAACCTGTGTGTTGCATTTTCACTGCTTTTACCCAGAGTTAGGTTTTCGCCTCTGATTGGTCAGCCCTGTGTCATGTTTGTTTGTTTGTCTTTATTTCATTCATGATGACATAAACAAATGAAAGAAGAAAAAAAAACAAAAATCTCAAAATGAATGAAGCAGGTAACAGAGAAATGAAGTTGTTGTACGCAGTGTTGGACAGACCGCTAATTAGTGACTTTGGGCTTGTTTTCTAATGTTTATTTGCCTATAGGGGCTTGCTTTTCTCTCTGTACGATCCCGCCTGACTCTCTCCCAGCTCTCCATGACAACGCGTTTAGTTTCGTTTCTATACATGCGCTATTTCGCTCATGCGCACTCTGCCCCTCCTCCTCCCCGCTGAGTGTTACCAGTGCAGTGTGAGCTTCAGACTGAGAGCCCTTCAGATAAATGTCCTCTCTTTTCAAAAGTTAGGGGAGTTTGACTCAGATCCTGAAAAACTGTCTGTAACATAGAGTGAAGGAGACTCTCTGAATCACTTTATCAGACGCTAAACTCTGGGAGCTGTCAGTCTGTCCAAGCCAGAGATGCAGAGCCTCCGTCAGCGCACAGTGCTCTCTGGGAGTGGAGATTTTTCCTCATCAATATTCCTCACGTATGAACTTAGTGATCTTTTCCCATAAAAGTATCCAATAACACAGCACCTCATGCTGTGAACTGAAGTTACAAATTAATATTACCCCCTGGTATTTGATTTCACCAAGTGACAATGACAATGAAAACAATATTACGACGCAATGACTATTAAAATTTGCGTTGAGGAATTTCTATTGTTGACTTAGTCGAAAATGTCAACTAATCGTTGCAGCCCTAATCAAAATCAATAAATTTCTTGATTGTTTTCGTTATCAATAAAATGCGTGCCAACAAAAATACGAGTTTTGCCGAGCCATGACGAAGTTTAGGCATAAATAGCCGGCCTGCTCCGGTGCGTCCGGAGGGAGTGGTCGCTGTTATGTCAGCAGATGTTTCTGCTGATGGGAAAGGCACATCAAGTGTTGTGCTAGTTTTTTATGAGTTTGTTTTCACTTTTTTGACCAATAAACATGTAGCTGAAAATTGCCTTTGATAGACTCTTGTTCTGAGGATGAAGCCTGAGTGCTGTCTGTTGGGACAGGTTATTGCTTTTACTCCTTGTGGGTGATGATGATAAATATCTTGAAACAGCATTAATTGATTTAGGAATCCTACCTTGGATTGATAACACTGTAGACCGAGCAGCTGCCTCTAAAGTTTTTTTTTTTTTTGGTGGTTCAGGCCCCAAGTCTCAACTCTCTGTTCTTCTTCTCCAGTCAAAGTCACTGATCTGTCTGTATCTCTGTGTATGTCTGTTGTCAGTCTGTTGGGGTGGCTCAGTGGTAGAGTAGTCGCCACTCGATCAGAAGCTCAGGGGTTCGATTGCAGCTCCTGCAGGCATATGCCGAAGTGTCCTTGAGCAAGACACTGAACCCCTTATTGCTCCCACTGTTGGTCAGTGGTGTGTGAATGGGTGTGATTGTATTAGATAAAAACTGATGGTTTCCATGGGAAATACACCATCAGTGATTGAATGTGGTGTGTACGGGTAAATGGGACTAAGAGTTTATGCTTTGAGTGGTCTGAGAGACTAGAACAGCGCTGTATAGTAAGTACCAGTCCATTTACCATTTGTCCAAAAAAACACATCAGTGAAATGTTCTGTCTCATGCTACAGATGTCTGTTTTATAGCAGCAGTAAAGGAATAAAAGCTCAGAAATTTGAAGTGCTTAGACAACCTTGCAGGCTTTAGAAAACACACTGAACATAAATTCAGGAAAACTCACAGAACAAAAAACTAGTAATGTGAGTTTTTACAAATTTATCGGCTTCCAAAATGTTATTAGTTAATTGCGCACCCTTTTTAAATAACATGCAAAAAGTCTTTTTTTTTCTGTAAATATTCTGCCTTCCTCAGATCCAGTTTGCTCACCAGTATAGTTCACTCTAAGCTTGAAATGGGATAAGTTTCTCTTCTCCAAAAGCACATTGTGTGCAAAGGACTTTTTCTAACCCAGTATTAGACATTTTTCAACTGCTAGGTTCACTTACAACACAGAACAGAGTCAGAATCATGTTTTGAAAAGACTTCACTTTTTCACAAATTGGCAAACTGCAATTTAACACCGTTCAAGGAAAAATACCGTTACATAAATTTTGGGTCATATCACCCACCCCTAATTCGACAGTGTGTATGTTTACATCTCACAGACCTCATCACTTTCTCCATTCTTCTCACCTGTTGTGGACCACACAGCAATGACCGGAGCATGTGGGCAGAGCGCAAGCAAATTTTGAAAAGAGCACAGAGCGGGATTTTCTTTTCTTTTTTTTTTTACCAAGGGTGGGAAGGCGGAGCAGGGTGCTGTCCTACTCCAGTTTCTCAAAACTAGACCCAGAGAAGTGGCCACTTAATGAATCTCAATGAAGAAATCAGATCGTTTACCTGTATCACCGTGACTGACGTATCTAAACAGACATAGCGCGCACACACACACACACCTGTTTATACTTCTCCACATTGACGCCCTCCAGCTGACTGAGGCGAACCAGGTTGGTGCCCACCAGAATCCTCAGCTCCTGACGCTCCTTCTCTCTCTTCTCTCGGTCCCGGCTGTGACCCTGATGCTGCATTCGGACCCATAACTTGTTCATCTCTGCAAAGTTGAGGAGGACGAAGTCGATGGAGTCGTTGATATCACCGGTCATCTCCTCTGTTCCCCTTTGAGTGGAGGAAAAAGAGAAGACCAGGGTTCACATCAGAACATCAAACATGTAGTGGAGTTAAGAGACACCGAGGCAGACATTGTGTTAGTGTGTGAGAGAGATTAAGACAACTTAAAACTTTCCTCAGGCAAACAGCCATGCGTGTCGAGAGTTTGGGAGACAGAAAAAGTAAAATGTTTTTTTTTTAATGCGAGCCTGGCCTTCGCTCCAGAAATCTACCTGGAAGTCAGGTAGAGAACAGGAGAGGGGGCAGTTGTTGTTTTTACAGTAGGAGAAGAAGACAGCTATGTTATTGCTTGTTACTGTTGTTGAAGAATAAGACGAAGAAGAAGACAATGGTCTAATAAATGAAAGTGTTTCTATGTTTGAATGTTTTCTTTACTCTCTGACAGTCAGAGGTGGATTGGTGCTTTATTGTTGAATGCTAGCTCTGTCAAACAGAACATGAGCTATCAGAGGTTTATGTGGCTGTCATGGAGCTTTCTGCCTGTTGTTTCTCCAGCTATGAGACATGTCTCACGGCATCAACGGCCATCAACATGACGTTCAAAGTAAATTATGCCATCTTCAGGATCCCATTTGATCTGCAAAGGCTGAAAGTCACTGAGTGATGGAATGTCACAGATGGGCTCATTCTAAAATCTAAACACTTGAAGTCGCGAGAATTCCAATTTTTGCACACTGCACCTTTAATGTTCACGTCAGAGCTGTGTGTTCAGCGAAAGGAGGGAATATATGTGTTGTTAGCTTAAACACATAAAGCATTAAGAGAGCTTGAGATCTTAATGCCCTCTGAACTGCTGAGTAAGACACCCCCCCCCCCAAAATAAATAAATAAATAAATAAATAAATAAATAAATAAAATAAATAAATAAATAAATACATTTTTTTTAAAAGTGAAATTTGTGATTCAGTCAAGAGACTTTTTGAACCAGGTTGTAAATATGTTAATTTCTGCAGTGAAAACAGCTTTAATTTTTTGGCTTGGTATGTATGTGACTCTCGGGACTTCTGGAGCCAGCCTCAGGCAGAAACAGCAGATTATAGCACTTCCACATTGTCCCATTTTCTTAGACCGGAAGTTGCTGCTAGGCTACCACTGAGTATCAGTAAGAGCTCTCACTCTGGCTGCTCTCCATCATCTGGCAGGATGTTGCGGGTGCACTGCAGCAGGTAGTTTCTGAGGAACAGGCCCCTGAGAGGATGCTGTACACCACGACACATCTCAACAAGGTCCTTCAGGATGTCTTTACGAGACTGAGGAAAGGAGCGAACGTACACCACGCCCACTGTGATCAGCAGATAGCTGCAGAGAAAAGAGACATGAAAGAGTTTATATTATTACATCTGTCCTAAACAACCAAGAGGAGGATTATCTCTGTACTGTTGAGTTCAAATGTTGTAGCTATCCAAAGATCCATTATGAAAAGTGAGAGGCTTCACTGAAGCCCAGGATGATGTGGGTATAACCTAACATAGAGGGGGTCGAGTGCCAGCAGGAAGAAAGGATGATGGTGACTGGTTGATGTAAACCAGAGCCAGGACTCAATATTGATATTTCAGTGAACCATGGCCCTGACATGTTAAATTACAGACCTTTCTCTGCTTGACTGGCAGGACATAGCTAACCAGGATTTACTAACATTACACATTACAGACATGTCTTAGAGCACCGGGCTGTCAGCTGCGCTAAATATAGACAGCTAGTTGAACTACCTACAAACTGACAGTGTTTACTTGTTGTCACATTAGCCTACAGATACACTGCAGCACCGGGCTGACATATAGCCAGCTGCTACAACGTTTGCTTGATGTCACGTTTCAAACAGTAAAGCTACGTAACTGTACTGATAAATATCTCGACGCGTTGTATCCAGTAAAAAATTTGCTTGAACAAAGAAAATTTGTTTTGATCTGATCTCCATTTAATTCCAAAACAAACACAAGCCCGCGTTGCGGTCTGCCAGCGCCGCAATCACTAATGGCTGAGCGCAGCTGTTTCGCTACAAGTCTATTTCTCCCGGAGTGCACCGCAGAAACACGTCTCGATCTGCAGGGCAGATCATACGAAACAGGACATCAGGCACAAGAGCGATCAGAATATCCAGTCATTTTAATATAAAACACCATGTTCTGACTCCCGATCTAAAATCTCATCCTTGTTTATCAAAACTAATGTCTCTGGCACATGGCCAGAAGTCATTAGCAGGTAAGATCCCAATGAAATCTGAGCTTTTGGACAAGGAAGGGTTTATCGTTTTCTTTTATTGACAAAGTGCATGTGTGTGTGTGTGTGTTGTAAGTGGTTGAAACTCACAGTCTGGGAATAATGTTTCCTGCATACTGGACCAGCTCGTACAGATCTGCCACCTTGCGCCCTTTAGCAAACTCATCAGTCAGGTAAACTTCCAGGTAGTGGAGTTCATCAGAGATAGCCATGTCTGACCCACTGTTAGGGACTGAAAACACACCTGAACTTAACCACTCACACACATTCATTTCTCTACTGCATGTTGATGGACAGCAGCTCCTGTCCTCAGCTCTGTTCAGGCTCAGTGCTGCAAACATTCCTTCAAAGCTCAAATACTCGGAACCTTAAACCATGTCATGAATGTGCATGAAAACCCTGAGTGAGACTCTGGAGAGAAAGTCTTGATAATTAACCTGATATTCTTTTCTGTGTGTCTGGGTTTATTGTTCATTTCCAAACTGAACACAGTTTTCAAAGAGTGAGATCAGCACAGTTTTATCTGTAAGTGAGCTTCAAAGCAGGTCTGATGCCAGTGTTTCTCAGAGGTAACTCCTTACGTTTCACTTCAGCTTCTCAGGAGGTAGTTGGGGACAGTGGGGCAGCTGTGGCTCTTATTCTGAAATGTAGGGGCTCAGTTCCTTCCCCTGGTTGTCCGATTATCAAGAGCACATGTCCTCAGGAAAGACACTGAACCCTAGATTTCTACAGAGTTAGCAGTGCCTAAATGTGTATGGAAGGTCTCATCGGTGGTGGATGCAGAGCCAGCTTTGAGACATGCTTTGGTTAATACTGTCTGGAAATGTTCAGGTTACCTAAGGCAGCAGCTGAACTGGCTGAAGCCTGATCCTGAGTAAAAAAATGTGCAGGTCGAAGTGCACAACTGTTTGCTTTTAGCATTCACAGGCTCAAATTGTTTCTTCAACAATAGTCTGACACAGCAGCAGTTTTCCTTTGGCTGGATGGATAAGCTCGTGTGTTATTGAGTTCTGATCACAGTGTTTCTAACTCCACTGTTCTGCAAGGTGTTGGTGAAGTCTGGTGAGTTCAGAGGGGAGCTCCAAAAATAGTTAAATCATAATGATACAAATATACCACACTTACCGCATCAGTGCTGTCTCATATGTGAGAAAATAAAAAGGATACAGAGCTCATAGTAGCTCTTTGGAGACAGCATGGAGGTCCTCAGCTCACCCAGCATATTGGAGGCATGCTTCAGAGCATCCATCAGCTTGTTCTTGTCCTACAGGCGAAAGAGGATTCCCATTTTAAACACTGAACTTTAAACACTGAAAGAAATGTCATCAGCAAAGCTTCACCTGAAATATCAACACAGTGAACAGGTGAGAACAGGCTGATGGAGCAAAGACACCTGATAAACACACAGAGCTGCAGAGGAGGATCATCTTCTGGTGCTGCTACAAGTTCTTCCACACAGAGAGCAGCTGTGACTCTTTGCAGTAACAAAGCAAGCTGGAAGGTTTTTCTCACAATAAAACACAAACAGCTTTAAGTCAAGCTGGATGTGACCTGCAGCTTAGTGGATCTGTTATTGTGAGTAAGCTTTTCATGAGCAGGAGTTCCATCACAGCATCCAATTATTTCAACAGAGCAGGACAGAGACACGCAGAGACAAGCCTTTTTGTAAGGATAAATACTAGGGATAGAGCGGTTCATGACAAAATCCTGAACCGTTTGAGTTTGCTCACTGGGTTCAGGTGCGTGTGCTCTGTTCTAGGAATGCACGATTATATTGGCACAATATTGGTATCGGCAGATAAAAGCTTAGATATGAACATTTCTGCTGATAGTCACAGCCGATAAAGTGCTATTCAGATAGGATTATTATTATTTTCCATCTGAAAAATAAGATCCTTAAATAAAATGTAGCACTTCATTTATTTGCACTGCAGAGCTCTGTGTCTGTCACCAGGTTGTTACAGTAGCTCTAAAATAATCAAATGCAACTTGGTCATGTTTAAAAATGCATTGTACATTTCAAGTTCATGTGTTCTAAAGAAAATATTTCTCTGTATTTCAATACTGAATGTCTCGAGTTTGAAAAAGTAATACATTTCTTATTTATGGTAAAATCAAATATTTTTTGTCTTGTTTTATGTGTGTTTCTTGAACAAATAGGACAGTTACAATTAAGAATGCATGATATTGGATTTTCGCCAATATCCGATATGCCGATATATCGAAACCCCTTTTGGCCGATACCGATAATCATAAGTTTGTTTGTTTTTTTCACTGTAAAGAAAGCTAAGTCTATCCTGTACTGGAATTTATATGTTACTCTTATTGTGACTGTTTTTCCGACCCCTCTGGTGAGTTTTTTTTAAAGAGGACAATTCTTGTGACTTTTCCGGAGTTTGAAGTATGTTTTGATCGCCTGAATGGTCAGCCTGTGCCATCGTGAGCCCGTCCCCTTCCCAAAACAAAGAGACAGTCCTCCTCACTTGCAGCAGATAAAATCACATTAGTATGTGTCTCATTATGGTGACTTCTCTTTCTCTTCTATTTCTCTCTCCTACAGAGTCCATGACAATTGCTTGCGAATGGATTATTATGCAAAGTAGATAGCAGCATTATTTAGTGGCTTTTAGTGACTTCTGGGACAGCCAATAGTGACTTTCCTTACTGAGGAGCTGGCATGTTGAAACTAGCAATGCTCCACTCAGCTTTACTGATGTTTTAAATGTGAAACAGCCTCATTCTTTCAGGTTTTTCATGACTAAACATGACATAATTGATAAAAAATATCTGTTGATAGTGGATTATTAGGGTATATGGTACAAATAAAGGTGCTAAAAACAACAGCAATACACACCGAACTGAACCAAACAAAACTGTGATAAGAACCGAACCGTGGATTTTGTGAACCGTTCCAACCCTAATATATACTAAGAAACATTCAAATCTATTCAGGAACTCACAGTCAACTCTGCTTTAGAGGACAAAGGAAACCCTAAACAGCTATCATAAAGAATCAACCTTTTAATGATCTTTGCCTAATTGTTCCTCTGCTTCGCCTGTACTCCAGAAACAGTCACTGTTTTTCCTCAGGGTTAAATGACTTGAAAACAGATTGGTGATATTCCCAACCTTTATCGCGTATGAAGTACATGTGCTGGAAATATTTTCTCCATCAGCTTCAGGTTTAATCCACAAACACAGAATTAAACCCAGAATAATGACAGATTACCGTACCAGGCACCGTTTCATCTGAAAAGACTGGACCTTGACAGCCTGCACAGCTTCATCCAGAAGCTTCTCCTGCTCGTCGTGTGGAGACTGCTGGGTGGTCGGCTGCAACGCAGGGTGAGAGAAATTAACAACCTGTACACACGTTAATCAAAAATGTTAAAAACAAGTCAGCAGAGTTCATCCAGGAAGTCATCCAACTTTACAGGTTTCATTTTTATGAGTTAGCAACTACAATAATCCAAATGCATAAATAAAATAACATATATGCTGGGTTTGCACGGGGGAACAGATCAGACTTTAAAAAGATGTTAAGGTCCATTCATTTACACTAATGTTAAACATTTCAGACAAATGGAAGTTTGTGAAAGCAGCCCCTTTCCTTCCTCATATTAACTAACTTATTGGTACAAGACCTCTCCTCTGCATAGCAGTGGACCTAACATGCCTGCTTTATTTCATGATCCATGTGGTGTCTACACAGACATTTTAAGTCAGCTACTTACTAAATAATAATAATGATAATAATAATAATAATAATAATAATAATAATAATAATAATAATAATACAATATTTTATGGAATATAGCATGTTTTCTTCCCATGTGAAATAAAGAGAATGACCGAAGACCAAGAACATTAAAGGACACTGTGCAGAAACGGTTTTAATTGCCCACAGCCCAGACTAATGTCAGGTGCAACAACACGACAGTACAACAACTCTGAGCCAAAAACTCTGACAGCAGGGGCAGAATCATGTGTGTCATTCAAACGCCCCAAAACATAACATTAGACATGATTATTAACATCCATGGTGTCTGAAACTTCATGAGGAAACAGAGATCATACGGATTTCCAACCCGGGGCTGTACCCAATCATCCGAACTGCACGTGAACGCATCATAAGTGCCCTAACTTCGCTGTTCGGGCGCAGTTAGCATAAGACAGCGATCACACCACAAGCATTTATGCACAAAGGGTCAAAATAACATGCAAATAGCTGTGTCTTATCGTCACAACAAAGATGATCTCTACTAATTTATGATATGAGTTCACGCAGGAACATTAACATTTAGAGAAAATGACACAGCAAAGCGGAAGAGCATGCTAACAACAGCTAGCGTCAGTGAACAGCCTCTCCTACCCAATTCACCAAGATGTTAACATATTTTGGTTGACGAATACCGCATGCTGTGACCGCAAATTTCTCATAAAGAATGTGAACAAACAATAGGTCAAAGCTTATGACCTCTCTACCAGCCTGTTACCTTGTACATCGAGCTAGCTTCTGTCAAACGACAGGCCACTCATAGCAATCTGATTCTGGGCCATTCTAACGTCACATCACACACTTACGATAAGTTATCTTACCGTTGAGGAGTCAACACACTCGACTATGGTAAGAAAACGAGCAAATACATGAAATCTTGCCCTGTATGTAAAAAGCTTACCATGGTTATTTGATGTGTACCAGATCCGTCGGAGAGGCTGGTCTGTCATGTGACTCAAATTAGTGCTGCCTTCACGGTCTGAACTCTGCTGCTGCTACCTCATCAGAATAGGGGCGTGGCCTCTGCTCCACTACCGGTGTTGTGCCAAGGTTCTTACCCCCGACCATAGATATACATAGAACGGCCACAAATGACCACAGAATAAATTTCATGATGGAAGTTTTTGATTTGACCATTTTAAGGGGGGGATACAGATTTTTTCAGGCGAAATATGGCCTGAATTTTTTTTATTTCCCCCCCCCCGTATCTTAGGGAAGAAGTGAGCCTGTCCTTTAAAGCTCTCTATAATTGTCAGTCATAATAAGAAATGGCCACAAAATACATTTTTCATGATGGTAGTTTATGATTTGACCATTTTAAGGGAGGGGTACAGATTTTTGCAGGCGAAATATGGCCTGAAATAATTTGTATCCCCCCTGTATCTTAGGGAAGAAGAAGTGAGCAGTCCTTTTAAACTCACAAAACTTAAACTTCACAAAAACACAACAGCGTTTAATGAGAGAATAGACAAGCTGAGGACAGGCACAGAAAAGAGGATCGTTCAGAAACTGATCATAAATCTGTGAATAACGTGTTGGCTGTGAGTTTAAAGTACAAAACACTGAACACAACCATCATCAAATCAATATAACAGAGGATTAATAGGCCTACAGAAAACTGACTGATAAATATCTTCCTGAGAGACACAAAAAGGTGGGTTATATTAAAAAGCTTCAGAGTTCACGATCAGATGGGCTCTAGATAAAGGCTAAATCATAATAATCTCACAATTACGCATTTTACCGGAAAAGTGATCCATGAGCTTCTAAACAGCACAAAGAAAAAACAGAGAGCAGTTTTTCTTCATGGTGTGTGTGTTTAATTGGTTAAAAGAACAGACAAATCTCTGTTTCTGTTTCTGTTTGATCAGAATACAGCGCACATGCCCAGGCGCGCAAACAGCTGACTGACAGATGATCCAGAGGTGATCAGATGATGCCGTCATCACTGAAACTCGTCGCTTCATGTGACGTTCTGAAGGGATGTCCCATTGCTCTAAAAACGAATCTCCTCCATCCTCTCTCCTCTCTTCATTTCCTCACGTCTCTACCATGCATCCCTGGTGGAAGGGACGCAAGTGAACGACGCATGTGGAGGAAGGATGGATGGAACTTTAGAGCTTTGAGACGCACCCATAGTCACTGTTGTGCAGTGATGCAAGTTGGTAATTTCTCTCCGGGTCCGTCCTGCCTGTTAGAAAGCGGCGCCTCTGAACAGGAAATATGCTTGTCTACAGGAAAAAGTGAACCAAGGGTAGAGATATAGCTTAATTTTAAGCTGGTGTTCCTGAGTACTAATATTAGTACTGCTTATGTTAGTGACTGCTTATGCACGGTGAGTGTTGTGAACGTCCAGCATAAATACAGAACCTTATCGGCAAGCAACAGAGAACGGAAACGAAAATGTATTGGTCTTACTATAACTTTTTGAGGTCTTCTTCCGCGTGTGTGGAAATGACAGTTGGAAGCCTTGAATATAGCGTACAACCTAGCTAACATGAAGCTAACGTTCGTGAGGAGTTACAGTTAATGTTACATTATGTAGTCTGCCTCCTACAGTATTTGAGAACTAGGCTGAATTTTGTGCGTGTGAGTAAGAAAGCGGGAGAGAAATGTCATTTTAGCCGAAGAATGTTGGTGTCACAGGAGACAGAAATGTTTCAGGTTTAAAGAAGTAACGTCAAAAATAAACTTAAGCGTGGTTGTAGCTATCGATAACATTTTTCATTAGAGCCTTACATATTGTCGTTATTAAAAATATACAACCAACTGCTGGTTCTCTGATAAAATTGCTACCCTAGACTTGGGGTTCAGTGTTCATATGTTTTTTTTTAGTAATGGTATTGACTTTTGCCTGCCAAATGAACTAATAAATTAATCACAAAAAACTGCTAGCCTTCAGTAAAAATTGAAGAGAGTAGTTTCAATTAATAAGAGAAGTCTGTAAATCTGAGTCAGTTCTGATACAAAGGCAGAAACTGTTTAGGCCGAAGACTGACTGAAATATTGATCCAAAGCTTAACCTAACCCTAAACTGACATGATATGAATTTTCTTCAATACCTACAAGACCTTTTTGGATGATAAGTAGTTTTTTTTTAAAAAAAAAAAAAAAAAAAAGCTAAACGGGTGATTCTCACAAAACTGTCCTGACATTTCAAAAATAACTTTTGGTCAATTTTGCTAGTTTTTACTCTCATTAGTAGCAAGCAGGGTCTCAATTAACTGACTCAATTAAAGTGAGCAATCAATATTTTATTAAACACATTTTCATGTTTTATTGAGTCATCGACCAAATAAGTTCATTACCGTAACACATTTTCAAATGATGAAAACTGAGTATGTATGAAAGGTAGACTTTTTTTTCATGTATGTTCTACTAAAAGTTCAGAATAGCCACAAAGTGTAAACATTCAGATAAATGTTTATTGATATAATAATTTTAGTTATTATGTTCATTACCGTAACAGAATTGCATGTTTTATACTATTTTTTTCCTATGGTGTAAATTTTACAAATAAATAAAAAATGTCAATTTTCTAATCTGAAAAGACTTGACAAATAGTTCCTGTGCAAACATAAAATTTGAAGTTACTACTCATTCTCATCCAAGTATTTACATATACAACAAGAGTTACGGTAATGAAAAGTTGTTACGGTAATGAAAAGCTTTGTTACGGTAATGACCTCACATAGAGACCTTGTTTTTGGAATTTACAAATTAGGTTATATTGACCATATCATTTTCACTGTTTATCATGTAAAGCTACATTAGAATTACTGAATGAATAGATTGTTTTGGGCAATAAAAACTGAGCATAACTTAACAAAAATAACCAATGAATCGAGCAATTCATAACAGAATAACGGACGGTTTAATGCAACTGCAATCAATACATTGTACAATAACGATAACACAATAACATTTTTAATTAATCGAGAGAAATTCATAACACAGTAACAGACCGTTAAATGCAAACTCAATCAATACAATGCATACAATAATATTTTCAATTATCTAAGAGCAATTCATAACACAATGTATTGATAACAGAATGTTTAAGACGACCACCATCAATACTGTAACAACAATCAATACAATACCAATAACAGTCAGTAACTTTCCAACCCTCTCCCCCTTTCAAACCTTTCTCACATATGTTTTGCCCAGATCTCTGCGGCAACATTGAAGTGCCTGGCTGACGATGTAGATGGCATAGGCTCAGGGATAGGGTCCAGGATATTTTTTGTGCTTCTGCACCCTTGCTTTCGTAGCTTCTCTGGCTGTTGAAAATTAATGTGGTGTTCAGCATAGTTTACGGAGCATGTTGAAAAAAAAGTAAGTCTATAATCCATTCCCGTAACTTTTTAATGATTGTTTTTAATGAAAAAAAACCCCTAAATTACTAGCTAAAATACAAAATTAAAAATTTATGGAAAATCCATGGTTTGGTATTATATATCAAACCATAGTTTGATATATAACGCAAAAGTAAGATTGATTTAGTAGCCTATCAAATCCTTACAGACATGACAAATTGTAATTTCGTGACAATCACCCAAACATGGGTAATGTTTTGATCCTATATAAGTACAGATTGAATGGAAAAAACTAATTGGGATATTCTGGCAACCAGCCATGAATGAGTGTGATAAAAATGAATCTGAGTAGATCTATAATCTGAAAGACTTTGATTAATTTCCTGTTTCATTGTTTGAAGTTTAAAAAGTTTTTCAGTCAGTGAACATTTATGAGCTATTGTTATGTGAATTAGTGAATCACCCCAGCTGTTATTACCTTTATTAATAATAGGTAGGGTTAAGTTAAACATAAAGAGATGTCAGAAATGTAGCACACGCCTGAACCTGCTTATTGTCTGATATTTCTCATGTTCTAGGTTGAAAAGATGACGACTAAGAGGGAGCTGTGTGAAATATTGAAAGATTTGAGCTCTGAGGAGCTGGAAGACTTTAACCGAAATGTTGAATTGGAGAAAGGTGTTCAGCTCCTTTCAAAACACCATCCAGAAGGGACAAATGCAGAGGACGTAGTGGAGCTGATGGTGGAGAAGTACAGTGAAGATTGTATGGAGTTGACCAAAAATGTTTTTAAAAAGATGAACAGGACTGATCTGGTGCAGAGACTGTCAGACAGCAGCACAGGAAGTAAAGGTAAGACAAGGAAGATAAAACAGTTATGTAAAAGAAATTCCTCAGAGGTCTTCAATCATTGCATCTTTTCTTCCAGAGAAACACTCAGTGCAAAGACACCCTGAGGCCAAACAGTGGCCTTCACTGATCCAGAGAGTGAGTATGACTTTTCACACCAACTCTACACAACCCAACTTTGACCAAGTGGATCTTAAACATTTTCATTAAAGATACCAAAAACTAACGTTTCTCACAAAGCTTTGTTATGACTTAAAATTCTGTCAGTTCTTCCTTCGTTGGCACATAGTAAGGAATTTTTTTCTACTCAAATTAATAAAGGTAGGGACTCGACAGTTTTCGTTTATTTTTATTTTTTCTTTTGATTTATAAGATAATATGCAACTGGTTAAACCGACACTTGAAATGAATACTTCATGCAAAAAAGTAGTCCCCCTGATAAAACCAGTGAAATCTCTGCAGAAATTCATGGTGTTTGTTCAAAGCACAAAAATGTGACTTTTGTACATGAATCATGTCCCTTTAATTTACCAGGTTGAAATGATAACGTCTGATATCGAAGTGCTCATGGACGTACTGGCTGATTTGACTGAAGAGGAGATTGGGTACTTCAGGAACTTCCTGAAACAGACACCCATCGAGATACACAAGTCTTATGTCCCTTGGTGGCAGCTCTTAAGGACAGACCCATGCACAGTATTTGTAGGTGGTCATCAGGAAACTGTGTTTTTAATGATCATGACCTGCGGCCAACACTCTGTTGAGACAACCAGAGGGATTTTAAAGAAAATGGAGAGGACGGATCTGTTGCAGAGGCTGACAGACACCAGCTCAAGGTTGAAAAGTAAGACCTGAAAAACCAGAACAACTTTAAATCACAGAAATGGCTCTTCTCTTCTCTCATAAGTTTACACGCTTATTTTCTGTCTCTTTGTTTTTCTTTTTGCAAATGTATTATTTAAATTTATGAAACTAAATACACAGCCTGTACCTGAATATACCTGTATATATTTGGTGTTTTTTTTCAGCCAGAAGAAAACTATTTTTGAGTCATTGATAAGAGGGTGTGGATATTATTCTGTCTTGTTTTTGAATACAAGGTTATTTAAAAGTTTGGATCATTTTTTTTTCTCCACAGAGAAAGAATCAGATGAACAATGCTCTGCACTGATCCAGAAAGTGAGTAATATAGCATCTGTCCTGACTGTGAGCTTTAAAGATTGGACTGTGTTGGTTTGTAACCAGGAACTCAGGCTTTATACAGATCACACTCTAAATGTGTATAAGTGTGGATGTGATGACATGACAGTGTACTTTTTTAGTAATTTATTTTTGTCATCAGTTGAGAAAAATCTGAAGTGGTTTTCTATCCACCCCACCCAGCTCTGCTCTTTTATTGATGAAATGCTAAGAGAAATCCTTTTACCTGGATAAAGTCACATGTTTGTTCTGATTCTTTCAGGTAGCAACAATGTCAGCTGTTCAGCAGCTGCTTTCGGAAACTCTGCATTGTTTGAGTCAGAGGGAGCTCAGTGAATTCAAGAAGTTCCTGAAAGAAATTGTCTTCAAGAAAGGTCTCAAAACCAACCCATTAATGTGGAGACATGGAGTAGAGAGACAAGGTTTAGTGGATCAGATGATGATGACATGTGGACAACAGTCTGTGGAGCTGACCAGAGGGGTTTTAGAGGAGATAACCAGGTCGGATCTGATACAGATGCTGTCAGAGAGCAGCTCAGCACTCCAAGGTAAGAGAGATTTTTTTTCTTTTGTTCCATTTTTGGCTGAGGATGAATCAAAATAGATAAACTAATCTACCTCTGTGTTGCCATGTCATCACTTACATCTTTATTATTAAAATTATCCATCTATCAACTTGTATTGCACTTTTTTATACCTGAAGATGTTGAGGAAATGTTCTTATGTTTGTTACAACAACTTTTGGAACAATCAGATGTATCAGAAAAAAAAATACCAGTTGAGGTAGAAGATTTTCCTCTGAGTCTTTAATTTTCATACATTTTTTTCCAGAAAAAAACTTTGTGGACAGATATCAACCTGCTCTTTTAGAGGAGGTAAGTTTTGCTTTTTATAAAAAAGATTATTTGTCCTTGATGCTAACTGAAAACTCTGCTTTTTACATTGATACCTGATGAAGTAAAACAAATGGTAACAGTTTTTTTTAGGAGAATTTCTTTGAGCCATTGCAATACAAGCAGGAGTTCTTTGTCATGTCAGGTTGCAGTTTATCTGTGAACAGGTTTGTTGGGGTGAAGATTCAGAGTATGTTTTTTTTTGTTTATATATATATATATATATATATATATATATATATATATATATATATATATACATACATAATTTTTTTTCAGAGTTTCTTTTAATTTTTTATATTTGCCACATCAAGGCCATAGATCCACACATTTTTTATCTTTACAAACATCTTCAAAAGCGTCTATGGGTGTTTTACAACAAATGTTATATAATTAATGTAGCTGTCGCCGTCAGAATGGCATTGGTTGCCGTGGCAATAATCAAGCTAAAAAAATAAACTATTTTATTAAATAAGATTTCTTTTTGTATAAACCCTTATGCAAGCTTCAAAGGAAAGTTATCTTGTTAATATAGAAAATTTTCATTCAAGTTTTGTTTGTTTGTTACTGTGTCAATAAAGTTGTGCTGAAAGACGTCACATCTTTGACCGGGAAGCTGAGCTAATGGCAGCAGCTCAGGCCATAGACATTATATACTTAGACGCCTCATTGACTGGCGCTGCCTATTGAAGCTGACATAGCTGCTGACGCCATCTTGGATGGGTCTCACACGCCACCCCAGTGCGTTTATTATACTGAGAAAGGGGTAGAATGCACAACTATTATGAGAATAACTCAGCGAATTTTTACCCGATTGTCACACTCAAGCCAGTATCACTTGGAAATCTTAAAAATGTGAAGAAGAAGAAAAACGCTTGTGATAAAGTGAGAGAGTACCAGCTCCTACTGTTAGCATTTTGTCGATAGTCCAATACCGTTAGTTACAATGACATAAAATGTTAAATGGTTAATAACACAAAATCATTGTGAAGTCTTACTTGTGAAAGGTAATCCCACGTGATCTGCTCTCAATATTGCGCCGGTTACAGCAACCGTAGGCGGCACAAAATACTGGCATAATTAATCACTTTGCGCTCAATCCGTTTGTGTCTGCTGGAATGCAGTGAGGAGACCCATCCAATATGGCGGCGACGCCCTACGCGGTTCAGTACGTAATGAGGGGTCTATGTATATATGTCTATGGCTCAGTCTATGAAGAGAGAAATGGCAAGTTGTGGAAGAAGCTTTTATCTCGTCCTTTTTGTTTGTAACTGTTGGTCAGCAGGCGAACACGGTAAATATTGTCTTATATTGTGTTTATGTACTTTGAATATAAGAGTAAGTCATGAAATATGTTATAAATCTCTGTGAATGTGATGATTTGAGCCAAAGGCTAAACTACTGTTTTCCATTGTTCCGGTTTCCACAGTGTCTTCATGTCGCTACTTCTGTGAAGACCAAAGATTTGTGGACATCAGTATGAATCCTGAAGTTTTACTGACTGGCAGTTATAATTAATATAATATTAACAATAATATAATGATATTTATTCTCCATTGCTCAGAAGTTGTATTTTTTTCTATTTAGAGACAGTTGCTCACAGCAAAAATTTTACAGTGGTCTTCACTATAAGGTTTATGAGCATGTCATCACTAAATTGATGCACATCAATGGACACATATTGGCCACTGTGGTTGGTGAATATCAAACTCTTTACCAAAAGGTTGATATTCATCAACAGAGCTGATATCAGCAGATCATGATGAATTAACAGAGATGTTCTTTTAAATCACCTTAGTTAAGAAATCTGATGTTTAATTTCTGTATTCTTTGTGTTTTTAGGCAGTGAAGGAAGATGCTGAATGGATTCTTTTCCAAACACTGAGGGGTTTGAGTTTTAAGGAGCTTGAGAAATTCATGTTCTTGCTAAAGTTTGCATACTTCCAGAGGAGTCTTCCACAGATCCAAACAGAGTCAGGACATCAGCTGGAGGAACTGGTGTATCTGATGGTGGAGAACCAGCATCCTGTGGAGGTGACCATAGAGGTTTTAATGGACATGAACAGATCTGACCTGGTTGAGAGGCTGTCAGGGATCAGCTCAGGACTTAAAGGTCAGAGAAAGAAAACAAACACTGCTTCATAACAAAACCACATGCGTGTCTCATTAGCGACACATTTCTAAATTTATATTTCATCTTGAGAGTGACAGTATTATTGGACCTCATAGTACCTAATTTGTTAACAGGGGTATCAAGTGTGTCCTCTCATTGAGCTGAGTTATTTTTACTTAATTTTATGAGTCACCAACCCACAGGTTTTGTGAAGATTTTTGAACCATTAATTTCTGTTATTTCTCCTCAGGGCCAAGTCCGTCTGAGCATCTCCAGAAAGTGAGTAATGTGACATCAGATAATATACACATCACACTTTTCATGACCTTGTTGTTACCTGAATAAAATTATTCTGATGACACAGTTGGCCTGCGGCCAAGGGCACTATTGTTCTTTGACCGTTCTTTCTTATTATTCCACACGTGCTTTGAACACTAATTATCCCCCCTGAACATGCTCAAAAACTCACCAAAATTGGCACGCACCTCAGAATTGTGAAAAATGTTTGTATGAAACCCAAACATGACCCCCAACATCCCATTATAAGCTCTCCAGAGCCAAAAAACCTCTAAAACACACACTTAAACAGCCCTAGCTGGGGCAAGGAAAAGAGATGTACAGGGATGAAACCAACGCCAAAATGTTTGTCTCATTGAGACGAAAAAAATTATATGCTGACACCCTGACTTTTCCAGACAAGAAGTTGGCTATTTTTCTTTAAAAATAACATTTCCACATACCCTTTCTACACTATTTGAATGCTTATTACACCCCCAAGCATGCTCAGAAACTCACCAAAATTGGCACACACATTATAAGGGAACACAGCCTGAGCAAAGGGCTAATTAGCCTTTCGCTCAGGCTGTATCACTCGATAACACAGGGGCTAAGCTGTTTGTGATAATGTTCATTCCAACCCACAGTCAGCAATTATTCTGCAGTGGTCTGTTCAAACTTGAGAGTCTATCAATAACAGTGGCGAACCATGGCCCCAGCCACTGGGCCTTCAGTAGGACCATGGGACCACGCCTGGCAATAAACAATCAAACAAAGAAATAAGAACAATAGCCAGAATCATGTGACATGGAAGTTTAGTATATTGAAAGTTTTGTGGGATTACAAATTTATTATGTGCCTGAACACTGCAATACCTAACAACTTCAAACAATTGACAAAATTAAGATATAGAATTGAAAAAAAAAACAAAAAAAACTGAGTTGTAAGGCATCCAGCAACCACACAGGGCTCTAATTTCGTAGACCAGGCGCAAGTGCAGGCGCACCTGCCCTGCGCCGGCCTTCGCCGTGCGGACAGGGCGTAACCAGCACACTTTGCAAATTTCCTGCAGTGCCAAGAGAGGCGTAGTCAAGGCACAAAGGAGTGCAAAGGTGCGCATCCACACCTCCCTTCGCGCAAATGGCAGAGAGGGAGGAGAAAAGCCGTGAGTGGGTTTAACACAGCCGAGCGCTGTTTTCACCAATCAAATGAGCGCCTCTCCTCGCCTTTAAATGCGTTGCGGCCGAGGTGCAGCGTCTGATTGGTCTGAGTGATCCTCAGCACTGCGGAGAGAGTGCTGGTAGCAGAGACGGTCAGAGCCGCTGTCCCTGCTGCAGGAGAATAGACAGCGGGGCACATCGGAGGACACGAAGCGCGTCCCTGTGTGGACCAGCTCCCAGGACAGATTTAATCTGTTCCTTTGTCATTAATAGGAGTACAAAATGAAGAGACAGTTACACAGCTGGCTTATCCATTCAGAATACTTTTGATCCACCTGCACTCCTGGTTTGTCATCGCCAAATAGCAGAACCTTTGGTGATATACTGTATACTCTCCCAGTGTCTCCACCTCATCCTCCTTACAATAATGTACTCCATCTTTTTAGATCACGTTAAAAATAAAGACCAAAACAGAGAAATATGGGAAATCACGGGTAAATCCTGAGTGACACACATTTATTTTGTCTTTTTTTTCTTCGTCTTTTCTCTCCCTCTTTTCTTTGAATTAAATGAAATGAGAGAACCAGATATATACTCAGTATCAGATGTTAAGGCTGTTTATTGTTTCATTGTAAGATGTGCATCAAACTTCCAGCTGCCGTCAGGTTAACTTTCCATTATGACAAAAGGCTTTAATCTGACATCAGATGTGACGGGACAGTTAATATAGATATAAATGTATATGCTGGTTCAGACGGTTATATAAAATAGTGATTGCTGTGATTGTTTACTGCATTAAAATGTGCCTGACACTCTGGAAACCTGCCTCTGAGGCTTTGTTGACGTGAGCGCACATGTGCGCCTGTCACCAAATTACAGCTGTGGAGGGTGCGCTCGGCCTTGCGCCGAAGATAGACTAAGTTGGAGCTGGCAAGTTTTCAGCGCACTTTTTTGGCACAAAATTGTCACTGCGCCAATATGAATCTGCTGACACCTCCCACTGGTGCGCCGTCAACTCCCCCTGGCGCGCAGTCACACCCATCTCTGCGCAGATGGTCTACCAAATTGTCAAATTGGCAGCGCAAGGCGGTGTGCCGCATGAAATTAGCACTGCGCAGGCTGCTCCA
Source organism: Halichoeres trimaculatus (assembly GCF_033239565.1). NCBI lineage: Eukaryota > Metazoa > Chordata > Actinopteri > Labriformes > Labridae > Halichoeres > Halichoeres trimaculatus. The sequence continues at coordinate 37,544,426 of NW_027437181.1, forward strand.
GGCTTGCGCCCCCTGCGCTGCGCCACGAAATTAGAGCCCACAGTCTTCTCCATTACTTTCCGCCATTTCTTTCCACGTTCTGCCAACTAGATCTTCTCTTTTCTCCTCACTCACTCACAGCTACAGTTAGGGGCTTATCCATTCGAGTGATACTCCAGGATGGAACAAGTTGGGTCCTATCACAAGGTTTAGGGCAGAAATTACCCCTACAGCAGTGTTTTTGTGCAGCAGAAGCCCAGAGCGCTCACACCAAACACCCCCTCCCTGCTAGTCAGCCTCTTTCCTCTGCACTCAGACAGGGCCATATTTTACTTGACCAAAAACACAAATAAACGGACTCCCACCAAAAAAAATCTGATATCCGTCTGCATTCACGCTTTTTTTAGAGAATTTTCAGCGCGTTGCTTTCACACAAAAACACCGCTAAATAAGGCTCTAGTTCTCATCCTGTCTCTTCGTCCTGGCAGACTAACTGCGTTTGTTTATATCTGGGACGCCCCGCGCGCTGACTGATACACTAAGTGGCGAGCGCCTCGTAGCCAGCCGTGGCTCTGCAGCGGAGGTAGCGCCGTTTTACGACAGGATGAGAACTAGAGCCTTATTTAACAGTGTTTTTGTGTGAAAGTAATGCGCTGAAAATTCTCTAAATAAAGCGTGAATGCAGACCGATATCAGATTTTTTTGGTGGGAGTCCGTTCATTTGTATTTTTGGTCAAGTAAAATATGGCCCCGTCTGAGTGTAGAGGAAACCGACAGACGAGCAGGGGGGTGTTTGGTAGGTATTCGCGAATCCCCGGAAGATAACAGGAAATGATCCCGCCCACAGCTTAACAAAATATGATTGGCTTAGACAGCTGTCATTGTCAAATTGTGTCCACATTCGCTTGAGTTACACAGGCATTCGTTGCAGTTACTGAAGGCCCTGCCTGCCAGAATGTGTCGCTGATTTACCCAAATACCATCAAAAGGAAAATTGTGATTGGTCCATTTTCCATTTAAGTATACTAACCCACTGTTTGCCAGGACAAGTTTATAAAAATAATATAAAACTCATTGCTATGATTTCATTGAGTAAAATAAATAAATAAAAACAAAATAAAAAAATAAAGAAATAAAATCATTATTTAGGAGTACAAAAATTCCTTCAAATTTTTAATTAGACCTTCACTGAATACCTTGAAGGCCCAGATGGTCACCCTTTGATCCATAAAATGAAGAGTGAGGTTTTGTTAACTCTGCTTGGTAGATGACTGGCAGGACATAGCTAACCAGTATTTACTAACATTACACATTACGGATATGTCTTAGGGCACCGGACTGCCAGCTGAGCTAGATATAAACGGCTACTTAACTACTTACAAACTGACGTTGTTTACTTGTGTTCACATTAGCCTACAGATACGTCAGAGCGCCGGGCTGCGGATGTTGCTAACACATAGCCGGCTGCCACAACATTTGCTTGATGTCATGTAGCGCTACGTAACTGTACTGATAAATACCTTACCTCAGCGAGTTGTATCCAGTAAAACGTCTTGAACAAAGAAAACTTGTTTTGATCTGATCTCCATTTAATTTCAAAACAAACACACGGCTTGCTAAAAGTAATTTACGACAGTGTGTGGAAACTCCAGGCCACAAGGTGGCGAGGAAGTGCAATTAAAATGGATCCTCCTCATACAACTGCAAACACTGTTCTCTTTCATAATATTTCGCTCGATGTCTCACTATGGGATGCACGCCCCTGCTGCAGCCCTCAGAAGCATTAATCTCATTACGCCAATCCTGATTGGCTGGTGAAACGTGTCCGTCCGCCATAGGTAGAGTCCCCCTACCTTAAATACTTCATGCGGACGGCACCACGTCATTCAAACACCTCTTCTCACTCGGAGCATATCTCGCATCCTGGGCTAGCTAGCTTAACAGACGGATCTTATTTAGCTTCCGTCGCCGGACGCTAACTAGCTCTAGTTGTCGGTCACACCAGATCGATTTTTGTGCTATTCTTGCCTCTCCACGGCTTGGCTAGCACTTTTTTCCTCGACGCCCCACCACGGCTTTCGAGTTTCGAGCTTTAGCACACCAGCTAATCTCTTTTGTACGGTTAGCACACCAGCTAATCTCCCGTTAAAACGTTAGCACACCAGCTAACTGCCTCGACTCCCTGCCTGCACACCAGCTTGCGAGGAATGGAGGCTAAAAACCCTCACACTAGAGGACAAGGAGACTCTGGGGCTCGTCCCTGTCGCTGTGGGAACAAGATTTCGAGCAGGGATCCACACCAGGTCTGCTCGAGCTGCCTAGGGCTGGAACACGCCCGGCTGGCTATCGATGTCCCTGGCTCGTGTCAACACTGTGCGGTGTTCACAATTAAGAGTCTCCGTAGACGGCTAGCCCGCCAGGCTAGCCTGTCTGGAAATGACCCCTATCTCCCTTCCGACGGCGCCGCCGACAGAGACGAAGAGGAGAAAGGGGCCGTTGCGGTGTCGGCACCAGAGGCTAGCGCCAGCTGGGGCTCCCAGCTCGACCTAGCCGCGGTCCCTCCGCAGGAGGGAGACGTCCTGTTACTGGACTATGGGGACGATGAAGATGACGCCTCGGAATACCTCATCTCAGAGGATGAAGAGGACGACATCTTCGCCACTCCGGCACAGGCTGCACAGCCCGCGCCCTTTGTCACCTCTGAGGATGGAGATGAGAGAAGCACACCAGCTTCTTCTCCTAGCTTGGACATGCTCGACGTGTGTAAACGCGCTGCAGCCCGGCTGGCCATCCCCTGGCCCTCTGTCGTAGCTGAGACCTCCAAATCCCGCTACGAAGGGAAGAAATTGCCCTCGGCCAAGGGCGTGACGAAGCAGCTTGTCCCTGTCTTCCCGGAGCTGCTGGATGAGATAGCGCGCTCGTGGAGAGACCGCCCTTACAGCAGCAGGAGCCCGATTCCCGGGGCCTCTTCCCTCGACTGTGAAGCGATGGAGAGCCGGGGTCTGCTCCGTATGCCTCCGATGGAGCCACTCGTTGCAGCGCATCTTCACCCGCGCCTGTCAGCGTTGTCCTCCAGGAGTCCCAGCCTGCCGTCCAAATCTGACCGTTTCCAGTCAGCCCTGACTGAGAAGGCGTACAGAGCGACGGCGCTCTCGGCCAGAGCGCTCAATGTCCTCTCCCTACTCACGGCTTATCAGGCAGAGTTAGGTGAGGATTTTGTGCAAACACAGGATCCCTCTGTCTGGGAGGAAATATCGGTCATCACCGACCTGTGTCTCCGTGTCCAACGCTGCGCGGTCCAGGCCACGGGAAAAGCGCTGGGTTCTATGGTGCTGCAGGAACGAGCACGGTGGCTCAACCTCGCACACCTATCAGACAGGGAAAAAGAGGAAATCCTGGACATGCCCATTGTCCCGGAGGGGATTTTTGGCTCCGCTCTGGACTCCATGCACCGGCGGTGTGAAGCCAAAAAGAAGGAGGATGAAGCTCTCCGGCTGTGCCTCCCTAGAAAGCCCCCAGCTCCCTCTCCACCTGCGCAGCGTAAAAGCTTTGCGCAGGCTGCTTCCCAGGGTTCGCAGTTTAAAATTCCTAAACTGCCGAAGTCTCAGCTCGCCCCGGGCCCCCCACCCGGCCGGACCAGCTGGCCTAAGAAACCCGAAGCCTCGGTAACGGCTCCGCCGGCACAGCCCGCGCAGCCCGTCTACAACCAGGCGAGGAAGAAGAAGAGAGGGGTCTGACCGCCCCTCTCTTCACCGGTGATGCAGCTGGATGTTCCCCGTTCTCCAGCTCCACCTGTTCGGCTTTTCAGCGTGCACTTAGGAGCCCACCACGCCCCTATCTCCCGGTTGCCACGGACCGTGCCGGTGCAACCCAGGAGAAGTGGACTGTTGACGACGGAGGGTTTTGCTGTTGCCCCTCTCTCATGTCCACAAGCACGCACAAACACACATATTTTCAGTTCGAAAATAAAAAGTGTCCCACTGTCGTATCCAGGCCGAGGGCCGAGGACGCAGTTCATAAACAAAGCCAAACAAAATGTGAAAATCCAAATAAACTGCGTGGTGGCGACACCCGCTGTCCCCCCTCGGTGGGAAGCCACGGCTTCCTCCGACGCCGGGGTAGTAAGTGCTCCGCCGCCACGCTGTCCTCTCGGGCAGCAAAGTTCAGCGGCACTCGCAGGCTATGGCACTGTTCCACCAAGAGAGGGCGCCTCCGCACCGCGGTGGGAGCCTCTCATGGTGGAGAGGCTGCAAGTGGCATCCACTCTCTCCCTCAGATGGGAGAAATGGGCCGCGCTTGCAGCCTCACCTTGGGTGTTAAAGACGATCACGAGGGGATACAGGCTGCAGTTTGCAGCAGTTCCCCCGCGATTCACCGTTGTAATACACTCACAGGCTCAGGGAGAATCAGCTCGTGTTTTACAGGAGGAAATCCTCTCTCTGTTAAACAAAGGAGCAATTTCTGTTGTACCTCCCGCAGAGAGTCAGAGCGGTTTTTACTCCAGGTATTTTCTGGTCCCCAAACGGGGGGGGGGGGGGGGGGGGGGGGGGGGGGGGTATTCGCCCGATCCTGGATTTACGTGCTCTGAACAAATACCTCAGGAAATACACATTCAGGATGCTGACACATGCATCGCTGCTGCGCCTCGTGCGACAGAGCGACTGGTTCACTTCTGTCGACCTGAAGGACGCGTATTTCCACATCCCAATTTATCCTCCTCACAGAAAGTATCTGAGATTCGCTTTCAGGGGGATCTGTTACGAGTACCGAGTACTCCCCTTCGGCCTGTCTTTGAGCCCGAGGGTGTTTGTGCGGTGCACGGAAGCAGCAATAGCCCCGCTGAGACAGCAGGGCATCCGCTTGGCCACATATCTGGACGATTGGCTGCTGTTGGCACAATCGGAGCAGGAGGCCAGAGCGCACACGCGTATTGTCATACGACACCTAACCGATTTGGGTTTCGTGATAAACGCGGAAAAGAGCATGCTGTTCCCAGCACAGGATATAATCTTCCTGGGATTATTCCTGGACTCGGTGACGTTCACAGCGCGCCTCTCGGCGGACCGAGTGAACGGTTTCAGGGCGTGTCTCGCGCTTTTTCAGCCAGGCAAATCTGTTCAGTTCAGATTATGTCTTCGGTTACTAGGACTGATGGCTTCTGCCATTCTCGTAGTCCGTCTGGGACGGCTCCACATGAGGGAGTTCCAACTTTGGGTGGCCTCATGTGGACTGGATCCCGTGCGTCATGGCGCGCGGAAAGTGTTGGTCACACTGGAATGCGTCAGGGCGCTGCGCCCCTGGAGAATCCCGTCCTTTCTGACCCAAGGGGTGCCCATGGGTTCCGTCCTGTCCAGGAAGGTGGTCACTACGGACGCCAGCCTGACAGGTTGGGGCGGGATTCACGAGGGCCGGTCTGTGAGGGGTCGCTGGTGTGTGAATCTTCAGCGTTCTCACATAAATTTTCTGGAGCTTTCGGCGGTGTTCCTCTCCCTGAAACACTTCCTTCCGTCTCTCATGGGTCATCACATTCTAGTGAGGACGGACAATACAACGACCGTGGCGTATATCAACCGTCAGGGGGGATTACGTTCCCGTCAGTTGCATATGCTAGCACGCAGACTGATCCTGTGGAGCTGCGGTCGCTTCCTCTCCCTGAGAGCGACGCACGTCCCGGGAGTCCTGAACACAGGCGCGGACCTGTTGTCCAGGGGCGCGCCAGTATACGGGGAGTGGACTCTGCACCCGGAAGTTGTGGAACAGATATGGACCCGGTTCGGTCGGGCCGTGGTGGATCTGTTCGCGTCAAGAGAAAACACGCATTGCCCTCTGTTTTACTCTCTGCGCAGCATGGATGCTCCTCTAGGGGTAGACGCTCTAGCGCACGCTTGGCCGCACGAGCCTCTATACGCATTCCCGCCCCTGGCCTTGATACCCCCCACTCTGTCCAGAGTGAGGGAGCACGGCCATGCACTGATTTTGATAGCTCCACACTGGCCTGCGATGCATTGGCTGGCGGAGATTTATCAGCTGATGTGCGCTCAACCCTGGCAGCTCCCGCTGCGCAGGGACCTGCTATCGCAGGGGGGAGGGGCGATATTCCACCCGCACCCGGAGCGTCTGGCACTGTGGGCCTGGCCCCTGAGTGGTTAAATCTGTCAGCTGTGGGTCTTTCACAGCGGGTTATTTCCACTATACAAAGTGCTCGGGCCCCCTCCACTAGGTCTCTGTATGACTGTAAGTGGAGAGTGTTTGAGGGATGGTGTCACAGAAACGGCCACATCCCTTTTCAGTGTCCTGTGGGGGTGATATTATCATTCCTGCAGGACCTGATTGACAAACATAGGGCTTTCTCCACGGTTAAAGTGTACTTGGCAGCAATCGCTGCCTGTCACGTGGGGTTTGGAAAGCAAACAGCGAGCCAGCACCCGCTGGTTTGCCGCTTTATGAAGGGAGCGCGCAGGCTTCTCCCCGTGTCCAGACCGCTGGTGCCACCGTGGGATCTGGCTGTGGTTCTGGAGGGGCTCAAGGGCCCTCCTTTTGAGCCATTGGAGGGAGCTAGCCTGAAACATGTGTCTCTCAAGACAGTGTTGTTGCTGGCTCTGGCTTCAGCTAAACGAGTCAGCGACATTCATGCGCTTTCGGTTCATCCCTCATGCGCTCAGCTCTTCCCGGGGGATGTGAGGATGATTTTGAAGCCCAACCCGGCTTTTGTGCCTAAGGTGGTGGGCTCATGTTCCCCTATTGACCTTGTGGCTTTTACTGCCTCACCAGGTGGGCAGCGGTCACATGCGTTATGTCCGGTCCGTGCGGTGCGCACTTATATGGATATGACGAGGAGTGTCAGGAGGAGCGATCAGCTGTTCGTCTCCTGGGCTAATCCTCACAAGGGAAAACCTGTCACAAAGCAGCGTCTATCCCACTGGATGGTGGAGGCGATTGCTTTGGCTTATACGAGTCAGGGTTTGCAGCCTCCTGGGGGCCTGCGAGCGCACTCGACTCGGGGCATGGCTACATCCTGGGCCTTATTCAGGGGAGTCTCTGTTCAGGACATTTGTGCTGCGGCGAGTTGGTCCTCGCCTCTCACTTTTGTTCGTTTCTATATGCTGGACGTCTCTGCTCCCTGCGTGGCACGAGCAGTTTTGCTGTCCTGATTTGAACGGAGTAATTTCCCCTGTAGGTTGGTGGACGCTTGATAAGCTTGTCTGGCAATACGGGAGCAACCATATCCCATAGTGAGACATCGAGCGAAATATTATGAAAGAGAACTTAAGGTTATTTACATAACCCCGGTTCTCTGAGTAATATGAGTGAGATGTCTCACCAGACAACCCTTCTTGCTTGGGCGAGTGAGAAGAGGTGCTTATCTTGAATGACGTGGTGCCGTCCGCATGAAGTATTTAAGGTAGGGGGACTCTACCTATGGCGGACGGACACGTTTCACCAGCCAATCAGGATTGGCGTAATGAGATTAATGCTTCTGAGGGCTGCAGCAGGGGTGTGCATCCCATAGTGAGACATCTCACTCATATTACTCAGAGAACCGGGGTTATGTAAATAACCTTAAGATATCACTGATACTGACATGATTTCCCAGTTTTGGATTGATGCTCTGTTATTTCTGTCTGTCAGGAACCATCATCACTTCATTGGACAGTTTTCAAAACACTGAGGGGCTTAAGTTATGAAGAGTTTGAGGAATTTAAGCACCTAATGCTGCGCACTGCTCTGGACAAAGACTTTCCAGGAGTCAGAGGAACTCAAGGAGCAGACAGGGTTGAAATGGCAAAGCTGATAGTGAAGACCCATGGCCAACAGTGTGTGGAGGTGACTGCAGATGTTTTACAGAAGGTGAAGAGGACTAATCGGGTGGTGAGGCTGTCAGTGTTCAGCTCAAGGCGCAAAAGTCAGAGTAAGAGACCTCTCTTATGTTAATAATGTCAAAACTGAATAAACTGAAGTGTCACATTCTTTGTTCTTTCTTTATTTAAAAGTGGCTGAAGTTCATGTAGGGATTTTTTATAGTTGTGAAGTGCAGGAACAGGACATCAAAGCCAAATACTCTCTTCTTCAAAATACAGATTTCAAACACACTGAATACGGTCATCTTGAGTGTTACTGATTTTTCTTATCATGTTATGTTTTGTTTAAATATGGGAACACTGATGAAAGTTGCAGTTTGTCTGTATTCACATTATTTTCTTTTTCTTTCCTTCTTATTCTACTCAGGAACGCACCAGTCCAGAGAACTTCAGAAAGTAAGAATTGTAACATCATGCAGTTTGCACAACACAGATTGGAAAAAAAATTATCAACATTTCTACAAAACAAAAAAACGTTTTTTCATGTTTGCTCACCAAGATGATACTGTATTTTAAAATGTGGAAGTTGAAATGTTTTTCACTGTGTTATCACTGGGCTTTTGCTGTTTTACGGAAAAGAAAATTAAACTTGGTAAATTTTAGAGATTTTTTTGATTATGTAATAATAAAACTACACAATGAACAAATCTTCAGTATGCTTTAAGTTTAAGTTAACTTTAAATAAAGAACTATGGCCAGCAGAGTGTGTGCAAAGCGCCGAAGGATCTTTTAGAAATGATAACAAGGATGGATCTGGAGGAGAAGCTGTCAGAAAGCAGCTCAGGATCTCAAGGTGAGTTGTGAACACAGCATTATTCCTCTTTCAAAGATCTGGTGTGCAGATTCTGTCTTTTATTTGTTTAACATCTTCAAGCGAGTTTTTTATACATTTGTTTGTTTACCATCCCAGTTTTGGTGGAAATTATTGCTTGAGAGCAAATGAAGTAGAAGTCCACAAAATCAGAATAAACATTCATCAGCAATCATCATTATGACATTTATACCCCAAATAGTGTAAACAATAAATCTCCTTCCTCTTTTCAAGTAACAATAAGTGTAGAGAGTTACCAGTACATCGGTAATGGTTAATGGGAGTTCAGATAATGAGTAAATAAATACTAAATTAAAACAGTTACACTTTCATGCTTTGGGAAACGTATGTTAAATGTAAAATAAACCCCTAAGAAAAATTCTGTCTTTCCAACAAGGGCCTTCAGGAAGCTTGGAGCCAGAGGCCTGTGGGGGCAGCACGGTAATCCCTGACATCATTTTTATTCAGTTTCTTTGTAATTCTTTTTTGTTTTGTTTATGTATGAGCTGTTGCTTATAGGAAAGTCTCCTTAAACATAGAATCCCTGTCAGACCGACTCCAGTCCCTGGACCAAACTGGAACCTGGGGTGAACAGCTCTGGAGGACATGAGTCTCCATCTTACAGGTAAAAATAACTTTTTGTTTTAGATAAACTTGAGACTGACACAGTCAATATGAGGATTTATTCAGCTGTGCCTGTAATACAGCATCATGCAGTTGTTGTACCTGTATACACACTGCTGTTCTTTTCCATGTCTTAGCCTACAGAGTGAAACAGGAAACTATGAATGTAGTGTCTCTGGCTTGCGCTGGGTCTGTGAGGAGGAGGTCAGCTTTCAGTACCACTTCTGCTCTTGGGGTGGACACATGGAGAGGATGGAAAGCATCAAATACATGCCTGCAGGTCCTCTAATAGACATCAAAGTCATCACAGGAAGGTTAAATGAAGTGTACCTGCCTCACTGGATCTGCACAGGTAAGTAGAAATACAGAAAAGAACATGAAATAAACCAACATACTGACAGTATTTGGGAAAACTGATGAAATTATTTTCCCCTCATGATGTTTGTATGCTCTTGTTTTGTGTAGAAGATGATTCTAAAATATCTGACAACTATAAAGTCCTTCACATAGATGAGTGTGGAGATGTTGTGGAAAACGTGTCTGAGGTCACACCGTCCCATGTCAAGTTATCTGAACCAGTTTTCTCACCAAGAGGGGTTCTGATGAAAGTTGGCTTCCCAGTGAAAATAAGATGTAGCGTGTTGATCTACTACAAACCCAACACATCATTTCTCAAACTGCGTGTGTATCTGATCCCGTGTGATCCTGCTCTACAACAGGTGAGTAAATGTCTTCCTCTCAGAAATGCAGAACACCAGATTCAATATGGCACCGAAGCCTGTGATGGCATGTTGGGGTCAGTAACGAGAAATGTTTAACTTTGTAGAGTTTCATAATGTGTCAGGATTTTGTCCCTTCGCAATTCTAAGAGCTCAGTATAACTTTGATGGTTCGTACTACAAAACCCCTGACATAAGTCAAAAAGGAAAAATGGTCATGAGACGACTGAAGCAAAAAGCTGAGATTTAATACAGCACCGGAGTTTACAACATGTCAACAAGATGCTGGATGCTGAAATTGAAGAAGTGTTATGTGCTCTTGGTATTTGTGAGAGAGTCAAGAAGTGTATGTGTGCGTGTTATCCTTCGTACCTCACTGTCTTGGAATTAGCCAGTCTGAGCTGGCGTGGAAGGTGTCCCTCAACAGATAAGAGGTCAAAAGACAGTGTCCACACTGAGGTCAGATACAGAGGTCAGTTGAATCAGTATAGGTGGTACGTGCTTAAGAAATGTCTAAGGCATGTGGGTGTGTGCTGTGTAAGTATCAGGAGAAGCAGGAGCTAGTAGATAATAATTACAAGCATGATTACATGACAGGATTAGAACAGGGTTTACATGAAGTCAAATACATGAAAAGGTTAGGAGGTTAAGTGATCATACTGAATACATAAACTGTACAAAGATCAAATTATTCTTCACATAATTGAAAAAAAAATCTGCAATTACAGGGTCAGCTTGAGTGGTGATTTGGATTTTTAACTATTGGTTATCAAGATATGGCCTCCCAGTAAACCAGCTGTTAATTTACTCTGCTGTTGTTTTTTCACAGACTGTGGACAAGAAGGAACTCTCAAAAGGATTTCAGACAATTGAGAAGCCACGGCCGGACAAGTACCTAAAAATGCAGAAAGGTTTCAGCCTTATGGCAAAAACAGCAAATGTTAACCCAAAGGTACAGTTTGTCTGTCATCAGGTGTGTCTTTGTACCTGATGAAGGCAATCTCACACAGGTCCAGAGCGGTTAATGATGAGTGTTCAAATGTCATGGTGTCTCAAAAACAGATAAGGATCTGGTGAAAACAGAAAAAAATACGAGACAGGAAGTATTTCTTATTTTCAAAGCTGGATTCAATGGGAGAAGCACAGCTCCACACTGTCTCCTGTCCAAAGCCTGATAGTCTAAAAATAATCTTTCCCTAACTACTTCTTACATCACGTTGATCTTTTTTCAGGATTATCATTCCCAAATCAAAACTTTATAAATTACACAGAATATGAAATCATATATTGTGCATAACACTGTCTATGAGAAAGCCTTCCCTTGTGTTTGTGTGCCAGAAGATTAAACTCTTCGTGTTTGAACACAGAAAATTACCCTGAGGTATGACAACCAAGATCCAAATTTCTATGAAGTGTTCATAGAGAAACCAAACGGAATCTTCCAACTTGAACTCTTTTACATAAGTAAGAAGGAGGTTGAGTCTGAGCCAGTGTGGACCTGTGAAATCAGAGAAGGTTGGTGGTTACTAAACATTACAAAATATAGTAGGCAACAGATAAACTAAAATACCAGCTTTTCATTTCTGATTTGTTGTCCTTTTTATTTCAGATGACTACCAAAGCTCTGCCTCAGAAGGTAAGATGCTGCACAAGCTGAGATTTTACAAGGAATACATTCTTAAATTTACGTCCCAGATCAGTTCATTCAAATTTAAAAGTGTTAGTTATGATGTAATGACAACATTTCCAGTGATTTGTATATTATAGAGTTTACAACATTAAAAATAAAATCAAAGGAGGTAAGTACGTTTTAATGTCACAGGATAAACTCATGTTGTAGATGAAGTCCTTCAGCTGGCTCCAGTGATTGTCATTTCATATAATCACTCTTCATCACTGATATCTCACCTCTTCCATTTAATCCTCTAGAAAAAGTCTCAATTTTTCAAAAACATCAGTCACGTGAATGTTACATAAAAGTTTTGACTTCACAGTGAAAGAAAATTTTAGGCTTATTGTTAATTTGAGCTGCTAAATATGTGGACTCCAAAGGTGTTAGCAGGAGAACAAACAATAAGGTCAGGTCCTCTTCAGATTTTGCATAGCCTCCCACTCACTTAACATTATTTATTACAGAATGTATTCATAGAGCCTGCTGTAAAGTTATTCGATTATCAGTTACTAATGCACTATGTTTTATTTCCTTTGTCTTCAGACAAACACTCTGTGGATGATCAACTGTCTGCACAGATGCAAAGTTTAACCAACAGGATGCAGGTCTAATGTCTAATTATTCTAATTGTGAAACATCACTCCAAATGGCACATTTGAGAATACCTTTACTTTAAGGCATTTTAAGCAAAAGCAGAAACATTCAAGTTAAATCTTTTCTTTTTGGTATTTTGAATTTATTAGGCAGTAACAATCAGCACCACAGACCGAGAGAGGCTGCTAAAAACTCTGGAAGACTTGACACAGGAAGAGTTCAAAGAGTTCAAGTGGTATCTGCGGGACAAGGGCGTCCTGACAGGCCTCACAAGCATCTCAAAGCGTAAACTGGAGAGCAAAGATGTGCTGGAGCTGGTGGATCTCATGTTCGGCACCTACAGAAAACACTGTATGGAGTTAACCAGGAGGGTTCTCAGGGCGATGGATAAGAACGATCTGGTGGAGACGCTGTCAGACATCAGCTGATGATCCAGAGGTGAGTTTTGTCTGTGGGTTTTCCTGGACTTTAAATTGAAATACACCCCAGACAAGCAAACCACATTCAGTTTAAAACCCTGTGTATCAGTAGACCTGGGACGATAGTCAGTAAATCAATCAATGGTACGATAAATGAAACAAACCACATTTTGTGGGGTGGTTTTATTGTTTTGTTATTTTGTTGATTCAAATTTTATGGTTTGTGCATCAATAGGGAACCAAAAGTGTGGAAGCCTGCTACAGAAAAAAAAGAAAGAAAACAGTGATATATCAAATTTAACCATAAAATAAAACAGGGTTAAAGGATCTTGTAATATACTTTGTTGAAGTTTAACAGTTTTTGTGAGATTTCTGCTGCTGTTCTGACCTTACCGTGGTGCCATCATCTTCTTTGTGGAAACAGTCTTACCACTTGGTTGGTAGACTTTAAAAAAGTGTTTTATACTTATGAGCAGCTATTTTTATAAATAAATTATCAAAAAGTTTGAGTCTAACTTTGCACAAGGAGAATGGCTTGAAATGCCAACATTTAGATGTTTTAGAACAGTAACAACCCACTGAAGGTCTTTTTGTGCCAGGACCATTTTTGGCCTCTATTGTAAATCCGATTATTTTGTGATTTTTAGAGATAGCAGTGTTGTCTTTTGTGTCCCCTCAGAGGAGCTCTTTGTGGATATTCAGTACTATGATCTGATCAACAGAGTAAGCAATATAGGGCCAGTATTAAAATAGAATGTCAAAAGAAGGTTGTACTATGGTTGTCTAAAAGCAGTAGCAGCAGAAAAAGAATTTGAGAGGAAAACACATTTCCCTTCTTTGAGAATTGTAACTTAATTTTGTAATGATATCTTTTTTTAGGACTAAAACAATCATGTTGCACAAACAATGTTCTTACCATGATCTGGGCCTAAACAATGCTGAATGTATGAAGGAATCATTTGGAATAAAAAAGTATTTTATCTTGGTGTAACTGTAAGTTTTATACTTGATGTATGATGTTAGTTTGCGGTCTGTGTGGCTCATTTAATTGTGTCACATTTATAAGATGCAGTAGTATGTAAAATAAACTTTCCCTGAGCATGCTCACAGGTTTGTGTCCTCTGCTGAAGTTGGTTTCCTAAGAATGATTTAGCTACATTTCTCAAAATGTTTTTTGGACAGTTTTGTGCTATAGCAGTAATGTCTTTTCATTATTCTATGTGGTTCTTGAAAGGCTTATTTTTAGAACAAATTCCTTAAAAGTTACTTTTTAATTTTCTTTTACACTGTTCTTCTTGCTTATACTAAAATATTAAGTCAAATCAGAGGAAATGTGTTTTAACATGGTTCCAATGCAGAAGATTAAACTGTGCTGAAGCCTGCATTATGATATTAGGTTTACATTTACAACATAATACAGGACATTAATACAGTTTGAAGAAGCATAAAGCCTATTTAACACACATGGTGAATAAAGAATAAATGCCACTGGCACAATTCCCATCCATGCACCCTTGTCGTATATTATCTCAATTCATTTCTTATGAAGTCTATAACTTAGCATTCTCAGCTTAACAGTTGAATTTAGCTGAATGTAGTGGTCATTTGATCGCTACAGAAAAGTACTGTCCAGGTTAGCTTGTTTTATTTTCAGCCTGCTAGCTCAGTAACAAATTGATTGCAGGTGTCCTTAACTGAAGGAAATTCCTTAAGTCCTTTTAAACTCTCCAATATCATCAGTCTTGTTCTGAAATGGCCACAAAATAAATTTCATGGTGGTAGTTTATGATTTGACCATTTTAAAGGGGGATACAGATTTTTTCAGGCTAAATATGGCCTGAAATTATTTGTATCCCTCTGTATCTTAGAGAAACAGTGAGCTACTCCTAGTCCTCTGCATTACTCATGAAGGCTGCTGATTCTTTTGCAGATCAGTTTCTTACAGCCCTACACAGTGTAATAAAGGACGATATCGTAAACCAAGCATTTCAAACATTGGACTTGTTTATTTTGATACATTAATTATGTACAATTAAAAAGAACAACACAGAAAAACAGTAACACTCACAACATCCATAAGACAATCTGCATGATAGTATTTGTCACTATTTAGCATGAAGTCTCATCCTTAAAGCGCTTTACATGCAGACGAGACTTGTGCGTTCCCGCGGACAGGGGACTTTCTATCGGGGGTTACCTTAGCATAACACCGGGACCACAACACGGACACTTCGTATTCGTATATTATAATCCGGTAAATACAGTTTTTAATCGGTATTCTTGGTTTAATCATTCATTGTATATGTTGATTCATTTTTATCCTTTATTTATCAGCTTTATCATTTATCATACAGCTATATGGTATTTTTTTTCCTCTATACACTTAGCTTTTCCTCTATGACATAGTTATACAGTTTTAGTCGTTTACTACACTTGTATACTTTTTTCTTCTCTATTCCAAAATTTTATACAGTTTTATCTTTTCTTATAATTTCATACAGTTTTTATCTTTCCCCACAATTTTATATACATTTCCTAAATTTTTGTGCCGTTTTGTCCTTTTGTCACTCATTTATCCTTTACAGTTTTTAATAGTTTTTTTTTTTATGTACCCATAGTCTTTCCGTATTTTTGTTTCCTTTTTTGTACTATCATCAAAATTTATTCTACAGTTTTTAATACTTTAATATTCTATCTCATTTTTTCCTCTTCTTCTACCAGTTTTGTGTGTTTTTATTTATTTTCTATTCATTCTTTGCTTTTTTTCCCCTTTGTTTTACAATGAGGCTGTGGTTTTTTTCTATTATCATACAGTATTTGGTTTTGTACCCTTTATTTTATAGTCTTACCATGATGTACCCTTTGTCACACAGTCTGTAGTGTTTACCTGTTTTTGGTACAAACTCAGGTTGTCAAATTTAGAATAACAAGCAGTGGCTCTGGCAAATGCATGTAAAATAAATAAATAAATAAATAAAAATTGCTGCTACCCATCATGTTACATCAAATATGAATGGTTGGGTTTTGATGACAATACAAACCTGATTAGAATCTTAAGACCAGTTGAAAAATTGCTAGAATATGCATTTTGCACATTTGGACCTTAATGAGGTTTTAAGTAGAGCTACAATATGCGAGAGAAAGAAGGGGGGATGTGGCAAAAAACATTGGGACCTTGCAATTAAAAAAAAACTGAACTAGGTTGCTTATCACCTGATCAAAAGTTTAGGACCACAGGATATTAAACCCAAAATCTGCTCAAAATGTTCATTTTCTGTCAGGCATTCACACAGTCATGCCCTCCTGATGGCTAGAGCTAAGAAGCTCTCTCTTCTTGAATGTGGTCAGATCATCAAGCTGCTTAAGCAAGGCCTCTCTCAGCATGCCATTGCTGATGCAGTAAGACAGTCATTCTAAATTGTTTGACAGATCCTGAGCATTGTGGGAAAAAAAGGCAAGTGGTAGACCCCAAAAAATTACACCCGCACTGAGCCAGAAGATCTGATTGGCTGTCAGTCAAGACACAGGGCAGTCCTTAACTCAAATTAAGGCCCTTACTGGTGCCGACTGCAGCGCTATAACCATCAGACAGCACCTGGGGGTAGAGGGTTTCAAAAACAAAAACAAATGCCCGTGTAGACTTTGCCAGTGAGCATCAAACATGGGACATTGAAAGGTGGAAAAAGTTTTATTCTCTGATGAGAAAAAATGAAACCTTGACAGTCCAGATGGCTTCCCACATTACTGGCATGACAAGGAGATTCCACCTGAGATGTTATTTAATCGGCACAGTTGAGGTGGGGTCCATCATGATCTGGGGCTTTTTCATTCAGTGAACACTGGAGCTTCATGTGGTGCAGGGTCATCAAACAATGGCTGGTTACGTGCAGATATTGCAGCGGTCATCTCTCGGGCTGGGTTTTTCAACAGGACAATGCTGTAGTTCACAATGCTGGGGGAGAATAACATCACCCTTTTGGACCATATATATATATATATATATATATATATATATATATATATAGTTTTAAAAAACATCTACTGATACACCTGAACACATCATCAGTAATGATACCTGGGTTCACAGGGTCTTTCGGGTCTTTCAACATTATACATCCTCGCCCAGGCGACCCAGCCGTGGGCAATCAACCCCGCAACTTGTGTTCAGGTGGCATTTGCCTGTCCCCATGGTTCTCCTCTCCGGATCCAGAGCCATCTCGAGGCTTTTTAAGCTGCTTCAGTGGTGTTCTTGATGGCTCTGCTCCTCGCTGTTCCCATAATGCCTAGGGCACTTAAAGCTTTGTGGAGTGAGTGGCCCACAAATCCTGTCAACTTCGATGGGCATACATTTTGCCTTCCAGCCCTGCTGCCGATAGTTGATGACCAGCTGTTCATACTTGGTCCTCTTTCTTTCATGGGCTTCCCCCAAGCGGTCCTCCCATGGTACCCTCAGCTCCATCAACACAATGTTTTTGGTGCTTTCTGAAACCAGTAGGATGTCCGGCCTCAGGGTGGTGCTGACGATGTGCTGGGGGAACCGCAGCTGCTTCTCCAGGTCTACAGAGAGCTGCCGGTCCTGGGCCGATGCCAAGATCCCTGCTGGTGCCTTTTTGCAAATTGCCCTTGGCTGGGCTCCTGCTCTGACAAAAGCGATTGCATGGTTGGTGTTACCTACTCGGCTGGAGCTGCTGATGCCTTTGCCGATGGCTTCTGCAATCGGCTTCAGCACCTGGTTGTGTCGCCAGGTGTATCTGCCCTGGCTGAGCGCTTTTGGGCAGGAGCTCAGGACGTGTTCCAGAGTCCCTTTCTCCGAACACAGTTGGCAACTTGGGGTCTCTGCTTTTCCCCAGGTGAAGAGGATCGCTGGGCTGGGTAGGACGTTGTATACCGCCCGGATGAGGAAGCTGATGCGGTGTGGTTCAGCCTGCCACAGATCCGTCCAGGTGACTTTGTGGTCCAGGGCATGCTCCCATCTGGTCCAGGCCCCCTGCTGCCTCAAACCAGCCGCTCTGCTAGTTCTTTCTTCCTCCACTGCAGTCCTGACCTCCTCCTGTATTTGCCTTCGCTTCTCCTTCCCCTTGCACTCCCTGTGACGAGGTGGTGTTGGGAACATCCCCAGACCTGCTCTGCCATGGGCCACGACCCCCACCAGTTCTCTGTGGCGTAGTCGGGCCTCTGCATCCAGCACAGCAGACTGGGCACTCCACTTTCTTCCAGTCTTCGCCACCACTCCTGCCACGGCCACCTTTGGATCCCTCGAGTCTCTGTACATCAGCACCTCTCTGGTTCGAGTCACCTTGAACTCCTCTGCCAGGGACTTCAAGGGCAGCCGGGGCTTTGTGGTGTTCCCATAGAGGGCAATGTTACTGAGGCTTCTGGGCAGCCCCAACCATCTCCTGAGACAGGAGCTGACCTTCCTCTCCAGTGTCTCCACAGTGGAGATGGGGACCTCATAGACAAGTAGCAGCTAGAGTATCCTTGGTAAGATCCCATGCTGGTATATCCACGCTTTAAACTTGCCAAGGAGACCAGATCTGTCCACTGCTCTCAGCCAGCTGTCCAGTTCGAGACAGGTTGCCTGGACTGATACAGAGTATTTAAGGCTGCTGTCGAAGACCTTGGCCAAGCTCTTAACAGGCTTCGCTGTGACTGATGGTATCATTGTCCCCTCGATGTTGAACCGGAACCTGTCTGTGACCTTGCCCTTTTTCACCACTTGCGATCTGGACTTTTCTGGTTTGAATCCCATCCGAGCCCACCGGATGAGTCTCTCCACCCCTCGGAGGATCCACCTGCGCCCTGGCACTGTCTCCATGGTGATTGTCAGGTCGTCCATAAAAGCCCTGATCGGGTCCGATCGGGGGCCTCTGCACTCCGGCTCCGCAGACTTCACGATCATGTTCATCGCTAGGGCAAACAAGGTCACAGAGATGGTGCAGCCTGTGATTATCCCCACCTCCAACCTGTGCCACTCTGATGTTACTTCCCGTGCTGAGACCCTCATCCTGAACTGATCGTAATAATCCAGGATGAGATCTGCAATGTGGTGTGGCACATGATGTTTGGTCATGGTGGTCTGGACCAATTGGTGAGGGATGGAGCCATATGCATTGACTAGGTCTAACCACAGCACTGTGAGGTCTCCCATGTTCTCCCGGGCTTCCTGGATGAGCTGCGTCACCACTCCAGTGTGTTCTAGACACCCCGGTACTCCTGAGATCCCTCCTTTTTGCACCACGTGTCTATGCAGTTGTTACTGGAGAGGAAGTACTCCAGCCACCTTGCTACTATGCTGAAGAAGATCTTTCCTTCCACGCTCAACAGGGAGATAATCCTGAATTGGTCGATCTTCTTGGAATCTTTCTCTTTAGGGATCCAGACACCTTCAGCAAATCTCCACTGCTGAGCCACCTTTCCTCTCCTCCAAATGACTCTGAGAATCTGCCAGAGCCGCTTGAGTAGCAACGGACAGTTCTTGTAGACCTTGTACAGGACACCACTAGGTCAAGGGGCTGAGCTGGCTCTTGCCTATATATCTATATATCTATCTATCTATATATGTTGTATATATATATATATATATATATATGTTATATATATATATATATATATATATATATATATATATATATATATATATATAAATATATATGTTGTATATATATATATATATATATATATACATATATATATATATATATATATATATATATATATATATATATGAATTTATCTGAAGTCTGCCTATATTTCCATGTATAAACTATACATGTTACAGTACCGGTTTGACTCACCACACTGAAGTGTCCTGAGATGATCTGTGTCCAGGTGGATTTTCTTCCTCCTGAGCTGCCGGGTCTGACTCGGGGTCCAATACTAAAGGACGTATCCTACACTCTGCCATTTAGTGCTGTCAATGCCTTACGGTGAAGTTTTAGCAAACAGCAAACTTGCTCAGTCTGCCCCATCCAATATGGCAATTTTGTAAATGCTGCCATGCTGCAAAAACCGCCCCCTGGCTCTACCCCCTCCGCCCCTCTGATAGAACTGACCAATCAGAGCACAAAGGGCTGTGACGTTGCGAGGTTACTGGAGGTCATTCTGGAAACGGAGCGTTTCAACAAGATCTTCAGAATGGCCTAAACTGAGGATATTGAGAACGCTATTGTGGGGCAATGAAGGAACTAAATGACTTGTACTGAGGGCAGAAATGCTTTACAGGCATCCTAGTCTGGCATAGTGAAAAGGAGAAACAAGCTTAATATGTCCCCTTTAATGCACTTCAGGTATTTACATACTTCCAAAATCTGGTCTCCGCTTAGTTTACAAAGCCTTGTACTGGTGCGGTTAAGAAGCATCTCTAAATCATCCATTTTCACTTTGATAATTGTTAACTGAGTTTTTATTTGATTGTCCTTTTATTCCGTTCTAGGTTTTTTGTAGGAGAAAAGTTCTTTGCCTCCAGGGAGTCGGGTAATGGCGGCCTCTTTCCTTTTTAGACTTCCGTCCTGGCTGGCTCACCATATATGTTGCAGCCATTGACACAGGCGGGCACTTTTAGATGCTTCACTCGTGCGATTTTATTTCAGCACTTTCACAATAACAGTTTTTCTCTGTTATCCTCCCTGCAGTGTCTTCATTTGGCTGCTAAGTAGAAGCTATGATGCTCCCGCTCACTCTTTATACCGTACAGCTTATAGCTCCATCATAACAACAGTCTTCTTCTGCAGCTGTTCTGTTCTGTTTCTGTTTAACCTGGATGCAGGCATCATCTGCTGGTGTAATCATGCAACCAAGTCCACACTTACAAAATATAACACTGCAGGTATGCATGTATAACCTTGCAGAGCAGACGGACCTGCCTGATTCAGTTTCTGAAATCCTGCAGGTCCATCTTGCCAGGCTCCATTGACCAACAAATTCACTCGGCTAAATTCTGACCGGCCCAATCAGGGAAGAGAGGCGGAGACGGAGAGAGCTGGGGGAGCAGACGTGACGTCAGCAGACTTTCATACTTGTCAGCATTCCTTTGATTCTTAAGTTAAATTTATAAAAACGGAAGCTGTCGTCTAACGCCTTTTTCACAGCTGTTTCTCGTGATTCAGTAGTTGTTCATCTATTGTTTCTTAGAAGCATCGGCTCACATAAGCTACGTCATACCGTGGATTGATGTAGATTGGTCCGTGGTGAGTGTTGACCAGAATGGTCGTCCAATCACCAGCTGCAGATTTTTTTTAAAGTCCTGCCTCTGAAAACAAATTGGAAGAGCTGCTACCCAGATGGACTAGTGAAATAATTCCGTGGCGGATATATGAAACTGTTCGTCTGGCGTGTCAGGTTAATGCATGTAATTAACACTGACAAAATCGAACATAACAAAAAAAATAACAGCTTGGTAGTGGGGTTTTTGATAAACAAATAATCAAAGGTCAAATGTAACAATACAAACTGACTGACCTCTAACACATAAAACTCCAAAAATGAATGAAAAGAAAAATAGCAGTGTCATGTAATGCACATCCATGACTGAACTGTGCAAAAACAACACAGCTGCTTAAAAGAAACAAACAAAAAGCAAAGAAAGACATAAATAGTGAAAACCGTGACTGGCTGTGACTGGCTGCCAGGGCGCTCAGTCACGACAAAAAAAAGGAAAGAAAAAGTTCATTGCTCACACCTGGCTTCACACAGACAGGAAACCTTACCTGGACCTACCTGCAGAGGGGAGTGTTTTATGTCTTTGTTTGAGGCCTTACAATAAGGTAAAATTGGGGCTACCAGAGAGCTCTCTGAGAGCCCACTGATACAGAACTCTCTTACAAGACATTCCTATTACATACATAAAAAGTGCCACACATCTAGATGTAGAGTTTTTATCATTTTTGTAAATTACAGGCTCCTACATATAAAACCTAGCACTACTCTAACACATGAAGAAAAACTGCATTGAAATGCTAGCAGTTAGCATACAATGATGAAACTTCGGTTTTCAAGCAAAATTTCAACTTTCATCACTGAATACACAAACGTGTAATACCTTGCACAAGAGATTCATCTTTAATCCATTCAATATGTTATATAGCTCTTGATGTACTAAAAATGCTATGGAGTATTTGCTGCTAGCTTGATGCTAACGTACATTGGAAATTGTATTGGTATACTAGCTGTTAACATAGATTGATAAAACTTCATTTTCCAAGCAGAATATCAACTTTCATCACTGAATACACAAATAAATGTACAGAACGTCCTCACAAAAGATTCTTTATCAATCCATTCAACATGTTATATCTCTCCTACACCACACAGCAGTGTGGAAATGGCTGAAAGAGCGGTCATTCCGTCCTTGAAAGGACTCTTGTGTGCGATCACAGTCATCGCTGAAAAATCAGGCCACAATTAAAAACATCAAAATAACCATTAACGTTAACCACACTGCAACGAGTACAATGAATGGTTTGAATGTTCTGATGACAAGCATGTCAAGCACCTAGTATTTTGAATTTCTTCAAGTGGTGGACCCAAAAACATTTCACCAGACCTTAGCTGGAGGTGCTGGAGGAAACAGGCTGATAGACAGGCTGTTTCAGTTCAATTGTTGTTTTCAATACCTGCTTTCTATTTTTTTATTATTATTATTTTGTCTAATTTCAGTTTCTTATTTTTTCATTTTGAAACTGTACTAAGAACCTTTTTTAGGCTCCAAATGTGAAAAATGTAACTTATTGAGGCCCAGTGGAGACGACTGAGCAAGATTATTCCTGTAAAAGATGATTTTTTGCTTTTCTTTTTATTATTATTTTTTAGAGAAAAATCCTCCAGACCCTTCTTTTAAATTTGTCTTAAAAAATAAAAACACAGGGTCAAGCTTTTCCAGCATTAACATACCCTATAAATAAATCAGAAATGGTTGGGAAACTATAGCTGGTTCAGGACCTGTCCAGACTGGTCCTCACAACATCACAGAGACAGATGTGGACTCCACTCTCCTAACATGCTGCAGGACTCAGAGGCCCATCAGCACAACACAACCAATGACAAATAAGACCTGAATGTTGCTTTCTCCTTCTCCAGTTTCACATCCAGGGCACACTAAAGATATTACACATCAAGGACAACTGCTGCTGAAGGGCCTAACCAAGTTAGTGCTTTAAATCAGATTACAGGTTACAGGGAGATCTATGAGACCTGTTCTCATCTGTGAACATGTCATCACCACAAATAATACCACTCCTTGTAAAAACAACCATACTGCTGTCTTCTGTTGGCAAACAAGTCCTGAAGGACATGAAACTGATTGATAAAAAAACAAAAAACAGGTATGTTCTGCTAAAACTGTGAAAGTGTGAACAATGTGAAATGAATGGGTGGAAATTATCACCTTTTTCACCTGGCTCACCCTGACCCAGTGTAGCCCAAATCACATTGGATCAAACTCTTCCCTCTGCTAGAGTTTGAGAACAACCTCATGTTCTGTTAATATTGCAAAAGGCAGAGGCAGACAGGTTACTGTTGTAGAAGCACAAGGGAAAGCAACGCCACCCGGGAAATTCTAACTTAAATTGAAAGCTAAACTACACACTCGTCTGGGGTGTGTACAGAGGAGCTGGAGACCAAAGTTAATAAAAAAACAATTATTTTATTGGTAATGCTTAAAACTGTACTTTAAAAATAGGAGTCAAAAGAGAAAAAAACACTCATAAAATGGGGGGAGGGTAAGGGCATGTGGCTGAGGCTCACCAGGTGAGAGGGGTCAGGGAGAGGGGTCCCAGTGAAGAACATCAAATTGAAAACACCCCAGGCACATGTGAGGAACCTACACACACACTCTTGTTGGTGAACTCAATAAAGGACACTCATGACCAAGAAAAGAGGGAACCACCACCAATATCCAGCACCACCACCAGACTCAGCCACAGAAAAAGAAGAAAAAGAAAACAGTATTAATGAAACTCAAAAAATATAACTAGAATAGAATAGAATAGAATAGAATAGAATAGAATAGAATAGAAAATACTTTATAACCCCGAGGGGAAATTCAGGAGTCACCGCAGCATTTAAGAAAACAAAAGTAAGAAAGAGTAAAGAAAGTGCAAAAATGTCCATAAGAAATTAGATGACGACATCCCGTCCACCACTCGTCCACCACTCTCCAGCCCAGCCAGTCTCCACCTCCACAGGGTCCAGGACTGAGCCTCCCCAGCAGTCTGTTCAGTCTCTGTCTCCTGGATCCTGTCTGCTCACAGCAGGTGAAGCTCCTCCGATGTGTCGCGGCGTCCGACGTCAGCTCCGTCAGCCACGTCCGTGAACAGCACGATGCCGCTGGGTTAGCACAGCTAGCTCATCCATCCCCAGGAGATAGATCCCACGTTCCCAACAACGATGGATGGAAGGACAGGTCCACGTCGTCACCTCCCAGCTCACATCCGAGAACCAGCACGTCGTCCTCATCGCCTCCTCCTCAGCTCGAGGGAAATCATCAAGCCCTACACTAGTTAGCATTGACATGCTACAGGCTGCTAACAGCTATTTTTGCATGTAAACAATGCAGCCATGGTTACATGTAGGATCTCCAGACAAACACAGGAGAAAAGTTGTAAAAAATACGGCCGAAGCCACAAAAAGTTTGGTGTCCGTGACCGACAACGAACCACACAAAGTGATGATCCACTCCAAACACAAAGACGACGAAAAAGAGACGAAAAAACCACAAGAAACGGACAAAGACGAGAGAGCTGCTGCAACAGGCAGCTACCCGGGTAGCGCCTAGCAACCGTCGTAAAGTCCTAAAGCACATATAACCCAAAAGATATAAAAATGGAGCCAACAAATAAACACGGTTGAATGAGTTATCAACAAAAAACACTGCAGCTGCCCATAATAACTTTCAATTGTTAATTCAGCATAAATTACTTCAATAACTCATTCCAAGGGTAAATCAGATGACCAACATAAATGCAAACAATACCAATGGCGGAAACATAAGAAACCAAAATAACTACCAACTGTTAATGACTTGAACAAAAGAGAAATTAATTCAAACAAAAACAACAAAAAACATAATCAGGGCAAGGAAATTAACCCCCAAGTCCATTCACTCCCACAATACAGAAAACAGGTAAGATTTTCCTTGCAGCACTGCTGCAAAGAAGGTCCCACTGCCTGTGAGAAGGCCCCCTAGCCCTCAGCTAGCAACAGCTGGGTCACTCTGCAGGCAAGCAGCGTGAGCAGAGATGCAGGCTAGGCTGCATTAGCCACCTAGCAGCTAAGGGCGTATTCAGACCTGGACTGTTTGGTCCACTTTAAACGGACCAGGGTTCGTTTCCCACGCTGGTGTGGACTTTTCATGCAGGTGTGAATAGAAACAAACAAACCCTGGTGCAGACCAAACAACCGGACCGAGACCCACTTTTTGAGGTGGTCTCAGTCCGCTTCCAAACAAACTCTGGTGCGGTTCGTGGTTCTCTGGTGCAGGTCTGAATACAAACCAAGGTCCATCTGAACTAACTACAGGTTACATGCGCCTTTTTGGCCTGTAAAGCCACCGTAACCTGACCGTCTTTGGTTCATACTTGATCCTCCGTCTTCTGTTTAGCCACGCTGTTGCTAGCATGTTGTGGGTCAGGACACACAGAGCATAGCGTCTCTTTGCTGCGCGCATTCGTCTTCGCTGTTCCAAAATTGTAAACGGTGTTGTTAAGCCTTCTTTGAAGGAGCTGCTCTTGAAACTGAAAATGATTTATAAGAGCACAAACACACATTTACCTCCATTTCCAGGTCTGTACTCTGTGTGCCGCCTTTGTCAGTGCTGTCCAATGAGAGCACTGATCGTCACACACATGGATGTGTTTACAGAATATAGTCCACTTGCAAAAAGTACAATCTGAATATGAACCGCACCAAACGAAAAAAAATGAAGTCCGCTTTTAAAGTCCACCAAACAAGTGGACCGAAGGACTTTTCTGGTCTGAATACAGCCTAAGACTCCCACACAGGACAAAGCCGCGCTCACAAACAGGGCTCAGGCTAAACATGTTGAAGGCATGCAGGCAGACAGACAGCTGCAAGCAAAAGGCAGTGTTAGCATGCAGCTGTGTGGCGCTAACAGCTATGTAGCAGGCAGGGAAGAAGCAAGAACTAAAAAGTATGACAGCTGAGCAGAGCTGCTAAGGTCTGATGTTCCATCAACCATAATGGCCGCATATCTGGCCTGGCGGATCTCTTTTTTTTTTAAGGCATCATTTGACACCTCAGCAATGGCATTTATGAGGTCATTTTGAATTCTTCCTGACGCCCCAGTAAAAACGGTAGCTAATGCAAGGTGCTGTTGCAGCTCAGCCCTATAATTTGACAGCAGAGTTAGTAATACCATTTAATTACCTTGATTATGACACTTGCTTCTCTCATCGTGCCCTCTGAAGGACAGTTCCTGCTGTCCCAAGAAGAAAATGCAATCATTCAAGCGTTTCAGTATGTCACGTTTTTTCTTCGCTCCCTCTTTGTGCAGTCTTGTTTCCTGTCTCCGTTGCTCTTCAAGCTGCAAATCTACCCTGGCCTCACCATACATTCAAATATATCACATTCATGATGTAATGCTCCAAGACCTGATGCTTAATCGCTGCCTTGGTGAAGCTGTTAAGGCTACTTAACCCACTGCTATTCCATGTACCTGCGCTTGTACTGAAGAACAGGCATGGCCAGCAAAACAACTTGTTGTGCTCCAAGCTAGCTGTCAACCAGTCGTACCCCTGGTAAATTCCTGCCGTAAAATGCCGCACAAAGCCTTTATTGTTTTTAGTTTGCTCATCCATTTTAAGCATCGGTCTTCCTCTTCTTATGATTTCCATTTTTTTCTGCAAACGGGCGCCTTGAAAAAGGCACCTGAAGCAGGTCCAAAACAGCATCATTCGCTCTTTTTGTCAAATTTGAATGGCAACGCCCAGACCAGCACTCAATGTTACACACCTCAATAGCAGCGTCCAGCTTGGACCAAAGGCTAGCAGTGCAACTACTGCAAACCCAACGAAGGAGCTGCGATGTGTTTATAGGACATATGAAATTTGAGCTCTAGAAAGTGTAACCATTCTTTTTATAAATAAAGTTGCATACTGAATAAGTAATTAAGTCAATGCACATTTCAGAATGACCTTTTAATCATGGAGGAAAAAAACAACATTTTTGACAGGGCAAGCAGTGCTAGCCTTGCTGCCCCTGACTGCACATCACTGAAAATAGTTAATGTAAAAACAGGTGTCTTTTTAGGGTGAGAGCAACCTGGTAATAAAATCAGGCTAAAGCAATGATAGTCTGGTGGTGAACACATATTATTATCATTATTTTTTGCATTGAAACCATCTTTAAATTGCACCAGTATAACCAATAAAAACCCGCACAAAACAAGAAAAACGTCTAAAAATGTCCTTGGTTAAGAGTGAGTTAAAACAGACCAATAAAAGACATATAAGTCTAGTCCCAGGCTCCTTGTGCTGTGTCTTCCTTCGTCTCTGTCTCGGTTGACTTAGGCTGTGTTGGCCACCTCAGTCTCTTGTGCTTGTCCTCCCTGCTGCTGCCCCTGTCTTTTCCTTTTTCTGTCGGTTTGATTTTCGGAGCAGCTTCTTTTTCCCTCCCCACAGCTGCCGATTGGCCAAGTGGGCTCCTGGTTTAGCTCCTCATTGTTCCATCAGGTTATCTATCAAAAGCCCACAAACTCCACCGGTGTGTCCAATTCGTAATTAATGCATCAAGGCACATGGTTGAATCATAATAAAAATATGCATTAATAACACAATAAAAGCATTAAAACACACATCACAAATAAACTCAATTATACAAGTATGCCTAGAAGAATTTTCAATAAATTAATGTTAAAACCACATTTCTGCCTTGTGACACAAACAATAATCATGCTTTAATCAGCCCATCCATCCACAGATTTTTCAAACTGCCTATCCTGTTCAGGGTCGCAGGTGGGTAGAGCCTATCTCAGCTGTCATTGGGCGAGAGACGGGATACACCCTGAACTGGCTGCTAGCCAGACACGGGGCTGACTCATAGACAGACAACCTTTCACGCACACACTCACACATAGGGACAAATAAGGGTGACCAATTAACCTGGTGAGCATGTTTTTGAACTGTGGGATGAAGCTGGAGTACCCGGAGAGAACATATGCATGCACGGGGAGAACATGCTAACCCCACACAGAAAGGCCCACCGGCCAAGCTGAGAATCAAACCTGTGACATTCTTGCTGTGAGGCTGCAGCACTTACCGTGCAGCCCAATCCATCATCATAATAAAAATATTACGTTCTATTTCAAAGCACTTCCTGACACTCAAGGTCACTTCACAAATAGATCAGTGAAATCAGAGAATGCTGCTTGGAACAGATGGGTTTTGAGTTTCGATTTGAAGAGAATTCAATATTTCTGATGTGTGGTGGAAGTGAGTTCCAGAGTTGGGGGGCAGAGCGACTGAAAGCTCTGCTCCTCATGGTGCTGAGACGGGTCACAGAGAGGTGGAGAGAGGTGGAGAGAAGACCTGAGGGAGCAATGCAATGTGGAGGAGATCAGAAAGATAGGGAGGGGGGCAGGTTGTCGATGGCCTTAAATGTATACAGGAGGATTTGGAAGGTGATTCTGAATTTGACTTGGAGCCAGTAAAATTTATTTATGGAGTAAACTGATAAGGAGGGAGTCTCAATAACTAAGCGTGAGGTGACGGGGCTGTGGACCAGGATAACAGTCCAGTGAGGGGTGAGTGAGGGGCAGAGATGATTAATGTTGCATAGATGGAAATATTCAGACTGGGTTATGTTATTGATGTGAGTGAGAAAAGAAAGTGATCTGTGGAGAATGACTCCGAGCCTTAACCTGAGGGGAGGGGGCCCTGTGAAGCCATCTAGGAGAGAGAAACTGTTATCTTTGGATAAGGTGGATTTGGTGCCAACCAGACAGAATTCTGTTTTATCACATAATCCATCCATCAATCCATCCATGCATTAATATTGCTGTATTGATATTTTTCACACCTCTAATAAATGACATATAATGCAGGATTTAGGGAATATGAAAAGAATCACAAAGCTGAGCTTGAATCCTGAGGAGCAGGATGTAACTGACTCAGCCAGCCTTATTTTCTCTGAGCCTCTGTTCTCTCCCCCTGAAGGTGACACCTATTTACAGGCATGATGGAGGTTAATAATAGATCATAAAGCCAGGCTGTTAAGAAGCCTGGTTGAAATCAATGGCCAGATCAATTCTAAAATACTTAGACAATCCTGAATCCAAAGTTAGAAAAAACACAGCACCTCTGTCCTTAGTTGTTCCCAGCGTGATGGAGCCAGATAACCCATCAACCATGGAGGAAGAAGTCAAAGAAGGGCATAAAGGGGGCGGCTGTGGCTCAGTGGTAGAGCCGTCTCAACCGGAGGGTCGAAGGTACGATCCCAGCCCCTGCAGTCACATGCCGAGGTGTCCTTTAGCAAGACACTGAACCCCAAATTGCACCCACTGTTAGTCAGTGGTGTGTGTGGTGCATGACTATGTAAGTTAAACTGATGGTTCATACCATAGAAGTTACTGCTAGCAGTGTGTGAATGTGGTGTGGGTGGGTGAATGAGACTAGCAGTGTAGAGCTAGCAACTTGCTTCGTTGCTGGGCACTGCCCAAGTATCTGCCTGTTGCAGCAGCTCTCTCTTCTTTGTCCGCTTCTTGTAATTTTTTTCGTCTCTTTTTCGTCATCTTTGGAGTGGATCATTACTTTGTATGGTTCATTGTTGGTCATGGACACCAAACTTTTTGTGTCTTCAGTGATATTTTTACTACTTTTCTCCTGTGTTTGTCTGGAGATCCTACATGTAACCATGGCTGCATTGTTTACATGTGAAATTAGCTGTTAGCAGCCTGTAGCATGTCAGTGCTAACTAGTGTAGGGCTTGATGATTTTCCTCGAGGTGAGGAGGAGGAAGTGAGGACGACGTGCTGGTTCTCAAGTGTGAGCTGGCAGGTGACGACGTGGACCTGTCCTTCCATCCATCGTTGTTGGGAACGTGGGATCTATCTCCGGGGGATGGACGAGCTAGCCGTGCTAACCCAGCGGCATCGTGCTGTTCACGGACATGGCTGATGGAGCTGACATCGGATGCCGGCCCCACATTGGAGGAGCTTCACCTGCTGTGAGCAGACAGGATCCAGGAGACAGAGACTGAACAGACTGCTGGGGAGGCTCAGTCCTGGACCCTGTGGAGGTGGAGACTGGCTGGGCTGGAGAGTGGTGGACGGGCTGTCATCATCTATTTTCTTATGGACCTTTTTGCACTTTCTATACTCTTTCTTACTTTTGTTTTCTTAAATGCTGCTGTGACTCCTGAATTTCCCCTCGGGGATGAATAAAGTATTTTCTCTATTTCTATTTCTAAAGGGCTTTGAGTGGTCAGATAGATTAGAAAAGTGCTACAAGTACTGGTCCATTTACTAAACCCGTCCTCCAGTAAGCTTCTGTCTGATCTCTGAACTCATGAATCCTCAGAGCATCCTGCGCACATGAACATGGATTGATTTCATTTGAATGCATGAGCTGTGACTGGACTGTGTTAACAAAGCAATCACAAGCAGTCCTCTGTGTCCAATCAAACAGCAACCAATTAAAAAATAGTCATCTGTGAGGTTTACAGCTGTCTCACAGCGTCCATAACACCAGGTGTCTGAGCCAAGTGAGCATCAGGCCTGAACACAGTCACTGCAGCCAGAGAGGCCTCATACAACTTGACAACGGTTAGATTTTAACAAGCACATCTGTGAGTAAGCATTCACACTGAATTTTAGTAGGAGCGGAGTGTGCACACTCTTATACAAAGACAGCTCAACAGCTCAGACAATAACTGATGTCTGTGCTCCTTTTGGTAGAAGGCAGGTTTCTGCTGCAGTGTAATTGAATATCAGGTGATTGGGGATTTCTGATAAATGAAGCTTAGAGTTCATTTGCTAAGCAAATTCATGAAGAAACTCAGATACACTGCTGGACAGATACAAAAAACCCTCATTGCATTTTTCTAAACTGTTTCTGTGTGAACAAATGAACTTGTGACTCTCAGTATGAGATTTGTCACAAAAAATATTTAAATCTGACAAAATCACACTCACCAACATGTTTGATATGGAATTAAATTTGTTAAATCTAACCTGTTGTGTTTGTAGTGAATGCACTACTAGTTTTCTTCGTTTGTCACCATGTGATTGTATTTGTCCAGTAGCATAGAGGGAGGGACAGCGGGAGGGGAGTTCGCTTTTTTGACTTGCTTCAAAAAAGACCTGAGACACTCATAGGTTCAAGATGGCGACCTTTTTCAAGATGGCAGCCATGTTTGGGGTAAAAACAAAGAAGCAAAAAACGTGTACCATTCCACTCCTGATAAAATGACTCCCACCCCACTCCCATTCAGAATGACTCCTATGTCTGTATCTCTTTTTTTCCCCCCTTCTTTTAGTTTTTATCCAATACATAGAATTTGATGTGATTTTCTCCCCATTCATTTTTAGACTACTGTTGGCTTCTGGGAAGATTAGTTCTTTTCAGACAGTGTAGCCTTATTAGAAATAAACTACAAAATGGCAGCGCATGTCTTGTGTTTTATCTTCCTGATTGGTTCCCGCTCCCGTCTGCTGCCGTTAACTTTTTATCCTGTACCGCCCCAATCATTAATAGTAAAGCTAATGCCCATCCCAAGGGAATCCCTCCAAAATGTCAGCCTCTACTCTGAAGCGCCATCCTCTCATCAGCTCCACGATTTTTATGGTCTTTACACACAAGCGTGACACATACTCTGTACAAGTGTGAGCTGCCTCAACGTTTTGCCATTGCCTCTGTCATCTCGCATCTTTTTCTAGTAATCTATGCTGAGCCCTCATCCCAAAAGAGCACCGCTGCCATCTACCCCTCATACCATTACTAATCTATTTGAGTTGATCAGTACACTCGTTTTCAAACCTGATAATAATGAACAAGCTCTGTCAGAGCGTCTGTCCGACCATCCCACAGCCTGCGCCGTTGCAAAAACATAACCGACATCTATAGATGTCAATGGCAGCCAATCTTAAAGGGGTCCATCTTTCAAGGGTCCATGTGTGTTCAGGTCTGTCCCTTTAAGGAGTCGGTCTGTGTCTGTCCCTTTAAGGGGTCTGTCCTGTTGAGGATGCTTGGAGGGGCTCTGAGCTGTGGGGAGCGGGAAGGCACACACGCCCCTGTGCAGTGACTGAGAGAGGTTTGATAATCACCCTCAGTCTGGGCAGAGACAACATGGCTACAGGGTCTGAGCCTCTGGTTGGGAGCAGCAGGTCTCTTTCAGCAGCCAAGAGACACAAAAGTATCAGGAAGAACTCCCGCAGGATTTATTCAGCGTTCCAGGACCATCAGGATGGGTGAGTTTGAGAATTTTTTGACTTTGAGAGGAGTCCTGAATGCTGTGTCTCTCTCATACCCTTATCATCTCTCTGAGCCTTAAATCATATCCTGTAAGACGTATAATGAGTCATTTACTAAATCTAATAACCAGGGGACACTACAAAGAGGCTCCGCTCTGCTGTCTCTCTTAAAGGTCTTATACATAATTGTAAAATCTAATACTGGTTTCCCTGACTCACAGAAATTCTTAACAAATAATCCAACTCTGACTTTTTAATCTCCCTTTGAACTCATTATTTGATGCTTTTTCTTATTTGCTCCCTGGTTTGGTTGGAGGGACAGAAGTTGATCTGTAATTCAGCAGATATCTTTAACCTGGGTTTCACGTTTATCCATCTCATGTGTACAGCCACTGACCTTTAAAATCTGTGCTGATCCTGCAGCTGCTCATGTGCACTGAATCCTGGAAAATGTAGGCAATGTCAGTGAGGAAAATTCACCTTATTATTGAACAGAATAATCCCTTTGACAGCTTCGGTGGGTGAACGTTTAACATTACAACAAAATACAGCTAGCACAACAAATCATTATGTTAACTCTATTTATAATGATATGACGCTGCCAGGGGAGAGGAATCTGTGCTGAGTTTTGGCCAGGAACTGTAATTTATTGACGTTATCTCAGTGATGACACCCATCTGTAGCTGATACTGAGTTTTGCAGCACATCGATGATGAGGGTCGTATTGTAAATGCTGACTCAACCTAACTTTGTCCAAGTTAGAATAAGTCAGTCAGTCAGTCATTTTGCAACTTTCTTTCTTAAATAAATGTGAGGTTTCCATGATAACTTATCATCAATTACAACGCCTAGAAATACATTTTGTTGAACTCTCAATTTTTATATCATAAACCCTGATTTGCACTGCAACATCAGTTTTCCTTTTACCAAATAGCATACATTTAGTCTTATTTAAATGTAATGATAATTTATTGATATTAAACAGTTTTAGTTTATCCATTTTATTAGTTATTTGTTTCAAAAGTTTCTCTAGATTTTGTCCCGAGATAATTATGTTTGTGTCGTCTGCAGAAAGGACAAACTTCATAATTTTGGATGACTTCACCATATCATTAAATATTATTGATATACATAATGAACAAAGTAGGTCCTAGTATTGATCCTTGAGGAACTCCACATGTTATAGGTAGAGCCCGACCGATTAATCGGCCGGGCCGATTAATCAGGCCGATTATAGCCTGTCACCGATTAATCAACATTGGCCAAAATGTAGCCAATTATAAAAAATGTTTGCTCCGCAGAGATTCTGTTGCTCCTGCTCCTGTGTGTTAATTAATATAAGGCTACTACACAGCGTCTCACTTCATAGCGCCATGCAGGATTAACCTGGGCTTATAAATTCACCAGTTATTGTTTTGGTTGAATTAATTTTTGAAAATGTTTGAATCTATTTTGTTGTAATTGTATTTACTGCATGTTTTGAAAGCAGCTACATTGTTTCTTAAAATCTAGTTTAGTCCCATGCATTAAATAGAAGATGGAACTTTTCAATAGCTAGTCATAATTTGTGTTCATAAACAGTATGTACCCTATGTATATCAATGAATTTATTACATATGTCAGCAGATATATTGAAAATCGGCCTATATATCAGATATCGGCTTCTTTTTGCCCCCATTATCGGTATCGACATCGGCCCCAAAATTCCCATATCGGTTGGGCTCTAGTTATAGGGCTAAATTCTGATCAGCTTTTTCCAATTTGTACACACTGCATTCTCCCAGTTAAATAGCTCCGTAACCACTGTTTAGTTATTCCTCTAATGCCATAGTTTTCCAACTTATCAAGTAAGATATTGTGATCAATTGTGTCAAAAGCTTTTTGTAAGTCAATGAAAATTCCTACCACAAATTTCTTTTTTTCGATACAATTTGAAATTTCTTCTATCAAATCAATTAAAGCAAGAGATGTTGATCGATTTTGTCTAAATCCATATCGATTATCAGACAGTTAATTATGTTTTTCAATGAAATTACGAATTCTTTTATCAAATAATTTTTTAATATTTTGGAAAACTGTGGCAATAGTGACACAGGGCGGTAATTGTTATGACAGTGTTTGTCACCTGATTTAAGGGGATTTGAGATTAAGAGGTGAGCCTTTAGCCTCCTTGCTAACAGCTACAGGGCTGATATAGCAATGATCTATTCAGGCTTAGATCATTTTTTGAACAAGGTGGCTGTAAAAACTGGCATTTTGTATGGGTGTGTATGTGGTTTGGTGGTCTGGTGTTTCTGCAGCCTTGAGTGTCAAGTGGACACTCGAGGAACTGCAGTTTCTGAAACGTCAGCGTGGGCTTTACATTTTTGCTGCTTGGTTGAGTTGATCCTGTAAAAGATGCAAACTCCAAACAAACAGGAGCACCCATACTCATTCTGAACATCTGCAGACTAAGTGAAATAAAGCTGTTAAGAGACTGCAAGCTGGTGAGCAGACACACATGAGGGCAGATGAGAGGTGATTTTAATCCACATTACTGTCACAGATTATCCTTTCCACAGATATAGAAACTGTCCATGAGGTTAGAGAGTTACTTTTAAACACACAGAATCCTAATCTAAAGACGTGTCCAGTTTGTATTTGTACATCGGTGTTATCACAAACACAAATTACGGAAAAAACAGAGCAGAACATAGATCAGTGTGAAAGGGGCCTGTCTGCAGCCTCACTAAACCCATTCTCAGATCTCTATCCTTTTCTTCAGGCTGATCTCTGTTCATTGTGTCCCGCCCGCAGCTCCTCAGACGATGAAGACAAAGGGCAGGAGCGCGTGGACAGCAATGACCCAGAGGAGATGTTCCAGAACATTCAGTACCAGAAAGAAATCATCGCCAACATTCGGACCAGACCCTGGCCGATGAGACGCAAGCTCAAAGTGCTCAAGTATTGCCTGCTTTTTTTCTTCTGATGCTCTTTGAACCAGCTGTTTGTTGGTCAGAAATGAACAAGCACTACAGCCCGAGTAGCTCTGCTTTATTGGATAAACCCAGCAGTGTGACCTGACCGTGTGGGTGCAAATAGTTTGACTGTCATAATCTGTGTATTTTGGGAGTCCTCAGGCTGTAGAAACTGCACTGGTGGTTAGGTGATACAGAAGGTGGACAGCAGGAACTGCTGTGGTGGTTAAACCCTCACAGACAGAAATCAAAGCTCAGGAGGAGGAAGGAGCAGTGAGGATGTGCTGAGGATGTGCTGAGTATGTGCCGTGATAATAGGTTTTATATGGGCAGTTTGTTATTACTGCAGACGTTTTATTACCATCATCAAGGGCAAGATGCAAGTCTGCGTTTTTACACTCTTTAATCTCAGCTTGAATGTCTGCAGTTAATCCTCCTGCTATAATGGCTCACATTTCACCTCACACATTTCTGTTTGCTGAGGTTTCAGAGCTACAGAGCTACAGTCTGAGCTGAACTCCCTAAAGAAGGATGTGACCAAACGTTACAAGCTTTGGTCATTTTCCTCTGGACTATCACAGCCATAGAATCCTCTCCTCCCGAGACAGAGCGACCTGTGCAGTGTAACAGTTCATGTGTCCACTCTGCTGTGACTCCTCTTGGAATGAGCTGTGTCTGGATGGTTGATTCATTGGGACGCAGTACTCAGCTTATCTCATTGAGAAGGTTAAACCCTACAGAAACACTAAGACTGGAAAAAATGTAGACGGACCTTCAAATAACTCAGGGGTCTGCAACCTGCGGCTCTGGGGCCTCATGCGGCTCTTTGACTACTTTGCAGTGGCTCCCTGTAGCTTTAGGAAATATAATTTTAAAAAAGGGTGTTTCAAATTTTTCTTACAGAGGGTATTTATGATACACCACTTGAAATAAAGCTTTTAATTTTTTGCAAATTAAGAAGAAGAACCATATATTTTTAATATTAAGCAAATTTTTTAATTCTTTATATAAATCCCCCCTTTTTGCAATTTTTAGAAAGTTTTTCAATATTTGGAAGTTAAGCAAATTTTGAAATTGCATTATTTAGGGTTTTTTTTCAGCAAATGTTTTGAAATATCACAATTTTCACCATTTTTTAATTCCTGTTTTATTTAACAATTTTCTTAATTAAAAAATATATATATTTTCAACTTATTGGAACTTCTCAAATTTGCAGATTTATTAAAAATAAAAAACTAAGAAATCACAAAACACACACAAAAACTTCTCATTTAGATAATTATTCACCAGATTATACATTTTTTTTGTCTCAATGTGAAGATAGAGTAGATTTTGTGGCTCCAGAATGACTTTCTTCCAGGTGAGCTGAGGCAAAACGGCTCTTTGAAAAGTAAAGGTTGCAGACCCCTGACATAACTGAAGGTTTCTTTGTCTTTAAGAGAACTGTACTCACTGCATGAACTGTCTGCTGGTGAGTTTGGAGGGAAAAGAGTCAAAGGTTTGACAGTGGTGATGTCATAAATCTGCATCAAACTAGCAAATTAGGGTTAAGTGTCTTGCCCAAAGACACATCGCTGTATGTCGCCCAGAGCTGGGCTTGAACCTGCAACTTTCCGATTGCTGACCAAGCATATTCTCCAATTGCGCCACCAATGCCCTGTTGCCCATTGTTGTGAAGCCTTTAAGTGCAGTGTTCCAAATACCCCTGACTGCAGTCTGCAGACCGAGGCGTGCCAGTCAGGGGCCTCTCAAGTGTTTTGATACCGGCAGGTATTGTGTCGCATTAGCACGCGCGTGTTCTTGTGTGGCTTAGCTTGCATATTGGTGTGAGGTCAGAAAACACAGGGCGGGATGGGCTGTGCTGGTTCTCAAATCACCATCTTACATGGGTCAAATCCGTCAAATCGCCATCTTACCTGGATAATCCTGCCTACGGCACCTTTAAGAGAACGGTACTCCCCGCATGAACTGTCTGCTGGTGAGTTTGGAGGGAAAAGAGTCAAAGGTTTGACAGTGGTGATGTCATAAATCTGCATCAAACTGTTTGCAGGTGGAAGTGTTCATTGTGTTTTCAACATGTTAAAGTGCTGTTTTCATCTCTGCTTCAAACACATCAGCTGCAAAAGATATTCACAAAGAGTCCAATCACTTTAGTTTCATCCACAAATGACTGAAAGCAAGGCCTGGGTCGATAAAACATTTTTGCTGGGCGATATATTTTCCCACACTTATTGACATGGAGGATGGACATGGTCGGCTACAATACTCAGGTAGGCTGTGGACTTTAAACCATGCTCAGTTGGTACTAAGGGGCCCAAAGTGAGCCAAGAAAATATCCCCCACACCATTACACCAGCAGCAGCAGCCTGAACAGTTGATACAAGGCAGGATGGATCCATGCTTTCATGTTGTTGAGGCCAAATTCTGACCCTACCATCTGAATGTGGAGCAGAAATCCAGACTCATCAGACCAGGCAACGTTTTTCCAATCTTCTTTTGTCCAGTTTTGGTGTTGCTGTGTGAATTGTAGCCTCAGTTTCCTTTTCTTAGGTGACAGGCGTGGCACCCGGTGTGGTCTTCTGCTGCTGTAGCCCATCTGCCTCAAGGTTGGACGTGTTGTGTGTTCAGAGATGCTCTTCTGCAGACCTCGGTTGTAACCAGTGGTTATTTGAGTTACTGTTGCCTTTCTATCAGCTCCAACCAGTCTGGCCATTCTCCTCTGACCTCTGGCATCAACAAGACATTTGCCCGCTGAACGGCCGCTCACTGGATATTTTCTCTTTTTGGGACCATTCTCTGTAAATCCCACAGATGGTTGTGTGTAAAAATCCCAGTAGATCAGCGGTTTCTAAAATACTCAGACCAGCCCGTCTGGCACTAACAACCATGTCACCCTCATGTCACTTATAAATCACCTTTCTTCCCCATTCTGATGCTTGGTTTGAACTGCAGCAGATTGTCTTGACCATGTTTACAGGCCTAAATGCATTCAGTTACTGCCATGTGATTGGCTGATTGGAGATTAGAAATTTGCATGACCAAGCAGTTGGATAGGTGTGCTTAATGCAGTGACCGGTGAGTGTATATCACAATGATGCAGTACACCCTTTCAAATGTTATAAAACTTAAAAAAAAAAAAAAAAAAATTACTTGAATAAAAACAGTATAGAAGTGCAGCATGTTTTTGTAATGTAGCCATCTACACTTTCTGTGTCCATGTAAATTCTCACTCATCCAGGTGAGAGTTATTCTAAACACTCCAAACCGGGGCAACTGAACTGTTTAGAGTTTGTCAAGATGTTTCTCCTCTTGTCCATGAGGCTTCATCAGCTTCATCCTAAACTATAAGCAGTCCAGCTGTCTCAGTTTTAAGCATTCAGAATACACTTTCTGTGAGGGCACACAATTTTGCGTTGTTCTGTTTGTATTTACTTTGTTGATTAAATGCCTCAGTAAGTGTTGACTGTTGGGATGAAAGTTTGGCATCTGCAGGTGCAGTTTCTTTCCCTCTTTTTGTTGCTGCACATTTGCTCGTCCGTGTTGATGCACCTTGCTCATTTGGTTTGCAGCTGGAATTTTCTACACTGTAGCTGTGGCATTTCACTTTACAGTCATCTCTACTCCTCCTTATTTCTATTACATTGACCTGTGTTACCTGTGACGAGCTCTCAAGGCTCACTTGCTGCATTCTGTGTTTATGCTAGCCTGATGCTAGCGGCTCTGCCTTCCCCGGTTACAAAGACTCTAGATGACCGACGAGGGTTCACTCTGTTCATTCCTTGACTGAACTAACACGCCCAGGTGCTGAGAGCGATGCACACTGTGAACCCTCTTGTCATCCAGCCTGTGTTGAGGCAAGAGATGAGGAAAACAAGCACACATGCACAGGGCGATATATAGAGGCTGGCAAAATTATTGAGTTCATTTCATTTCTCGTACGATTAATTGATTCACTATCATCACAGGCCTACTGGAAGCTTGTATAATGTCTTCTCTGTATGGCGTGAAGCTACAGGCTCCTCTGTTCATTTGTAATGGTTATGGATTGATCATGCAGTGAGACATATTTCATGGATAAAGTGATGCATGGGGACATCCTCAGGGTGTTGTAATGTTGTGACATGTACTGGATCATACATGTCTCAGTGTTCATATTTCTTAGATAAGTTTATGGGATGATCCCTGCCTCCTGTCAAAGCTCCAACAGAAGAAGAGCCTTCTAATAACAGAGCAAATGGAGACTTTATCATTTTATTCAGTGGAAGTGAAGTGAAGTTCAGGGGCTGCACGGTGGCGCAACGGCTAGTGTTGCAGCCTCACAGCAAGAAGGTCATCAGTTCGATTCACAGCTTTCTGTGTGAAACCTGCACGTCCACCTACTACCTACTACCTACTACCGGCTTCCTCCCACAGTCCAAAAACAAAGCTCATCAGGTTAATTCAGTGTTTCTCAAGTCCGGTCCTGGGGCCCCCCTGCCCTGCATGTTTTAGATGTTACCCCACTCCAGCACACCTGATTCAAATGAATGGCTCGTTATCAGGCTGGAGCAAAGCTTGATGACGAGCTGATCATTTGAATCAGGTGTTGGATTCGGGTAACATCTAAAAAATGCAGGGCAGGGGGGCCCCAGGACCGGAATTGAGAAACACTGGGTTAATTGATCACTCTAAATTGCCTGTAGGTGTGAGTGTGTGTGTGTGCATGAAAGGTTGTCTGCCTGTGCCTGTGTTTGACTGGCAACCAGTCCAGGGTGTACCCCGCCTCTCGCCCAACGACAGCTGGGATAGGCTCCAGCCACCCGCGACACTGAACAGGATAAGCAGTTCAGAAAATGAATGAATGAACTATTTCAGGACAGATCTTATGTTGATGAGCTCATAATGGATTCATACTTCTGTCTGTGTTTCCAGACAGGCCAGAGAGATTGTTCTCAAGTATGAGGGCCGACTGACCAGAACCAGAGGATACCAGACCGCAGGAGCTGATGTATGTCCAAACCCCTCTTCTTTCTTGTCCTGAACCTATTTTCTCAGAAACATGCATTAGAAAAAAAGACGCAGTGCTGCAGGAGAAACAATGATTATAACAAAGCTACTCGGACACATTTGGCCTCGTCTCTACTGAGGTCCAAATATACGGCTAAAACTCCACTAATCCTGTCCAGCCATACACTAAAGACTTCAGTTATTTACTGCAGCACCCTGATGATCAGTTCCAAAGTCATAAAACATGTCTGCTGTCCTCACATTAAAGAAGGCTTTTCTCCTCTTCAACCTGAACACAAAGAACCAGGAAAACATCCACTCTTTGTTTTCTGACCTTCTCCAACATGTGGACACATTTAAAAAGAGAGAGTAAAAGAGCTGTACTGGTATAGCCTCCACACATTAAAAAAGAGAGCTGTACAGCTATAAACATGCTCACATGAGTGAATTCAAAGCCTGTTGTTATGGCTCAGTTTAATTAAAAGCGTTCAAGCTGTTCAGCTTCTAATTAGTATAAATTCACTTTAGTATGTCTGGTAGTGAGTTATTCACCTCTCATTTTTGAGTTAATTAAGATCAGAGCCACTGCTGATGATGATCTGACCTGAATCAAAACCATATCAGCTCTGACTGAATGTTTTCCCTGTTGTTTCTGTTCTCACTGCACCACCTGTCCTGAGTGCAGCAAACTAAATGATTCTTTATCAACAACAGTTCAGCTGCAGTCAGAAGCCTGATTCATTTTTCTGTGTGGAATCTACGCCACCGCTGTAGATTTGCATAACCCTGTAGCCTGAGCGAGTAGCGTGATGAAACACATCAGTCAGCTGGGGAGCATCTCAACTTTACAGCATGGGCCATTGTGTATATGTTATTATTGTTAATGGGCGATTGCTAATATGTTAATTTAAGAATTATTTATGAAGGCAGCATGATGTCAGCACTGAATCCACAACTTATTGTCACATGGGGACAATGAAGTTTGTTCTGGTCTATTCACCTGCACAGATTCAGCGATGGTGCCTTTTTTTCTCCTCTGCACTTCCTTAAGTATCCACTTGAGGCAAAAATCATAGACACACACACACACACACACACACACACACACACACACACACACACACACACACACACACACACACACACACCATACACGATGCTAGACAGACTAAAGATGGACAGTCTGTCTGTCTGTTCATCTGCAAGTCTTTCCGTCGGTATGTCTGTCTGTTCGTCCGTCTGTCACTCTCTCTGTCTGCCTTTTTATCTGTCTGTCTGTCAGTCCATCCATCCATTTGTCCACCTGTCTGTCTATCCATTTGTCCGGCAGTCTATCATTCTGTCTGTCTGTCTGTCTGTCTGTCTGTCTGTCTGTCTGTACTAAACTCAAGTTTGACTCCTCCTGCAGCTGCTGAAGAAACTGTCTCGACTGCTCTACAACATTGTGGTTCTGTTCATTCCCTGGGAAGTGAGGATCAAAAAAATAGAAAGTAAGTTTGTGGCAGTTAACTGGATCAGCTTACTCAGGGATGTGGTGAGGCACTCAGCTGACACATAAAGTGTTTGGTATGCAAATGTTAGGGACACTTTCCTGCTCAGCACAGTAGGGCATGAGTGCTCTGCTCAGATTTTTGCCTGATGAAACTGTCACTTGGTGCTTTATTGATAAAATATGGATTGTTATGGTCATCTCTGCCTGTGAGGGCACAAAGTGGTAAATCAAACATGCCTGTGTGTGAAATGTATGTAACACCACATCTTAGGTGTTTCTTCTGCTTTTTTTAGGTCACTTCGGGTCAGGTGTGGCGTCTTACTTTATCTTCCTCCGCTGGCTGTTTGGGATCAACATCGTTTTGACCATCATAACTGGAGCCTTCATCGTTCTGCCAGAGGTCAGCACGCTCTCTCACTGAGAACAGATCTTATTTTTCAGTTTCTCTCAGTTGCTTTGGTACAATTCTCACATCATCCTTGCTGTTTACAAAACAGTAAGTGTAGTTCTCAAAAAAGTTCATACAAATAGCAAAACATGGATTGCCTGCAGAGGCCAGTCTCTTTCTCAAAGTCCTAACACAGTAAATAACAAAACCTGTAAAAAAAAGAAAAACAGTAAAAGCACTGGCAGAAAAGTTTCCAGACAGATACTCTAAAATTACACTCAAACACTGTAAACACGGAACAATGTGAAATATCTGTAAAAATATAGGACCAGATTTTACAGTCAAAACAAATTAACCTGAGCCTCTAATGCCTGTCTGGACTTTTTGCTTATTTCGACCATAAAAGGATCAAAAAATGTTCTGCAAGTAAATGCTTCGGTTCATTTCTCTGGAGTACACTGAACTTTCAATATCTGGAGTTTTTTCTAATTTACTGCATGTTACATGACAGTAAAACAGTTTAAAATGGAAAAAAAAACATAAAGACAGTATTGGTTTTTAGAGGTGAAGTGAAGGAAAAAGCACTGGAATCAAACAGCGGGAGCATATTTTACAGGATGAACTTGGCATGTCAATGTTAATAAACATATGTACACAGACCCGTCGCCAGACATCAGTCTCTTGGGGGGCATATCAAATGCATGGGGGGGGCACAATTATTATATTACCCATAAAATGTATTTGCACAGCACTGATGCACATTTAACATAACCAACAGCACATCCAGCAACAGCTTACATCAGGCTTCATTAGTTTAAACAATAGAAAGAATAAATGATCAACAGTATCCACCAAACAGATGTAACACCAGCATCCACCAAGCATCTCTCAAACAGAAAAAAGCACCGCAGAGGGTGCACTTCCAAACAGTAGAGGGATATGCATTATGTGTCTCCATTATGCGCAGGCACGGGGCACGCACACACAGACACGCAAATTCAGACACAGACAGACACACACACACTTTGAACCAACTCTGAGTGGAAGTAGCGCTCTCCTCTGCTCAGTACAGCAGGAGGCAGCATTTCTTCCGGCTGAACCTCCACATCAGTGCATGCTCTGCTCAGAATTAACTTCTGAGTGGAGAGAAAAGAGAAAAAAGAGAAAAAGAGAAAAGAAAAAGAAAACACTGATCTTTTAATTATTTTACAATAGAGTAAAATAGAAAACACATGTGTGACATGAGATTATTACTTACTCAAAACCCTTTTGGGCTGCATCTCTGCGCCCTGTGAACAGCTCCTCATTTTGGGAGCGCCATTTAAGAGGCACTCTGTCCTCATCAGTCCCTTGGGAGAAATAACAGTCCAGCATTATCCATCTGTCCAGCATTAATAGAGACGTGCCGTCAAATGTTAAAAGGCATAGTTTCCATTTGATTATCATAGCAGTATCCTTGAGAGTCAAAGCCCCCCACATAACAATATTCAAGATAAGTTCTTTGCAGGTCCTGGCTAGGGAATGTGCTTGGTAACTAACCATAATATAGCCTGCATGAAACACGAGCAAAACAGTCTCATAATTAATGTGGTAATTTGAAGCTGGCACTCCTCATGCAGTTATTAGCAAGAATATGCAAATAGTTTCAAATGTAGCTGCAGGGCTGGAAGGTAGTTACTTCTTCTGTATGCAAAGCAAGCTGCTGCGACTAGCTGCTAGCAGGCAGTAGCATGTTGTGAGTCGTCTGACAAATTTAAGACGTTGGTCAGAAATCGCTTATTTCTCAAATCCATGGCTGATAAGGACAACTATTTGACCACATAAAATTATAACACCAGGTACTTATATTTATACCTTCCCTCTGGAGTTTGGCTGGGCCCGGCAATCTCTTCCACTTTCGCTCGCCATGAATTATGGGACGTTTGAGTGCGACTAGTATGCCCACCTACCATTCTTACAATTTTTTCCGATATAGTATACATCCAGGTAATTCTTTCTCACTCAAACTTTTCATACTATTAAATGTGAACGCACTACACACACTAATTTTGACGTCACACTTAGTATGAGTAGTATGTTAGTATGCCATTTCGGACACAGCCTCAGCTTTCACAAACCATTGGAATTTTTCTGATTGTGCAAACTGTTTAGGAATAACGGTCTGTCAAAGTGTGATGTGTTGGCGATGACTCATTCATTGTTAAAGGGTTAAAACACAGTATTTCACAGTTTTTAGATATCAGTTATACTGTCAAATAACATATAAATTTAGTCAAAACACATTCAAATCAGATTCCTTTCAGGTTAATCCCTGTAATTTTGTGGTATAAATTATTTATTTTAGGAAATGTCAAATCAATCTACAGTAATTTCCTGTTATTATACTATGTTTCCCATGTCCAAAAACAAATTTGTAATGTATAAAAAACAAACTCAGTATGTAAAACTAAAGTTAAATGTCTACAGATTTATGGACCGTGAATGCAAGGCCTCACTATCCTTCTGAAGTTTGGGGTTTTAAGCA
The DNA here is from genome assembly GCF_033239565.1 of Halichoeres trimaculatus. Classification (NCBI taxonomy): domain Eukaryota; kingdom Metazoa; phylum Chordata; class Actinopteri; order Labriformes; family Labridae; genus Halichoeres; species Halichoeres trimaculatus. Next base: position 37,588,870 of record NW_027437181.1, read on the forward strand.
GGAGGTGTCAGAAAGGTTACCACAGGGATAACTGGCTTGTGGCGGCCAAGCGTTCATAGCAATATCGCTTTATTCTTTGATGTTGGCTCCTCCTATCATTGTGAAGCAGAATTCACCTAGCGTCGGATTTCTTTAATGTAGTGTCAGTGCAAAGAGTTCTGCAGAAAAACATTTTTTAACAGCAAAATACTTATTGCTGTGATGGTGTTTTTGAAAAAGGAACACAGTGGATATAAAACCCTGCTGTACGTTATGGTATTGAATCCAATACCTCGCAGTGGTATTGGATTCACCTGTCAGGCTTCAACTACTCAGGTCAGACAAATTCAGTAAGGCAAGCTATTAAAACACAATTTAAAAAAATATTGTTTTCAAAGCAGGATTCAAAGCAGCATGTTTTGTTTTGTTTTTTTAACCATAACTATTTTACTATTTCAGTGGTAAAAGTAGTAGTAGAAACAAAGTATTGAACCACAATGTACCCTCACGTGTAAAAAAAAACAGAGTTAAGCAAAAACTTACATTTTCAACACTGAACAAGAGCTAGAAGGACAGAAGAACATTAGATCAAATAAAAATATTTTGCAAGAGCAAGCTGTTATATTTTTAGATAATTACTTTCATTTTATCAAAGTACTAAATTGATAAATGTATTTTTTGTATTCTCTGTTAAAAAAGAAAAAGCAATTAGGGAAGTTCTCGCTCTCTTTTCTTAAGATAACTCAGATTTCTGATCATATAACTTTCCCATAATGAGAAGGTTTATAAAGAATGCCTACTATGTACCAGCTATGACCTTGACCTTAACAGAGGAGGTCAAAACTTAAAAAAAAAAGGTAAGCGTAAGATAATCTCTTCATGAGGCAGATGACTGGAGGGTAGCGTCATCTCAACCAGCAGAGGAAAAATCTGTGGACGAGAGAGGACACGAGAGGCTTTTAGATTTATGTTGGTCTCTGACATTCAGAAACAAGCAATTCCCTCAGACTGCTCCTATCAATCAGACTAACTGCTCTGCCTCCAGATTTTTCTCTGGCCCTTCATCATGTGTAAGGACTGACCTTCCCTGACCTCCACAGACTGATTTTATTTTTTCACCAGACACATCTGTAAAGCTGCCTCCTTTTGTGTTTCTGCTGTAAAGATGTAATTTCACTCCTCCTGTTTAATGCTGAAGACACGTCTTTGCATTGTTTCCATCATAACACAGAGTGAGGAAAAGTTAGGGCTGCAACCTTCCACCTGTTTCCTGCTGTCTTAACATTTGCAGCCATGTTTGTGAGCTCTTGTTTTTATTTTTCTGTCCTAACTTTTCACTGTAGAGTCAGTCAATCATTGTTTATGTAGCACCAAATCACAACAAATGGGATTTCAAGACACTTTCCAGAAACATGAAGAGGTCAAGATCTTTTAATGTTAATAAAATGTGATTTTATAAACAGAGAGCCAACATCAAGACAAGATAAGACAAGATAACAGTGTTAACTTTGGCAGCAAATTCTGATTTAACCTTAGCCTTTTGACTCAGACAATATTTAGTTTTAGTCAAATTTTAGTCATCTGAAACCTTTTAGTCTTAGTCAAGTTTTAGTCAACTAAATACCATAAGGCCCAGTTCCAAGCCCAGTCTGAGACTCATAAGAGCCAGTGGAAGTGCTTCTCACCAATCAAAATTTTTGCTTCAGTGGTTCTTTTTTCTTTTTAGCTTAAACTCTTCAGAAGGAGTTGACCATTATTTATCTGACATGATCTCAGTGTGCTATTTCTGCAGCTGTTCTGTACCAGGCAAACATGGCCTACCCTCAGATTCCCATATTCTGTGTACTTTGGTAGCATACCCTTTCCATCTTATGAGCTTACTCTTTTCAGGTGTGAGCGATAGCTTCAAGACAGGAGTATTGGAGGGTATGAAGAATACTGTTAATGGTATCTAAAGGAACATTGGGTTTAAGACAGACATTTATTACGGCATCAGAAAAGGTTCTACTTTATGGAGTTACTGTAAGTTCATGCAGGACACGGAAGTCATACGCCTAGCTGAGATCAGCTGACAGGCTGATGTTTAATCTAACCCCACTCAACCAATCACAGCATGTGTCTAATGACAAGGCGGCATATTTAAATCACGTCATCACTCTGTCTTATCCCGGCTACCTTTTTGCTACCCAGCTGCTGCTGTCTTAATTATTCCTCCTGCACCATAGCCTCCTTCTATTAAGACTCTGTATGTATCCTATTGATACGTATGTATCCTTCTTATCTGTATGTACGTATGGGGGTTTTGCTATGCACTCCATGGAAGGAATCTGAAAAGCAGAGCTATAACACCAATTCTAATTGTATCCATTTGGCAATAAATGGTTCAGTGTATAACGAGAGTGTTCCTGACTGTATTATCTACACTTGCTATAGGTAATAAAATAAAGTGGTTATCTAGTGTGTGACACACATGGATCAATGCTGAGCATGTTTGTGTTTGTGACTGATAAGGTTGCTAAGAACACACCTGCTCGTTTTCTGCCATTTTAAGCTCTCGATATTTATTACATTTCATTTAAATGTCTCTGTTTGTGCCTTATAGCTGCTGGCTGGAGCACCTTTTGGCACAACGAGGAGTAAAACCATTCCCAAGGAGCACCTGCCATCAGCCCAGGACCTGGACACCATCTGGTCTCTTGGGGCAAGCCTCTCTCCTGTTATTATTCCATCAATGAGCTCACTGTCCCCTCAAACCATCTCTGTAGTCCCCTTAGACCATTTCTGTGGTCTCAGACCACCTCTTTAGTGACTTTTAACTGGTACATGTAAAAGAGAGCACATCAGCTGGGTACTGGCTTCACTTCACTGGCTGCCGCTGACTTTAAGGGTTGATTTTAAAATTCTTATGTATGTTTCTAAATGTTTGAATGGTCTTGCCGCGCCTTACCTATCTGAGCTTCTTCACCCCTAGTCACTCTCTTGGTCCCTCAGGTCAGCTGACCAGCTGCTCCTGCAGGTGCGGAGGTCCAAGAAGAAGCTCAAAGGGACAGGGCTTTCTCTAATATTGCTCCCTGGTTGTGGAACAGTCTTCCCCTGTATATTGAGAGCCTCCGTCACTGTCCACTTTTAAAAAGTGTCTTAAAATCCTTTTTTATCCTTAGGCTTTTTACCTTGGCGAGACATAGTTTCTTTGCCTCATCTTATTCCCTTTTATTTTCTTTTATTTGCTTTTAATTGTTTTTAGTATGTTTTCTTTTATGTGTGTCTGGTCTTCTTATCTGTTTTAATCATTTTATTTTTATCTACCTGTATAGCACCTTGTTTACAGCTTTGGTTATTTTTAAAAGTACTTTATAAATAAATATGGTATGGTATGGTATGGTATGGTATGGTATGGTATGGTATGGTATGGTATGGTATGGTATGGTATGGTATGGTATGGTATGGTATGGTATGGTAGTCCAGTCCCCTTAGACCATCTGTAGTGTATGCCACATGTGGTATTACATGACATTAGTGTAGATGTGTTGCCTGTATTTTATGAGAGGCACAGGAAAATAAAGCAGCATGGGGCCAGTCCAGCATCGTTGGTGTTAATACACACAGAAACACAACATCATGTCTGTACTCACATCAGACCATCTTCCAAAGAGTTCACCATAAGTCTCCATGAGTGCCTATATTTTGCATGGGTTCCTACTGGTTCTCATGAGTACCATCATGTTCAGGATGGGTTTTGCATTAGTTCCCATGGTGAACTCAGGTGAACTGTGTGTTTGCTGTGAGCCTTTCATGCTTTCATGTGTGTTTTCTCTCCACAGGGCTACCTGCAATACTCTGTGCTATTCTACGGTTATTATGGCAGAGACAGGAAAATAGGCAGCGCAGGGTACCGGTTGCCTCTTGCCTACTTTCTGGTTGGGATGGCAGTCTTTGCCTACAGTTTCGTCATCGTTTTAAGAAAGTAATCACATTAACCTTTTATAGCATGTCCTAAAGATTCAATGATCAGTTAATGTGATGAACACCGAGCACTGACTCTGCTTCAGTGCAGTGAGTCCTCTGGGTTTTTGAGAAGTCCTCAACATCTTTGTTTTGCTGAGTCACTGTGATGTTAGAATCACTTCAATCATTTGTTCAGCATCATAAAAATGTTTCTGTGATGTTGTATGAATAGTTTTTTTTAATTTATGTCACCACAGAATGGCCAAGAACTCTCGTCTGAGCCTGGCCAGTGCTTCAGATGAAAACTTCACATTCTGCTGGAGGGTTTTCTGCGCCTGGGATTACCTGATAGGAAACCCAGAAGCAGCAGAGAGCAAAGGAGCCGCCATTGTCAACAACATCCGGGTCAGAGACACATATAAAGCACTGGTCTTGCATACCACTCTTAACTGCATACCACATTTAACATTCAAATGAAGAATACCCATTTTGGTAACACATTAATGTGATGCTATAAAGCAGAGTTCCTACCTACAGCTTTTTGAACCGTGGTTTAGACTTATCATAGCAAATGTTTTTGTGCACAGGAAGCCATCGTGGAGGAGCAGGAGAAAAAGAAGGATACAAGTCTGTAGGTATCTCTCTTCCAATCTTTTTACATTAGTTTTTGTTTCGATCAGAAGCTGTAGCAGCACAGCAGAATCTGTCCAACAACAAGCCACTTTGCTGAGATACAGGCTCAAACTGAGAGGCTGCAGATCCTCCACAGATCCTCTGCAGATGAACTCTAAACCTTCCCAAGAAAATGACTGGTGTTGTAAACAGATGGAAATCTCTCATTATGAACCTTTAACATCAACATTTTAAAATGTCTCCTTGATTTAAAAAGCAGTCATATAATTTTCTTATACCCCTACATTTAGATTGCAGGGTTTGCATACAAGCTCCAGAGTCTGAAGGCATGTGGTTTGAATTAAAGCTATGGTCTACGATCTGAAACCCAGTTTGTCTCATGAGACACATTTGAAAACCGCAGCCTCAATCACCCCTTCCCTCCGTGTTCCAAGATCCCCCCCCCAGCTCGTATCGCCCTTCTTCGCCTCCTAACAACACGCCCCCTCCGACAGAGCAAGAAGCCGGCCAGCAGAAAATGTAACAAACAAAACAGTCATCCTCCTTGTAACACACAGTGGTAGCTTTTTCAATTGGACCAGCACGATCAAAACCATCAATTAGCCGGTGAAGCAGGTCTGGCGTTGTCACTGCCAGCTGATCAGAGCAGAGCCGACTGTGGGCGAGGCTTTACCTTTCTCTGTGTGTCTTCACCAGCTCAGTATACAATGCTAAAGATGTGTGGCTAACTTATGCTAACATCTATTGACAGAGCCGACCCGTTCTGACCAGCAGTGTTCAGTCATTAGCCAGTACAGGCACAGACTAAACAGAGTTATTCAGCGGACATCTCCCACTGTGGTAAACAAAGTCATTACCTGTTCAACAGAAACTCAGCTGTCTCTGCGCCAGTCTTTAGTCCCAAATCCCTCTGCAGCTTTTTCCACTGGTCGTACATTTCTCCAATATTCAGTCTCTGTTGGCACCTGTATCACTCATAATTCTTCCTTGCTTCAGCCTTTTCCTTGAAACTTTTTCGTTTTCTTCCCTTCCCTGTGGAGGGCAACAGTAACAGCTTCCTGGTTTTGGTCTTCTCTGGCTCCATGACGCTTCAGTAGCTGAGCAGCTAGCTGCCGTGAGAGGGGTAGTGGGGAGGGACGAGGTGGGACCATGGGCATGACGGTGCGAAGCGAGGGAGACAGGGGATTGGATGGACTCAGGGACCAATCCGAACTGCACATGGCATGTGCAGTTCGGATTGGTCAACTAGTATGCAGCTTTGCAGCGGATATACTGAATGGATTTTTTTCGTTTTTTTTGGTCTTTATATTGTGTAGATTGGACCCTAGGACCATAACAGCCCTATAAACGGTGTCATTAAGATATACAAAGCTTCCAAATCGAGAACCATAGCTTTAAGGGTTGGAGAAGAAGGTTTCTGCTCTCTGACTGAAGCTCCAGTACTGCAATGAACAAATGCTTTTAATTGATCACAACAGTCTGTGTAGATCAAACAAACTTGATCAAAAAGACAAGTCATATCTTGTCTCCTGGACGAATGTTCTGTTCACTGTGTCCTGCTGTCTCTTCAGGGCTGTCCTGATTAGCCTGCGTATCTTGGCCAACATCCTGGTGCTGCTGTCGCTGGCTGGCAGCATCTACATCATCTACTTTGTTGTGGACCGTTCTCAAAAACTGGAGCAGGAGAAGCCGGAGCTGACTCTGTGGGAGAAAAATGAGGTAGCAGAGCAGAGCGAACATGCCCATCCTCATCATCATTAGTTTGACCGGATAAACCGGCTTATCGATCACATGAAACCATTTAGGGATCAATTACAGAGCATAGCTGCAACCAATCGTCTAATTTATTAAACAAGTGTTGAAGCCAATGACAGCTCCTCGGTTATCACGTAGGCTGTGCCATCCTCTCTCAGGTTATCTTACTTCTGTTTACGCCTAAATGTTGTTTAACAAATCATTTCTGGTGACAAAGAAGTGACCATGATGCTTCATGTCATTCATGATGAACTGTGTTTGATTTCACTTCTTTTATTAACTGTACTTCACCATTAGAGAATGATAGCAGAGCAATTATTACAGAACTGCTTCAGAGATAGATCTGACTGTTAAGCCTGGTTTATACGGTGGCCCTGAGAGCTCACAGCACTGCAACTTATGAAAACAGATGCAAAGAGACAAAACACAAGCAAATTACGAAAACATACTCATCAATTTGACAAGTGTGCAGTATTTGGAAAACGCGCTGTCAAGACCACAAAACCTTAGAAAAATGCTTTGCAAATACACTTCCATTTTGTTGCAGTGTATTTGCAGAATGTTTTTCTAACATGTTGTGTTGTGGTCTTTGCAGCGCATTTTCTAAATGCTGCACTCATGTCGTCAAAATTTTGAAGATGTTTTCTCAGTTTGGTTATGTTTTGTCTTTTTGCATTTATTTTCTTAAGTTGCAGCGCTCTAGGCTCTCAGGACCACTGTACATTCATACTTCTGCATCAGATGAACGCCATAGGTCATCGTAGCCCTGTGAAAGTCTATGGGTGCATCTCAAAGCTCCAAAGTTCCATACCTTCTTCCTTCACTTGCGTCTCAGTCCCTTCCATCAGAGATGCATGGGAGAAATGTGAGGAAATGAAGGGAGGAGAGAAAATGGAGGAGATTTGTTTTCAGAGCAATGGGGCATCCTCTCCTCTGGAGCGTCACAGGAAGCAACGTGTTTCAGTGATGACGGCATCAGCTGATCACCTCTGGATCATCTGTCAGTCAGCTCTAACAGCTATAGCTGCACATATTTGTGTGCCTGCACACATTAATAAAACATAGCACAGTGGTTTGCGTGTTCCTTTAGCCTGTTTAAGAAACACGTTACCATGAAGAAAACCTGGACTCTGTTTATTCTGTGTGCTTAGTAACTTACTAATATAACCTAGTTTATTGCGTCTCAAGAAGATATGATTGATCAGATTTCAGTTTTCAGTACTAATGCTCTGTTATATTGATTTCATGATGGTTATGTTCAGTATATTGTGCTTTAAACTCACAACAAACACATAAAGTGATGTTTTCCTATCCTTTTCCCTTCCTTGTAATAGCTTTTTTTATGATAAAAGGCGACAGCTTCAGTGTTAAATAAACAGGCTCAAATCCCCACTAGAAGACACACAAGCCCCTATGGTGTAGACATGTTGCTGTGGTTGTCTAACGGCTGTTTGGCAGCACTGGTTGAGTTCTCTCCTGATCCTTGTAAAGCTTGGTTTGGTCAGAGAAACCTCCATGTGTTGGCCTTCTTTATCAGTTTTTAGGACCCGGACTCCTGGCCTCCTTGTTTGTATTGAATCTAGCCTTTATAACCACAGGTGCATCTGAGAGGAGCTTGTTGCAAAGCTTGCCTTGCCTCCTTGTAAAGTGAGATGTACTTCAAATGCTGAGTGCAGGGCTTAGTTTGAGTCCTATCCCCGTGATGCTTCTGTTCTGTGAGGTGTTCAGAGGTTTCACCTTCCTTCCACCAGGTGAGTGTCGTGGTTTCTCTCATCACCATGATTGCTCCTTCTGCCTTTGAGCTGGTAGCTCAGCTTGAGATGTACCACCCAAGAACATCACTGCGCTTCCAGCTGGCCAGGTAACTATCACTCATTCACACACCTTAGAACACCCTGGTTCTTCCCTCACACTAACCTTCATGTGTGTGTGAATGTGTGTGTGTGTGTGTGTGTGTGTGTGTTTGTGTGTGTGTTTTCACAGAGTGCTTGTTTTATACCTGGGAAACCTCTACAGCCTCATCATTGCCCTCCTGGATAAAGTCAACAGTATGAGCTCTGCCGTGAGTGTTAAGAATGTTTGAAAACTGAAGCATCTGTTATTTTTGTTTGTTTGTTTTTTTGGTTCATTTTTTCTTTTGTTTTAATATCACAGTTCTTTCATAAATTAAACTGTTTATGGCAGTAGTGCTGGTGCTGGCATTGTCCCCATCAATGTTAAACTCAAACCTACATCACTGGTACAAAGACAAACTGCAAACATTTGCTGGAATACACAGAAGTCCTGTAAGCTTCAGTTCAGGTTTGTTAGCTTGCTAACCTGTCAATAACCATTGTACTGTGTGGACACGTGGTTTGTAAAAAAATACGGTTGATGCTCTTAGCCTTGGGTCACCAACGCGGTGCCGGTGAACTATGCCATGAACTATGTGAACACAATAAATGGCATTATCTCTTGCTTAATTGTGTGTATTAAAATTATAGCATTAACAGCATTAACAGCTTTTAACACAAAGTAATATTAATAATAATTATAATAATAATAATAATAATTTACAATGTGAAAAGGCTGCTCACGTGACAATATTTATTATTCCCAACATTTATTAACAATGATTCAAGTAACAATGGTGGTAGGAAAACAAGTTTAATTAAAATTGCAACATTTATTCATCGGTTCCAACTAGTGCTGCACATTTTGGCAAATAAGTAGTCCTCTGTACACCTCAGTTCCCTTCAGGTATCCCTCAGTCTCCAAAGGTTGGTGGCCTCTGTTCTTAACCCATGTACTTAAACAGAGTCTTCTTTGTTTGTCTTGTAAAAGGAACATATTTTCATTTTTCTTTTCTTTTCTTTTTTTCAAGGAACACATTTTAAGTTTGTTTTGAAAAAGCATATTTTCTGTCAACTTTGGAAACAATACTGTTTTTTAGTTGAATACTTGGATAATTTTACAATCAGTGGGTGTACTGCCTGAATTTGCTTTATAGTTTTAATTTTCTTTTTACCCTTTTCAAAATTCAGTATATGGACACCTGATTTGTTGAAAAGTGTTGTGGGTTGCCTCAGTCTATGTGTTCAACTAAAACAGCATTTCCTGTAGGTAGTGTAAAAGGAGATTTTGTCCTTGTATGTTTCTCTAAAAATAAACACCAAGCAGATGACACATCTTTTATACCCTCTTGTCCTTATGTGCATGTTTGGCATTAAAGTAATCCATAAGTAACTAAGAGTAATCAGTTACATTGCTTTAATACTTGGAGTAAGTAACTGATTACATTTTTAACAGGTAACTTGGAACTGTACTGGATTACATTTTTAGAGTGACCCTCCACAGCGTTTTAGCGTTTTCATATGAAAGATTGCTGTGTTAATAGGGCCTTAGTTTAAGTGACTTCAGAGAGACAGGAAGCCAGGCTCTCAAATCTACAGCACTTTGTGACCTGTTGTTCTTGGATGTTCAGTGGTAAACCATTTGTTTTCAGACACCATATATGTTTCAGCCCTGCTCTTTGAGCATATCTTTTATAGTAAAACTGCTTTTTTAGCCTGACTTTCCATTTAATTAATGTTTTTTTCTTATTAGCTATTCAATCGATGTTTTTGGTATTAGAGCAGTAGAAGATGTTGACAGAGCCCCCTTTGTATGTTTCAGGACCCAATGGTTCCAGGTAACTGGTCAGACTCCAGCTCTTTCCTGGCCACCATCTCCCAGCTGGAGGAGGACAGTCTCTCCACACTCGTTTCAGAATTGTCTGTCTCTGACCATCACAACAGCAGCTTGGTGACTATTGCCACAGTGATGGACGTCACAAACAGAGCCAGGAGCAGCTCAGCACTGATGTCCAACCACACGGCAGTCTTTGAGAAGAATACTCGCTCTCAGCAAGACCAGTGCTGGGAGACTTATGTTGGCCAGGTCTGACTGCTCTCCAGGCTCTTTATGTTCACATCTTTTCATGCATTTCATACATTTCCTCAAGTTTTTTAAGAGGGTCCGGAAAGGTTACACAAAGGTCGACATTCTAAACAGTTACAGTAAAATGTTCATGTTTACAGCTTGTCTGTCTGCATGTTTAGAGGTGTGACAGGTTAGAACCATAGACTGTATATAAAGTGGATAGCGTGGCTCCACCAATTACCACTGTACTTTTTTTTTTTTTCTTTACCTCGTCCTGTTCAGCGTCACGACAACAGAATTATGGTCTAGCTGCCATATTGTGCAGAACGCATTTGCTTTTCCAAAGGGAGCCGTTGGTATAGTGTATAAGGCTCCCCTTGAGTTTTACAATTATACTCTTCATTAGTGTTTTTGATATATATATATATATATATATATATATATATATATATATATATATATATATATATATATAACAGTGATAAAGGGAAAGAGTGTAGAGAAGAGACTGGACATAGAGGGAGAGAGAGACAACAAAACAACAGTAGAGAGCAACCACAACAACTGAACAAATGACTACAGACAGGAAAAAATAAACAACCAGCTACTGAGCCTGAAAAGAGACAGTATCCTGAAGTCTTTGACATCATAATCACAAGAAGCACCTGTGGAGAGATGAACTGGAGAAATCATGAGTAACAGTGAGCACATCAACGACCATTGTAGAAAGATACGTATATAAAAATATACTCAGAAGCAAATACTCACCTACACATATAGGGGCATGGGTGAGAGTACAGATTGGGGGTTAGTTTGATTTAGGTCAGGATCATGCCAAGGTGTGAACATGCAGATGTGGCCCCGCTGCTCCCAGAGGCCAAAGGCACACTGAGATGGCCCTCAGCACCAGGCATCTAGCTGCCACAACAGAGCACAGAGCCCAGACAGTCCACCATGGAGACAGCAGCACACCAACCTAGGAGGAGGCAAGGAGAGGGGGCCTGGGGAAGGCTGCAGGCAGGCCCCCGACACTGCGGAGTGATGGCCCCAGCTAGACGCTGGGCCCCCGATCGAGTGCAGGGGGTAGGACCTGGGGTCCCCTGTGCCCAAGGGCCACCCACCCCTGAAGAGGGAGCGCTTGGCCAGGCACTCGGGAGGATGGACCCAGCCCAGGCCACCACACAAGGCGAGTCGGTGCCAGCCTCCAGCGCACCCGGCTAGACTCCAGAGATGACAGAAGTCCTCTCCCCAAGACCCAGTGTCCCCTGAACACAACCCCCCTATCCCAACCCACCCCTATCTCCCTCCTATCTGTACCCCAGCTCACCAACCCTCCCCCGTGGTCCTAGACCTCATCTGCCACCCCCAATAGCTGGTCAGAGGACTCCAAGACCCTGACACCCGCACTCCGCACACAAACATTCTGTCCATCCATACCCATATATTGACACTACAGCACAACGACACCACAACACCACAAGACGACCACTCACCAACACCACAACACAACGCACTCAGACCAATGTGACCCTTGGGGGTCTCTAGCCACCCAGGTGGTGAAATACCCCTCCTTTTCTTCCTTCTTACCTTCGCACTCTCCAAAACAGAAAGCCATGGGCATCCCCCGGAGCGACGCAGGACCCCTGCTGTGTCACCCGCCCAAAACCAAAGGCAGCGGATCCCCTCTACCCCATATGAGTGCAAAACAATAGAAGATTGAGAAAACGATGCCTGGTCTAATGAGTCTCAATTTCTGCTGCTACATTCAGATGGTAGGGTTAGAATGTTGCATCAACAACATGAAAGCATGGATCCATCCTGCCTTGTATCAACGGTTCAGGCTGCTGCTGCTGGTGTAATGGTGTGGGGGATATTTTCTTGGCTCACTTTGGGCCCTTAGTACCAACTGAGCATGGTTTAAACGCCACAGCAAGTGAAAAAACACTCAGACTTACAACCACTGAAGACTAGATCTTTATTTGCAAATTAGTTTACTCATTTGTGGATTCGTGCACATATTTCTGGAGTCGTGCATGCATTTGTAGATTTGCGTACACATTTGTGGATATGCACATATTTTAGTGGATTCGCACACACATTTGCAAATGTTTTACATTTTTGCAAACCCTTGACACATTTGTGCATCAGTTCACACATTTGTGGATTTGTTCACAGATTTGTGAATGCACAAAAAGAAGTGTCCTTTTTCCTGTAATGCGTCCCTCCCGTAGACTGTATAAAATATGGATGTAGTCTTCCAGACATCTGTTTCTGAAACGTAAAATGAAGCACATTGGCTATCCCGGCCATATTGGTAGTGGCAAGGGCTTCGGGTAGAGCAATGGGGTGCCTGTCGGATTTTAGCACTTCCATGTTGTCTCATATTCTTAGACCAGAGGTTGCTGCTTGGTCCCTCCATGTCGTAAATTCTGTGGATCCGGCCAGCTAAGCCTCGAATATTTAGGGGTGTGTTATTTAAACGATGATTATTTTCAGCTGCCACATTTATCAACACCTGATCAGGTGTACGCCGTGATTGGCCCTGGAACGCACATTGCTATAAGCTTAGTTTTTAGATTGATAAATGAAGGCCACTGAGTCCAGAGATCTGTGATAGCCTGGTTTCCTGTCTAGATGTACCTGCCTCTCACCTATTGACAGCTGGGATGTCCTCAAGACCCCTATAATCCCAAAAGAGTTGTGAATGATGCAGAGATGATAGATGGATGATAGATGAGCCCAATTCTGACTAAAGGTAAACAGGAAGGTAAATGCTGCATCAAGGCACAGGTGAAGAAGTGATCCTGGGAACAGGAAGCGCACATGGGTTTTAACGCTAAACAAGGACACCACTCTCACCTTCACCACACATATCACCCTCCAAGTATATTGTGCCTACCTGTTTTCTTGTTTGTTTTTTCATTGGATCAATAAATGGCTAAAACCAACGCAACAGTAAGCCCTGGATTACACATTGGACCCTTAGAAGGGTGTCAAAAACACGTCACTCCCGCAGTGACTAAAATTAGGCCAGAAGAGTCACTACAACATTTAGCAAGAAGGTTGAGGAGGTTTTTGTGTTTCCTGGGTGCTAAGACGGTTGTCTGTGTGTGTCTGTTTCCAGGAGATGCTGAAGCTGTCCATCATTGACATGATCTTCACTGTGGCCAGCATCCTGCTCATCGACTTCATCAGGGGTTTAGTTGTTCGCTACCTGAGCGACTGCTGCTGCTGGGACTTAGAGAGCAAGTTTGTGAGTGTCTTTTTCTAACCCACCTGAATACTGTGGTCATCTTGTGCCCTGGTGATCTTCTGAGAAGCAGAAATACAAACTTTGGGTTCATTTCTTTAAGCTGTGAAGAAGCTCGCAGGGCACTGAAAAAATCTGTCTCCAACTAGCTGTATGAACAAAATCACAAAGGAATGACTGTCTTAATTAATCCTGGACATCATAACTTCAGCTGATTGATCGGCTGACTCCCGTGTCCGCCTCCTATTGGAAAACTGCATTCAGAGCAGGCTATTTAAACAGCTCTGGCCCAGCCTCCTTCCTGCTTCCTCTGCTGGCATTTTGCAACCCACCTCCACCCAAGCTCCTCCTGTCAATGTATTCATGGCGATTGCTCTGCTCTGTCTGGGTTTTATTTTTGCTGCTACGCTCCCTGCTTATGCCGTTCACAATGGCTGGTGATGGGCAGGAAGGTGTGCTCTTCCTGCCTCAGGCTTTCCACGCAAGCGCGTGGAAGAGCAGGGAGTCCCAGAACAGAACCATGCTGCCAAATGAAACTGTGCAAGTTAGTAAAGATTATTTTGACAAAGTGGTCCTGACTGAACTGATGGGATGTAGAAGTTAAGGCCTCACTCATAGTCTCACAGTAAAGCTGCTGTTATAAGCTGAAAGGAAACTTTTTTTTCAGTGTCAGATGAATATGAAAACTGCTTTCAGTGTCTCTGCACGTACAATGTCCTTCAGCATAGAAAGGCTCAAGTATCTGAACCAAGAAAAACAGCTCCGTGGGAAGAGGGTCAGAAGTGATTCCTCTCTGTCTTCTTCTCATTTTCAGCCTGAATACGGAGAATTCAAGATAGCCGAGAATGTTCTGCATCTGATCTATAACCAGGGGATGATCTGGTAAGTCTGAAGTTTGTCTAGAAAAACCAACAGATGATCATCTTCTCTGTATCCACATTGCTGCAGTGTGTGACAGGGGGTCAGCCTGGGTTAATGGTCTCATTAATCCTGTTAGAGGACTGTGGCCCTCTCTGATCTCTTCATTACTCTGCTCAGGATGGCTTCACTGCCTTTCTTCAACTCATTTCCCAAACCTCTTCCTGCAGCAATAAAAGCCATAAACCATGGGCCACCAGACATAATGGGTAATCAGCAGGCTGTGACCCGTGTGTGTGTGTGTGTGTGTGTGTGTGTGTGTGTGTGTGTGTGTGTGTGTGTGTGTGTGTGTGTGTGTAGGATGGGAGCTTTTTTCTCACCCTGTCTTCCTGCGTTCAACGTGTTGAAGCTCATTGGTCTGATGTACCTCAGGAGCTGGGCTGTCCTCACCTGTAATGTTCCCCATCAGCAGGTCTTCAGAGCCTCCAGGTCAGACACACACACACACACACACACACACACACACACACACACACACACACACACACAGAAAGAGAGATTACCATGTATTTTTGTCTTCTGCTGGTTCTCAGGGAGCTCATACATCTGAGTGAGAAACACTTCTGTCATTCTGTTAGAGTCAGAGTTTTTTGTTGATGGAACGACTGAAGTACAGTCCAGTGCTCCTGTGTTCCTAAAATAAGCGCATTTCTAAATACTGCTGATAGTCTTTTTCAAAAACCTGATTGTTTTTAGTTTGTCACTGAATAAATAATAAACACAGCAGCAGGGCCAAAGGTAGAGGTTTATGTAGGGGCGTCGCTACAATTAGGCAAACACAGGCAGTTGCCTGGGGCCCCAAGATTCCCAGGGGCCCCAAAGCATCTCTTAAAAACTGATTTCTGAAGTTCTCTTCAATTGAAGCATTTCTTTTTTTCTAAATTTTACTTCACATGCTTCAAAATGCATCAAAAGGCTTAATCTTTAATGTTTGTTTTGGGTACTCCCCCTCCCTTCTTATTCAATGGGCTATTCTATGTTACAACACATCTGAAAATTTGATCCAGGAAGAAAGTGGTAAAAAACACTTTTTTCCCCATTTTTTTCTTATTTTCAGCCAAGTCAGAAATAAAAACAATGTTGCTCTGATATCTGAGATAAACTTATCAGACTTTTAGGATTTTAAGGACTTTATCTGGCCCAGGAAACAGGATCATTTTCTCAAAATCAAACTTTTTGAGTTGGTGATAAACATTATTGTACAAAATCTCTTTTTTTGGATACATAACTCACTGGACAGGGGGTCAAATAAAAATACATTAACTTTAAAATAATAGTACCAAAAAGTATGGTAACTGTAAATATCACCTCTTTCAGTAGATTTTTTTTCCAGTTTTATGTTGTGCTTGATATTTACATATTTTTTCTTTACTAATTTATTTTTTTCATTATTTACCTATTGTAATGTTTTTCACTTCATACTTTCTTGTTTGTTACTGTTACTCTGTAAATTCCCCACTGTGGGACAAATAAGCTGTCAATTGACCATAAAAGATTTCAAATCCAGGACAAAGTGGACTAAATTATGTATTCACTTTTTTCAAAATCAAACTAAAGTACAGAACTTGAGGAAATGCATTTAGTTGTGTTAAGTTACCATGTACAAGATTAGCACTGTCTCATGACTTGATTCTGGGAAAGAGACAGTGGACCCAGGGAAGGCCAGTCTAGCTCTGAGGAAGATGAGTTACGAGGACATGGAGGGCCCCATTGACTGGGTTTGCCTTGGGCCCCCAAACCACTAAATACGCCCCTGGGTCTATTATAGGGTTATGACAGGAGCAGATCATTCAGAAGAGGAAATATGTGATTTGTCTAAAAACAGCATATTGATGTGGGAAACAGGACAATTAATGAGGCAATGGAAGAATCATTTCAGATTCCAGCTGCAGTATGACGACTTGTCCAGCTAGTGGCTCTCAAAGCATCACAAAAATACCAGGACAAATTAAACTGTTAAGATGAATACACCCATAATGTCTTTGTGTTGCATTTTCTTTGTTTCAGATCAAATAACTTCTACCTGGCCATGCTGCTCTTCATGCTGTTCCTCTGCATGCTGCCCACCATCTTTGCCATTGTACGATACAGACCGTCACAGCACTGCGGACCATTCAGGTACACACCTGTCCACATCATGTATCTAGGTTTTTGTTTGTAAATACCTTGTGTTAGGAACCTCAGAGATGTGAGGCTGAACATATGTTTTAAAATATCTAACATAAACATTAAAATACTCAATATGAATCTTGATCTTTATGTTAATAAAAGGCCAAGCACTGATGCAACTGAAGCCTGAGTCTAAGTCCTGGACTTGACTCAGGCATTTCTGTGTGGAGCTGTTACCTGTACAAACAGATCCCTTTGTGCTGGAGACCTTTTAAGATGCTCCCATGAGTAAACTGATGTACATGTGTGTTTTAGTGGACAAGAGAAGATCTATGACATCATCTCAGAAACTGTAGCCAGTGACTTCCCCCGCTGGTTCAGCAAAGTGATGAGTTACGTCACCAGCCCCATCGTAGTGCTGCCAGCTCTGCTGCTGTTGTTGTAAGGCTGTGCGCACACACACACACACACACACTCACATCAACACAGCGTCCTGACGTGTTCCCCTCTGTGTGTTCCAGCATGCTGATTTATTATCTTCAGGCCATCGCCAGGTCCCTCAAATTCACCAACAACCAGCTGAGGATGCAGCTGCAGACAGTGAGTTTCTGGGGCTCGTCTGGTTGATTTTCAGACCAGAGACGGTAAAGGACTTGTTGAACAGGATTTTAAAAAAAGAAAAGACATTAGAGCAAACACATTCTCTCTCTCTCTACAGGAGAGTATTAGGGCCACCGTGAGACAAATAAAAGTAGAGGGGCCAAATTTTTTTTTCATCATGTATTTCGGGAAAAAAGTCGAAATGTCGAGAAAAAAGTTGAAATGTCGAGACGAAAGTCGAAATGTTGAGAAAAAAGTCGACATGCCGAGAATAAAATCGGAATAAAATAGCAACAATAAAGTTGAAATAGGATGTTGAGAATAAAGTCGGAATTAGCTTCAGATGCTCTAGTGTTGACTACTTGAATTGTGTAAGGTTGAACGACAAGATTAATGATATGATAATGAATGATAAAGTCCTCACGCAGTTGCAAAACTTCAGGAACTTACTCTTTACTTTACTCTCCATGTTACAGCATGCATCTCTGTTGTTCTCCTCACTGGATTTATTGAGGACTGGGACAGAACAAAGGGGACATCGACTTTTTTCTAGACATTGTATGTTGATTTTTTTTTCTCGACATTGTATGTAGACTTTATTCTCGACATTTCTACTTTTTTCTCAACATTTCAACTTTATTCTCGACATTTCGACTTTTTTCTTTATTTTTCTCACAGGTGGCCCTAATACTCTTCATCAGTAATGAGGACTTCATCAGAATCAGTAAATGAAGAAACATTTGAGAAAACTGCATAATAATCCTTTTGTAACAACCAATTACCAATACAAAAAGTGAGTAGAAGTGTTTCAGTTAAAAACAGAGGTTATGAAAGTGTGATTAAACATGACTTAATGAGGGAGGAATTGAACAAGGGATCACAGTCCATTACCTCGTACCATACAATACCCGTTTTAATGTGGTCCTTTAACCACCAGCGTTTTCTATTGGTCTGTGTTTGACTTAAAGGGATATTTTCAGTGTTTTTGAGTGGGGTTGTATGAGTTAATTGTCTATCGTGATTGATTTTAGAGACAGCAGATGTCAGTCAGCTTCTACCTGGCCATGCCCAGCTCAGCCTCTTTGATGAGACACAACAAGCAAGCTAGACCACGGTTCTCTGCTGACAGGTCAAGCATGATGTGATTGACAACCCCAGTTTCCAAAAGTTGGTGCATTGGCTATAATGTGAATAAATAAAGAATAGCAGGATTTCCAAATCTCAGTAATCCATATTTTATCATAAGAGCTACTCTGTGCTGTGTTCAATCCAAGATGAGTTTTTGTGTCAGAGTCTCTCTGAAGGCAGTATCAGGCTCAGCCTCATCTGTAGAGAAGTGTAGCCTGTTTTTTTTCTTAAGAGCAGTTTCTCATTAGTTAAGGTGATCAACACCTGTTGTTGCTGATACAGTTACTCTATAACTCAATCTCACCTCAGAAACACTGAATTATCCCTTTAAGGTGAAGTTTTTCTTCTGTTTCTCCAGGAGCGGACTGATGACAAGAAGAAAGTTTACCAGCTGGCTGCAGGTACGAGACTTGTTGGACTCTCAGATCTCCTGAGTGGGTGTTTGATGATTTGTTACTGTGCCATGACTCTGTGACACTTGGTCCTACTCCAGCCAGGCTTCAGGCTCCAGAGGCAGCCGCAGATAAGAAGCCAGACCAGCAGGAGAGCGACATCATCAGCCAGGGGGCCTCAGTCCACACTCCATCTCCCCGACACAACGGCAGCGTCACCAACTTCCAATCTCCAGTACGACAAGGAAACAGCATCCACACCATCACCCAGTCAGCATCCAGAGTGGACCTGAGCAGAAGGGAGGGGGCAGGATCTGTCAGGAACCAATCAGTCACTGCACCACACAAACACAGGTGGGAGCTCTTACCTTTGACTCACTTATATTTAGCTGAACGTGTCAGCCAGGAACAACCATCCCTTACAGATTATTAAAACTGAGAAGACAACATTTTTGGTATTGGGTACACTTCCTTCTGTGGGAAGCATTAGCTGCCTTGAGGATAGAAATCTTTTCTAAAGACAGGACATGAAAAAAGGAAGGAGCTGGTTTGATTATCCATCACAGTGAAAATCATCTTCTGAATGTGGAGCAAAACAAGACACACATCCCAGAACATTTTCTGCTCTTCTCCAACACTATACAACCATAACACAAGGGTTCAGATAAAGGTTCAGACTCATGTGCTGTCCCTGTCCTTTCCAGGCCTTCTCCTGTCCTCGGTGGCCCAAGCAGCACCTGCAGGTCCAAGTCCTACCATCACATGGCATTCAACCCCCAAGCCTGCTGTTCTGACAACATCCACTCTGACCCACTGTACAGGAAAACCAAACGCTCAATACACCCTGTGGAGGCTGCTGGCATCATAGCTGCTCACAGTTATGGAGGCCGGCGCGGCCACACCACCCGGTATCTGATCGTCAATGAGCACGAGCCCAGAAAGAAGCTGCTGCGCTCAGCTACTCGGATTCCACGCCACTACCTGATGGAGGAGTCTGCTCAAGTCTTAGAGCTGTATCCACGCAATGTCAAACGATATGCAGCCCGCACAGCTCACCACCAGCCACATTCCTACCGCTCTCATCCTCCAGAGCAGCCTCTGAGTGAGGAGGAGGAGCAGGAGGAGGGTAGAGGCAGGAGGAGGACATCAATGGGCAAGGCTCATCGGCCCCGTTCCCTCTCTGACCTCCACCATCAGGCACAGTTCTACGTCAGTGACCAAAACGTGGGACTCCTGCCGATGGCTAAAGACAGCCACCCTGCTCAAGGACAATATGAGGCACAGGAAGCGGATGAGGAGGATTGTGAAGGGGACTGGGGAGACTTAGAGTCACAGCCCTGCTCCCATGCCAGTGCGAAAGGCGCAAATTCTCTGCTGGTTCGAACCAAGTGTCCCTCCCAGTCTCCAGGAAGGCACCATCAGTCCCCAGGAATGACCAGACACATGGAGTCCTTTGTGAAGACCAGACAGAAGCTTGATACCCCTCTGACAGAGTCTGACTCTGTGTCTCTGGCCTCCAGCAGCGACCAGCAGAACAGCAGCACTGACCAGTACATACAGGTCATTCACAACAAGGAGCGCTATCTCAAGTCCGAAGCCAGGCAAGCCAAGCTGGCAAAGAAGAAGTCTAAAACCAGCTTTGAGCTGAGGGCTGAGGAGCCCAACGAGCTGGTCTGCTCAAACGTTTAAGTCTTCTGGTTTCTGTATAAATGATCTCTGAACCCTATTTACAGTCGTTTTTTGTGCTCAGAAAGTAAAAAATGTGTCTTTTCTGTCCAGTGTTTGTGGTGATGCATCTAAAATAAAAGAAATAAAATAAAAAAACGGTGAGCTTTCTGAAAAACAATAACCAATAAAGTGACTATAACAAGCATAAAATTACTCACCTTGTTTACATCAAAATAAAAGACTTAACATGTCCCACTGTCCTGATTCAGTCTGTACACTAATATGGTAGGATAAACTATATATAGAATAGGCATTCAACTATGCCTTTATAGGCGTTGGTGGTACATGCAACATTCAACTTGGAGTGTTGGTGTAATGCACCAATGATTCCCTCAGGTGTAGAATCCCTTTACATGTGATCTGAGCGAGAAACACATGATGCAACATGAACTAAGCCATACTAAGCCCAAGGAATCTAAAACTTCTGTAAGACTTATCATCAATTCACTCACTAATAATAAACATTATGCCTATGCAAGAAGATTTTCAACAAAATCACTGAATAATATGGCCTCAAAAGCATCACATGATACAGCTACAGAACTGGCAGAAAACAACAGCCACACCATCCATTAACAGGCCATGTGCTCCATAGCTTAGGGACACATAGTCAAAGGGACATCAAAACAGCATCAAACCAGAACTGTAAGTCCAAACATATCACAAACACACCTTGTGGCTTCAGTCAGTCCAGTCTACCATCTGTGCCGCTGCATCATGTCTCGGCTGAGCCGTGTTTCCACCAGGCAGTCCGGTTTGGCTCAGTACGGTTTGGCATGGTTTGGTACAGTTAAACCTGATCCCGTTTGCATGTCCACAGCAATTTGTGCCCTCTCCTGGCAGGGGGCGTGTAAGTCGGATGCCGAAAGCTCCAGCTGTTAAACAACAGCGTGATGCCGTAGCAGCTCGACACAGTGTACCCAGCTAATAAATCCAACGAAGAAGAAAAACGTTACACAGTAAACAAAGTGCATAGATGGGAGACATGCAGCATTTCTATGGAGTGATTTTTCTTTCTTAAATCAAGAGCATTTTTTATTGATTTGAGAGCAGTACTTAATTGATTTCATGCTCAGATTTCATGATATTGTCTCTTAAAACATAGGCGCAAATCCCGGGGGGGGACGCAGGGGTCGTGTCCCCCCCCAAAAAAATATTCCAGTTGTAATTAAATTTCTAATAGTAATGTTTTTTAATGGTGTAATACAAGTCATGCTACTTAAAACACACTGTTTGACTCACTTTGACTCACACACCCACTGTGGCTAGTGTTTTCCCAGAGTTACTGGCCACTCAGTAGTTTCACTAGCCACAATTTTGTTGTTGGATAATTATGTTTAATATGATTAAAGCTGACAATGACATGCTAAAGTTTACTTGAAATAGAATAAAAACCTTTTTTTAGTGTGAATGACCTCTGTTCAGGCTCAAATCAAGACCACATAAATGTTTAACACCACAGGTCATCATCAGGTATTCAGCTCTGATCAGGTTGGGTTAGGTCCATTCATTCATTCATTCATTCATTTTCTTAACCGCCTAAAACACTGTCTGCTTAAATATTTATTAACAACAGTCATCTTTCAGTAATGAACTAAGTTCTATAATTTTAGGACTAAAGGTTCCTCCGTAGTGTAATTATGCTTTTTTTTTTTAAGTCGTATCGGTCAAAAAATGTGTCATGAAGAGGAAAACGACAGATATAAGTCACACTGGACTATACATCGCATTTATTCAGAATGATTTGGTTTGTTTACAGTATTTCCAGAAATAACTTTTTACATATAACTTTGATAAGTGTTTGTATATTAGGAGGTTTAAATATTGTTCCTACAGCTCCTTATATCTGTGACCAGTTTCTCTTCTCTACGTGCACTTAACTGTTACTGTGTCACCGGGAGCTGTCAGGCTGTCCAAGATGGAGGCTGGAGATGAAGTCTGAGTGCCTGTCAGCAGTTACGTCAGCAGAAAACTTTGTGAATGGACCAGTGAACACTGTGTGCAGGTAGTGCTCATGGGAGTTGTAGTGCCGTAGTCTCATAAATCAATGGGTTTAGGTGTTGACCAGTAGTTACAGGTAAAGTGCTGGGTTGTTGCAGTGGAAGTTACTTAAAAGGTGAATTACTATGTGGGGTCTCTGTGTGTATAAAAAAATAAAGATATTTTATACGTCTGCATGTCTTGTCATTATTGTGTGAAACACATACTCATCAATACATTACAGTGTTTAAGTTCATCATTGGTTTACATTATCCACCATACTGATTGTTAAGAGGAAGTGATACATCAAGGTTTGCACAGCAAAAGCATATGCCCAGGAAAATTATACTGTTTTGATAAGTTCATGGTAAGACACGGGAAACTACACTGTAAGACTCCAGGACTTACACTGTAAGACGCGAGCGTAACTACCCGATAGGTACCGCAAAATTGTCATGGTACATGTGTGAGAGTTACCCCTACAGTTGAGGAAACTACACTGTAAGAGATGGGAAACTACACTGTAAGACGCGGGCTTTAATCTAAAGTGCTACCAAGATTTTTTGTCATGTCCAAGTAATTATCATACTTTTTTCTATTTAAGTATCACAGTTTTAAACAGTCCTTGGTCTCCTTTGTGGCAAAACCACAACTGCATTACATTAAATGCATTACAGTATGAGGTTCTTCCTTGTTTAGTCTCATAACTGTCATCTTATTATAAAGTATGCTCCCCCAATGAACTTTAAAAAAGAGCAAGCACAAGCACCGCATAATTACAAATACTTCTCTCACAAAACCTGTAACTTTAAGTAACATCCAGTGGCACCCAAATCAAACACATATCAATGTGATTATGACATTTTGAATTTCTTTCATATTAACCATTTGATAAGTCATGTAGACATGAAAACACATGTAAAATATAGTATTGTAGTCATTTCCCAAGCTAGGACTAAAGTATATGGTCAGGATAACATCTAATGACTGTCATAATTTTTTTTTACTATACTTGTACATTAAGAAATAGCTTGCAGGTTTAAATAATAAAATTGTATATAGACATACATGATGACAGTTTCTCACAACTTTTTCTAAAGTTTTGGATCAACTTACCTCACAAAGTGCGATCAAAGGGTGCAGAGGTCCTGAGATGAAGTGGATTGCCAGTCAGTAGCAAGTTAGCTTACGTTAGCTCCACTAAGTTGCATTTAGCGTAGCTTAGCCGTAGGGTCGAGCTAAATGGGTGCGGCTTCGTTGCCCAATCACAATTCAGCCTACTCCACCTGGACTCCGCCTCTGAACCAGAGCCTGGCTCAACCAGAAGACTGCATTTCCACGATGGCTGCAGCCATGGATTGGCTTCAAAATTGTGTCTCAGAACAGACGGTGACGTCAGCAACGCTCCGTTCTTTTCTTATACAGTCTATGGTTCCAGGAGGAAAGTCACCAGTCAAAGTCCGCCCCTCTCGAATGTGGTGTTCCTCAGGTTTTATCTTGGGCCCAATTCTCTTTGCCATATTTTTGCTGTCCTTGGGTGCTATATTAAGGAAACACAACATTTCTTTCCACTGCTTCACAGCTGATATTCAAATCTATGTGCCTCTTCAACTGAATTTGTCATCCCTTGAAACCCTAAAAAACTGCCTGAGGGACATTAAGGACTGGTTGGCTCTGAATCATTTACATTTGAGCGAGAACAAAACTGAGATTGTAGTCTTTGGTGATCCAGGTGTTCTTGAGGGTGTGGACACTGCACTTGGTCCATTATTCAACAAGTCTTTTGTGAAAGATCTTGGTGTGTTTGTAGATTCTTGTTTTAAAATGGACGAACATCTTTTTTCAGTTGTGGATCATTTTAAAGATAAAAACATACTTACCTGTCAGAGACTTTGAGAGAGTGATGCACATGTTTATTACAGCCCATCTGGACTACTGTAACTGTCTCTACTTTTGTTTGGACCAGGCCTCCTCGAAAAGACCACAGCTGGTTCAAAATGCAGCTGCTCATTTTCTGACTGGAACAAGGCACAGACAGCACATCACCCCAGTCCTGGCATCACTGCACTGGCTTCTAGATCCGTACAGGATTGAATTTAATATGCTGCTACCGGTGTTTAAATGTCTGACCTTGATTCAAATGATCAGCTCGTCATCAAGCTCTGCTGAAGCCTGATAACGAGCCATTCATTTGAATCAGGTGTGCTGGAGTGGGGTAACATCTAAAACATGCAGGGCAGGGGGTCCTCCAGGACCAGGATTGAGAAACACTATCGTAGGCTATGTGTTGCGTTCATTAGCACTGAGCAGTACACTGTTATCCAAACAACCTGTTTCTGGATACCTCTCCATCATGGAACCGTTTATAGAAAAATAACTGATCTGTTCAGTTTTTTGTGTGCTTTGTTTGGTTCGTGTCTTTTTTTCTTCTTCATTTTACTGCTCAGTTTGAGGCGAGTATTTAGCTCCGGTCATACACATGCGCAACTCAAGGCGAAGGAGTACAGTGAAACACTTTATGGGGAAGCATATGTGTTGTTTACATGACAGAGGGTGTACCTGTGGCGTAGAGTCATTCTGCTGACTGGTAGCACTTTAGATTCAGTATGAGCTCTGATGACGACGGTAAGAAAGTGGAGGATAAAACCATGACTGAGTGTTGCCAACTTAGAGACTTGTAGTGTGTCCCAAATCGCATACTTCCATACTGTGTACTCAAAATTTTCAAATTGAGTGTACTAAGCATACTACATACTCACTGGCTTAGTGCGCAAATTTTGAGGGTGTAGTGCTGTCCCAAATCGCATACTGGGAATGACGACATGATGTCGACCTCTTCTTCTTCTACGTCTAATTGTGACCGGCTTCCAGCGCGTTTCCGCCAAACACCGCCACTATTTGCCAGCAAATTTTCAAAGCATTTTCAGTAGTATATTAAACACAGCTAATAACATGATCAGCGGTGTAGAGTTTATTAATGGGGGTCGGTGCAGCTGACTGAAGCTACCAAGAGAGCTACCGGGGCGCTGTGGCAGTTAAAATACATCCACAAATTAAATGTCCGAGTGGTGCTTCTGGTCATGTATTCACTGTGCAGGGTCTAACCCGCTTGTTATTATATTTACCTGGTTCACTGGGTAATGCTAGGGCCCCGGTAACTGTTAGCCCAATAAGCTTTGGCATTTGAGATAGCTGTTAGCTCAACTAGCATTAGCATAGCCCAGTGTTTCTCAATCCTGGTCCTGGGGACCCCCTGCCCTGCATGTTTTAGATGTTACCTCACTCCAGCACACCTGATTCAAATGAATGGCTCGTTATCAGGCTCCAGCAGAGCTTGATGACGAGCTGATCATTTGAATCAGGTGTGTTGGAGTCGGGTAACATCTAAAACATGCAGGGCAGGGGGTCCCCAGGACCAGATTTGAGAAACACTGGCATAGCCTATCATCCGCAGAACAAAACAAACAAAAACAAGTTACACCACATACACAACGTCAACAGCTGATGGTGCTTGGTGGAAACAACACGTGTAAAAAACAACATCAATAAGTTACATTTATACATTGCTGCCAGAGGATGAAATGAGTGCGTTAAGTGTCCACAGCTGCATACTCAAAATCCGGGCCGATTTGAGTACATCATCCTGGTACTTTTGCATACTCATTTCTTGCATACTATGCATACTGTTTTTCATTTTGACGCAGTATACTCAAAATTTTGAGTATTTGAGTATGGAAGTATGCGATTTGGGACGCACTATTGGTTACTGGAGTTTGGAGAATTTTAGGTTGAAGCATGATTGATCTCCTCAATGGTCAGCGTGTGAGTCCCTCCCCAGTCCTCCTCACACACAGCAGTCTCCTCCTGCTGCTACAGAGCAGACAACTGCTTTCACATGAATCATGTTAGTGTGTGTCTCATTATGGTCACCTCTGCCCAAATAAAGGAGGAGGGCTGATGTTTTGACATTAAAAATCAAACCAAGTATGGACAGGGGAAAGTTAATTTGTAGTTGTAAATATTTTACCTGCTTTCTGTCTCTCACGTGTTATTTCTCTCTCCTACAGAGTCCATGACAATCACTTGCAAATGAATTGATATGCAAATTAGACAGAAACTTCTTGGACAGACAATAGTGACATTACTCACTGAGGAGCTGGCATGTTCAAACTAGCCGTGTTTCACTCAGTTTTAATGGTTTTGAAATGGGAAACAGCCTCATTCCTTTAGGTTTTTCATGACTATACATGACAGAATTGATTAAAAATAATCTATTAATAGTGGATTATTTGGGGATATGGTAATATGAGGTGTCAAAAACAACAACGATGTACACCGAACCAGACCAAAAAGGGTGACCACAAAACTGTGATACTGTGAACCGAACCGTGGATTTCATGAACTGTCCCATCCCTACTCCATCACACACTTCCTGTAAAGCACGCTGTCTTTTATGGAGCTCCTTAGTGCAGTGAGTGTGTGTTGAAATTTTCAGTTTGCAAACCAAAAGCAAATGAATGATACTTTGAAACTGCATTGACTGCATCTTTTAATCTTAAAGTGCAAATTAAAACAAAAACCACATCTCTAACAAAGACATAAAAATGATGAGTGCTCAGTGTTATGTTGAAGAGATAGTTTATAGTGGATGTGAGGGATTTAGTGTTGGTGAATGATAACCATGTGTGAATGATGCAGCATTCAGTGACAGTAGTCAGTGCCTCAGTGGAAGGGGGCCCCTAAATGAAATTCACTTAGAGCCCCATAATGTTGGGCTGGCTTTTGATGAAATTGTTCAGGTGTCCTGGAGCTCTGACCTCACCTGACCTGACCCAAGTTCACTGTCCTGTTGATCTACCGCTGTCTGAAGACATCTCTCTTTTTCATACAGGACACATATTTGTGTAGAGGATTAGCATATGTCTTTCTGATTTACTTAAACAAATGGAGGCAGTGAAAGCTATGAGCATGTTGGAACATGTGACATTTTTTAAAAGCTGGCTTCTCCTCTTTCCTGTAGTTCACACCCCTCATACATGAGGGTCAGAGCTTTGAAAGGGTAGCTTTATCACTGTTATATCTTCTGGACAGCAGCAATGTCCTGATTCTAAATATTTAGCTAGGATTATAAAATATTTAGCTAAGACAAAATATTTATCTAAGATTTCTAAATATTTGCTGAGATTTCTGAATATTTAGCTAATATGCAAATTCACACTCCTGCCTGCCTGAAGCAACAAAATAAAAGTTCCTTGAAGCGACCCCACTTGGAACGTTTCTTTCCTAACATATTCTAACATATTCTTTTCTGATTTAGCCCACTTTGTTCGACATTTTCAAATCCTGCTTGGCTGCAGTGCTTCCTCCAACTTTTATCTAATGCTTCTGGAGGGCGGGACTGAGAATTTGCATATTAGCTAAATATTAAAAAATCATACCTCAATATTTAGAAATCTTGACTTAAGATTTAGAAATGTTGACTTAATATTTTAAAATCATTGCTCAAGATCTTTGTTAAAAATTAAAAAAAAATCTTGACAAAAAATTTAGAAATCTTTGCTTCGGATTGAGAAATCTTGACTAAATATAATAAAACATTGGTAAATATTTAGAAATATTAGCTAAATGTTTGGAATAAAGACTAAATGTTGAGAAATGCAGCAAAATATATACAATCAGGACATTTATGTCCAACATTTAACATTTGAAAAATCAGTCAACACTGATGAAAAATATTTGGAAAATAAATTCAAAAAAATTTCTCTAACTCTGCAAAAAAAGAGTGATATTTCAAAGCTAAATGTGAAGAAATGTTGTTATTTGTAGTGTGCGCAACTTTATAATCTGCCGCCCATGCACTACATGAGTGATGTGATGTGTCAGTTTGATGTCGGAGTGATGTCGGAGGAGAGAGATGGTAGGACTGTCCACTGTTTTCATTGGTTATTGAACGAGTGAATCTGCAAATAGTGAAATGACACAGCCCACTTTGTGTTGTTCATCTGTGATGTTGAACAGAGACTGCAGTGCTGACAGTCACACCCGAGCTGTCATGTGGAAAAGGAGCAGCTGCACAAGCGTCTTGGTCTTTGTCCTTTCTGTCTTGCTTCAGGCAGCAGGACAACACAAAAGATTTGTTCTTGTGAAGACAAAAATGAGCTGGCATGACGCCTTGAGCTACTGCAGAAGAAACCACACTGATCTGGCTGTTTTTGAAAGTCTCCTGGAGCTTGAGCCTCTGCAGAGTTGGTGTTTTTTTTTGAGTGCTTGTTGGATTGGCCTCCAGAGACATGCAGATGACCCAACTACCTGGACCTGGACTGATGGAGAAGAGATCAGCTTTACAAACTGGCACTCAGACGAACCTAACGACCTCAGTGAAAAGTGTGCTTTCATGAGTCGGGCACAGTGGTTTGATGCTCCCTGTAGCTATCAACTGCGGTTTGTTTGTTATGAAGACGATCTGATCCTGGTGAAAGAGGAGAGGACATGGGAGGAGGCTCTGGAGTACTGCAGGACTCTTGAAACCGACCCTCTGTACGACCTTCCACACATGATCACTGCAAACGACAACCTGTATACCCAGGACTT
The DNA here is from genome assembly GCF_033239565.1 of Halichoeres trimaculatus. NCBI lineage: Eukaryota > Metazoa > Chordata > Actinopteri > Labriformes > Labridae > Halichoeres > Halichoeres trimaculatus. Next base: position 37,617,778 of record NW_027437181.1, read on the forward strand.
GATCCAGTACACCCAGACCCAGGAGGTGTGGATAGGTCTACGTTTCCTGGCAGGGCACTGGTTCTGGGTGGGAGGGGTGCCTCTGGAGGAACAACTGAAGAAAGAACTGCCCGTCTGCCCTGCTCACATGATGCACTGTGGGACAATGACTATAACAGGGGGTCAGCCATTACTCAGGGACTGTTCAGAGAGGAGGAGGTTTTTTTGCTCAGATAAGAATGTGTTGTTGTTTTAACCTGTAGGTGAGCTGTATTTACAGCTGAAAAGTTAGTCATAGGCCCATATGTAAGTCTAGTTTTCAGATATTTCCTTTAGTTTAAAGTGTGCCATTGATAAAGATAGTGCACCTTGTTTGATCTTGAAAATGTAATGGTCTGGTTTAACAGTGGAGTCACTAAAGTGTGGATCTCAGTTAAATAAAACACTACAAACATTTGAAAGTATTGTCTTTTTTTATCATAAACTTGTTTGTTCAACCCAAACTCAGAGTGATTGAAAACTAATTTCTGAGCTTCCCTGAAGGAGGATAAATACTCACGTGTAGAAGTTGATATGATACTTTAGACTCTACAAGTTTTGATCACAAACGCCATCTAAAACTACAATAAGTCATGAAGCTACCTAAAAAGTATGAGACAACTCCATAAAAATCGTCACTCTAAAAGCTGGGACACTAAGGAGTTAATAAATGCTTAACTTGTATTTTTATTGGAGGAATAATAAACGTTTATTTTGATGTGAACCACCTAGAAGTTTTCTCTGACATACAGTGGTTTAATTAAAATTACTTTGGTGTGTTACGAGGTGACAGATGATTGTGAAGTTGCACACACTGCAAATAAAATTTCTCCACATAAAGTTCTAAAAAATAACTTTTTCTGCAGATTTAGAGAGATATTCGTGAAATATATTTGTCAAATATTACATGTATGTGTTGAATATTTTACCTAAATGATACATTTTATATCTAAATGCTGAGTGTTATTTATAAATTGAAGAAGTAGAGTTTTATATTCTCAAAATCCTTTTTGGCTGGATTGCTACATTCAACTTTTATTTTGGTGCTTTAGGCAGGCAGGAGTGTGAAGTTAGATTTAGAAATAATACCTCAAGATTTAGAAACCTTGGTATATATAGAAATCTTTGCTTAAGATTTAGAAATCTTATTTGGTCTTGGCTAATAATTTAAAAATCTCAGCTAAATTTTTAGAATGTTAACTAAATGTATGGAAATGTAGCTAAATATTTAGAATCATAACATTTATTTATAACATTTAAAATTTACACATAGTATTTAACATTTAGATAAAACATTCAACATTTACGGAAGCGTATTGCATTCACTTGAAGAAAAAAGAACAACTCAGGTTTTTCAGGGTAATTTATTCTTCAGTTTGTTTTTTGTGGTAATTAATTTTGTTTTTCTGATTAATATTTTTTTATTGGTTCGTTTTTGGTTATACTTATTATATTGGTTTGTTTTTTGTTAATTATTTCTGTTTTAATGAATAATTTTTTTCTGTTTGCAGATTACTTTTTTCCTGTTTTTCGGAGTAATTTTTCCCAGAAGTATCGAGATACTTAGAAATCCCGCGATAACCTCAACCTGCTGTTTTTCGTAGGGGTTACTGTTCCATACTCCGGCCCAGTAGGTGGCGCTAATCCCTTGTAGCTGGTTTTACAAGCACCGATCCAATAAGTAGAAGAAGAAACCGCACGGCGTGTGAAGCGGGTTGTTGTGGTCGTTTCACTCCACGACTTGGAGATATATTTCTACACTCAGTGGGGATTCTTCTTTTGGTCTGATTGTCTCTGTTGGCTTCGGGATGGTAAAACTCACAGCAGAGCTGATCGAGCAGGCTGCTCAGTACACCAACCCAGTGAGAGACCGAGAGCTAGATCTGAGAGGTGAGGCAAACCTTGCTACTTTGTTAGCACTGTTAGCTCAAACAGGCTAAACGCGGGCCTTCATTTTTAGCTCAGCTTCCTCAAAACTGAGAACGCAAATACATCAAGTGATATATGGGCAGAACCCCGGCTTTATTTCTACCTGAACGAAATCATTCTATGTAACTAATAAGTTTGGTAATAAGTTTGCTGAAAGTATTGATTCACCTGCTAATATCACGGAAAGCTAGCACGTCACATGAGCGTCGGTGCTGGTTCTAGATAGTAGCTGTGAGCTCAACTGGAGACAGTGATAGTTACTGATGCTCTGATTCTTCTGGGCCCGTTTTAAAGCACAAGAGGAGCCATTGGGCTTCTTATGAAGTTGAACTGTCTTGAAAAGCTGGGAGGCTGCTGTTCAGAAAGAAGTAGTGTTTGAGCATGCTGTATCTAAGGCCTTGTGCTTTGCCAAACCTTTCATATGACTTTGCTAAGCTTCCTAATTCTTTTCTTTTTTTTTATCACTGACCATATGTATCTGTGCGTCAGTTTATCACCAAATTCCTATTCAACTGCGACCAGGGGCAAGTAAAGTGACCCTAGCAAAGAAGAACTGAATCGGACTGTCTTAATAGAATAGAATAGACTAGAATAGAACTTTATTGTCATTGTAACAAGTACAAAAATTTGGAGTCACAGCAGCAATCAAGAAAACAAAGGTAAGAAAGTGTATAGAAAGTGCAAAAAGGTCCATTAGAAAATAGATGATGAAAGCTCGTCTATCATTGTCCAGTTCAGCCAGTCTCCACCTCCACTGGGTCCAGGACTGAGCCTCCCCAGCAGTCTGTTCAGTCTCTGTCTCCTGGATTCTGTCTGCCCACAGCAGGCGAAGCTCCTCCAATGTGGCGTTGGTGTCTGATATTAGCTCTGTTAGCTATGTCTAAATAGCATGATGCTACTCTGCCTTCTGGTATTCCCTCGGTTGCTGGTTAGCACAGCTAGCTCGTCCATCTTATTGGAGATAGACCTTACGTTCCTAATAACGATGGATGGAAGGACAGGTCCATGCCGTCACTTCTTAGCTCACACCTGAGAACCAGCACGTCATCCTCACCACCTCCTCCTCGCCTTGTGGGAAGACATCAGGCCTTACACCAGTTAGCATTGACATGCTACAGGCTGCTAACAGCTGAGTTCACATGTAAACAATGCAGCCATGGTTACATGTAGGATCTCCAGACAAACACAGGAGGAAAAAGTGGTAAAAGTATTGCTGAAGCCACAAAAAGTTTGGTGTCCATGACCAACAATGAACCATACAAAGTAATGATCCACTCCAAATACAAAGATAATGAAAAAGAGATGAAAATTGCAAGAAATGGACAAAGAAGAGAGAGGTACAGCAAAAGGAAGCCATACAGCCAATAGGGTGGCGCCTAGCAACCAAAAACTACTACTAATACTTCTGATGAGTAAGGGGGTACCTACAGATTATATGCCAAAGAAATATCAGCATGACCACTGAACTATTTAAAGATACCTCTAAAAGAGTTAGGAAGGAGAAAACAGAGCAGAAAAAGCTTTTTGAACATAATCAAGCCAGGAACAGTCAAGAATCAAATGAGAGTTTGTTAAAAGACCCGTAGCTACTTGTAAGTTTGAAGCCGTGGGGCTCAACATACTCAGGTCTACAGGATGCAGGACACTAAGATGCGGGACAAAGGTCCTAAAGGCATGAACAAGACCTCCATCGATAAAATAATTCAGGAGAAATGACAAGAAGGGGCTCTACCATACATCAGTTAACAAGTGGACCTGACAGGTGGGCATGTGGTTGGACTTCAAGTGGTTATTCTGCTCCAACTCAACAGCAAGGTCAATAAGGTGATGGGGGTGTAGTGTTGAGCTGCCATTGACAATGATGAAGAAGTTTTTTGTTTTTTTCCCCCCAGGTCTAGGGTGGTGTTAAAGCGATTCTGATTTGCATTGCACTATTGTTGGGATAATTTTCCCTCCAAAATGGAAAGACAATCAGCCAACAGTGCTGTGACACACGCCTCACGTTAGTACCAAGACTTGTGGACATCTCAGGGCTTTAAAGACGATCACCTCAGGAACTGTCCTGTCTGCTCACCTAGTCTCAGAAAAGCCATACAGGGTGCAGCACACCATGTCAGCAGAAGTCATCAGAAACCCAAGTGAATCAGCTGTGCGGTGACTCTGATCCGCAATGAAAGTAAAGAGGTTATATTGGACATTAGAGAAACACTGAAATTAGAATTGTCTCAGAGACATTAAAAGTTTTCTTTTGTATACAATTGTAAAGAAAACGGTTGTTTCTGTTGAAGTTTGAATACAGTTTAACTTCACGTTTAAAGAAATAAACACACTACCTGACTTCTTAACAACTTTGAAAATGAATGTTAACATGGTTTTGAGATTATTCACAAAAATGCAACTTGCAGAACACCAGAATTTAAATGTTTGCTAAATTTGGCGCTGGAAACTTTGTTCAAACCCTTAATCAGGTGACTTCTCATCCCACAGGTTACAAAATCCCAGTGCTTGAAAACCTGGGAGCCACTCTGGACCAGTTTGACACGGTGGACTTCTCTGACAATGAGATCAGGAAACTTGATGGCTTCCCTCTCCTCAAAAGGCTGAAAACATTATTGATGAACAATAACAGGATCTGGTGAGTTTCAGCTGGAATGCCCCTAAATGTGAAGTTTCAGTGAGCGCCTCAGTGTCAATCTTTGGGTTATATTGCACTTGCTGCTCACAAAACATCTTCAACAGAAAACCTTTGAGACTTGGTTCGTAAGCAGGCCACCAGTTCTGGTTTTAGAGCAGTAATTCCCAACCAGGGGTACCAGATTGCAGGGGGAAAGTGGAAACATTTAATAGTTTGTTTCCAACCTAGAAGTACTGAGATCAGCACGTCAATAAAATGGTACGTGTGCACTACAAATATTTTCCCCAGTGAGACAATGACCTGTGGCACAGCTGCGTCAGAACCAAAACAGATGCTCACCTGCAGCCAGGCAAATATGAAAGACAAGCTCATGTGCAGGGTTACTGCTGCATGTAAATGATGGTGGTGCACCACCATGCTAAAACAAAAGCCGCCGTAACTTCAGAATTGTGATCTTTGTTTCAGATGTAAATTATACTGTACAGGGCTCTTGTACATGCAACCAAAATTGCCCCTTCAGCAGTTGTAGTTTGGCGATTGTACTTACTTTTGTAGATGATGTCAGACTGTGGGTATTAAGGCTGGATGCTTTTCTTAAACTGTGAAATGTTTCTGCAGTCGTGTTGGTGAAAACCTGGAGCAGTCTCTGCCAAGCTTGAAAGAACTGGTCCTGACAAACAACAACATCCAGGAGCTGGTGAGTCGACCGTCTGACAGTTGCTCTTTAGAATATTGATGGAGCAGAGCTGAAGGATGTCTTCTCTCTCTTTGAAACTGCATCAACGTATGTGTAGATGTTTTCCTTTGCCTGCAGAGGTTTACTGCAGATGAAAAGTTAAATGAGACACAGTATAGTTGGAACAGACTCCCAGAAACCCTCTTTAACCCCATAATGCAGAACCTACCATATTTGATACATGAGTTTTAAAGACCTCTGTCTCATCTACAGGGTAAAATAGATTCCTTCAAAACCTGTTCAAAAACGTAAATAAATGTATTCTTCCCTCTTGAGGATCATCGTTTTGGCCTTTTACAAAGTGGCTGCTCTCATGGAATCATCCACACTCATGTTTTTAGGAAAATCATTTTCAATATGTGGCTTTAAGAATAACATCTAACATGCCCCTCATTTTGTTAGTTTGTATTTTCCATACTATAAGGTGCACCTAAAAGCCTTCAGTTTCCTCAAAAGGCAACAGTGCGCCCTATAATCCGATGCGCCTTATGTATGGATTAAGTAAGGCACTCCGCGGAGTAACACCACTCCGCTGCGCGTCGTGGTGTTCCCACTCCACATAATGCCTTAGAACGGTCTAACACACAATTACAAATAGTTTAATCCACTTATACCTTGGTCCCACAAACTGTAAACTTTACAAGAAATAATGAATAATTGCTGTAAACTTGCTAGATGTGCTCAAATATAGGAACTATTCCCAGTTTGAGTCTGCACTGAAACCTCTCTCAGAATAGTATTTAGTTCAGCAGCTGACAAATTCAACTCAGCATCTCTTCCTTTTCGACACTAAATACTCTCTTAAAGTTGTGACAGCCCATTTTGTAACTTTTTTGTGTTCTCTTCATCTTTTTCGTTTTCAATCTTGTTGAGCTCTTCTGATGTTACCTGCTTGTAACGTTGCCTAGCTTGTTCTATTTTTGTTTCCTCTTCTTCCCATTCATCATATGTTTTGTTCGGTCCAAAAATGTTGAAATTGACTTCAAAATCCATATTTCAGCGCTCTTGTGTTATCCTCACCCGTTGAAATGTGTGTGATGTGTTGCTATGGTAACGCGCACAGCGGAGTGATACAAAAGTGATTTAACTTGCCGAACTAACTGTCAACTGGCGTGCATTAGACCAATCTAAAGCACACCAGTTGACATTGGAATTCTCACTGACCATGGTATAATACTGATTAATCATGGCTACTGTTGTCAGGGGGCATATAGGGGGGAGTAACGGTGGTAAGAACCTGTAAAGAGGAATTCTAAAAACGTTAGCTCATAGGCTGGCTTGGGCTTCCTCTCTTGTTTATTGTCAGAGCAATACAGCGCCCCCCAAAGCTCGGGCATTTGAACTGATTTCTGGAAACGGCTTTTGTGGACGGCAGACACGGCTCCGTCTTTACAGTGCACCTTTTTTTGAAAACGGCATTGAAAATAGTTGGATAGGAAAATGTGCAGCTCTGTGTGGATGTAGCCTGAATTTGACTGACTTATCTGACTGTTTTGTTGACATTCCCTTCAGCCCAGCTCCATCTAGTGGATGCATAACGCAACCCCAGCCACTACTCTAGCTTCTACTCTATGCGCCTCATAATGTTGTGCGCCCTATGTATGAAAACAGTTTTCAAATTCATTGAAGGTGCGCCTTATACTCCGAAGCGCCTTGTAGTGTGGAAAATACGGTACGTTTTTTTTTGCATTGAAAGAATGCATTTTTACCAAAAACTTTACCAGAAAAGTGGCCAAAACCACCCAATTTTACAGCTATTTTATGAAGGGTCAGGCTTTTAAGGGTAAACATTAGTAAAAGTGATTTCCTGGTGGAATCCTGCTCCAAACCCCTGATTCCTCAGAGTCTGAAGATGACGTACAGCTCTTTCTTCAATGGTGCAGCAGCTGACGTGACCTCGTACAAACAGTAATGTGTTTCTCTGTCGTGTGCAGGGCGACTTGGACCCTCTGGCCACAGTGAAGACATTGAGCCTCCTCAGGTATGAATAAATGAAGCTCAAAAGTAAAATGGGAGTTGAATTGTCATTAGTGAATCATACATGACTGACCTCCAAATTTCAGCTTGTTACGGAACCCAGTGACAAACAAGAAGCATTACAGGCTCTATGTCATCAATAAAATGCCACAGATCCGCGTGCTGGACTTCCAGAAGGTCAAACTGAAGGTAAGTGTGAATGAATGAGAGGTGAATGACTGGTGCATGGTATTCACTCAGCCTGCAAGTGTGTGTGTGTGTGTGTGTGTGTGTGTGAGTGAGTCTTGGGTTTTTAACAATGAAAGTTTGCCTGGTTGTGAAGTTTGTTGAATAGAATAGAATAAAATAGATTTTTATTGTCAATGTAACAAGTACAATGAAGTTGAAGTCACAGCAGCAATCGAGAAAACAAAAGTTAGAAAGTGCAGAAAGATCCATAAGAAAATAGATGCTGACAGCTTGTCCATCAGTGTCCAGTTCAGCCAGTCTCCACCTCCACAGGGTCCAGGACTGAGCTTCTTCAGTCATGCTCCATCTCTGTCTCCTAGAGCAGAGTGTAGCTGCTGAACTGCATCTTAAAAGTTATTAAAGGGAGATTCTGGCATTTTTACACCTGACACTACTTTGACTTGTTTCTTCAGCTCACCTGACAAACAGACAGAAACGTTATAGGTAAAAGTAATCAAGAGTGCTGTAGACACAGACTTGGAGCAGTGGCTCTGATGTAACACGACAACTTCCCAATTTGGTATCAATAAAGTTATTCTATGAAGACCAGTGACTCCCAAAGACTTGTATTAAGTTTAAAAGTGAGTGAGTTCAGCCTGAGCCTGTCAGGGACAAAAACAAGAACTTGGGCACATTTGCTCTGAAGGATTTGGTCTACTGCCCATCCTATAGACAGAGGAAAGTACAGGGGCGACCTGTTTACTGTTGACATCAGTGTGTAAAATTACCATAATTAACCCATACACCTCTAGATTTAAAGCTCTGGCAGCTTTGAAAGGACCCAAGACATTTTATCCAGGGAGTTCAAGGCCAGGCAGGACAACTCATTGTGAGCACAGTCAGCCTTTCACTTTAACTGTGTGATATCGTCATAGGAACGCCTGGAGGCAGAGAAAATGTTCAAAGGAAAACGCGGTGCTCAACTTGCAAAGGATATTGCCAAGCGAACGAAAACGTAAGATGAAAGTCCATGAAAGACAGCAGCTCCTCAGAATCACTGGATCCCGGCTGATTAACGGGTTTAATACCACCAAAAATCTGGCCCACCTGTAGTCCTCTTGGATCTGAAGTCCCTCGTACTTGATCCCTTCCCTGACCATAAGCAAACCCCCCTCTGTGAAGCTGATTAATCTATGAATCAGCTGTAACTGTTCAAACCTGAAGCCACAGTGTTGCTCAGGACTGCTGTCTGAGGACAATGTATCAGTTCATTTGACTCAAGAAAAGATACTACACTGGTTGAGAGGTCAGACAGAGAAGCATGTCAGGTTCTTTGTTTTCTAAATGACGTGTGTTCTTTTCAGATTCACTCCTGGAGTGGCAGCACAGCTGAAGGAGAGGAGGACGGGGCCGTCTCAGGCTGAAGTGGAAGCTATCAAGGTGTTTATGAGGATCTTTCTCACTAGAGCCTGGACTCTGTCAACTAAACAGACCTTACGTTCTTTAATCAGGGAGCTGTAACCCCCCAAATCCCAGTAGAATTGGACAAAGAAAAATCAACAACTTAGCAGAACAGAAGCATATTTAATCACTTTGAGATTTTTTTCTCAATTATGTGAGAATGAGAATTAGCTTTTATCAGTGTTACAGGAAACCATTTCAAGGTAAAAATAATTGTGCTTGGTTCCCCTGGATTAACCTGAATGTGGTCCCACAAAATCCCAACGCAAGCTCTGGTTTAAGAAGTAACATGATGCCTTTTGTGGGATGTTTGGTCTAGTTTAATTTTGGTCTGACTGGACTCTTAAAGCATCATGGGATTGTTAATGTGCATACAGTTTGTAGATTTTGCACAGGCACATTCATGCTTGGAAAGACAAAAATGAAGAACTTTGGTCTGAATAACTTTAACACTACAATTATACTCCGATCCAATCAATTTTATTGGTATAAAGCACATTCTAAAAACAATGAAGTTTCCCAAACGGCTGCGCAATAAAAGTCAAGAACATCAATAGAATAAACTAAAATATCAGCAACCAATAAGAGCCATCAAATCACAGGGGTTAAGACCATAAAAGACAGAAATCACACAACTCTCCTGCTGAATTAAAAGCTAAAGAATAAAAATACATCTTAAGACGGGATTTAAGCGTCTGTAGGGTGGGGGATGTTTTTTTTTTGTCTAGTAGCCATTCGTTCCACAATTTGGGAGCTACCACAGAGAAGGCTACATCACCTTGGTTCTTTAAACAGGTTTTTGGGACCTCCAGGTGAAGGTGATCAGCAGACCTCATGGACCGCGAAGGAGTGTAGAGATTTAAGGTGCTGAGGTGCTGAACTGTTTAAAGATTTAAAAGCAAACATTAAAATTTTACAATTATTTCTAAAATGAACAGTGAGCAAATGGAGGGACGCTAGGATCGGGGTGATGTGTTCATGTTTTCATGCACTGGGTATAAGACGAGCAGCAGAATTCTGTTGCAGAGCGTCTGGGTGGCTGGTCCGTCATGCGGCAGGTAATATGCAGCCACCCCATTTTTCCAGAAGCGGAGCTGTGACGCATAAATTCAGTGTAGGAAAGATTGAGCGAGACAGGAAGTAAAAACCCCCAGTGACTTTCAAAATAAAACGAAAAACAGTTCGTATTTATCTTGACTACGATGACAAATGGACCTAATGAGCAGAGCCAGACCTGGAGTCAGCAGGTTTGAGGTTTAACAACCAAGAGCAGAAGTCCTCGGTCTGTGACTCCAGCTGTCTGTCAGTCATACAGCTTGATGGTGCAAGTTGACAAACGCAGTCAACATGCAGCGCAACAGAGTCGCACTGCAGATGTACCTGGGGTATTTCAGGCATGACGCCATATGAAGCTAATACAGGAAAACAGCGGTGTCACTTCTCGTGAAAACGTGATGATATGTTTAAGAAATATCAACAAGTAGACCGAGATGAGCTCAAACTTTGATAGATATCACAGCTAAAAAATTATATTAATAGCGGTTGTGCAACTCATTGTGAAATAGTAGTGTGTGTGTGACATGATCTCATGGGGAACAGGATCTCTTTAGACAGGATTTCAGCCGACCTGAGCAGGCTGCTGAAAGGTACAGTCAGCTGGGACAGTCTATCAGTCACTAATACAGGCCTGTAGTAATCAGGAGCCCTGTTTATATTTTTATCAATATGACACCACTGGTGTTTGACTTTTTAACATTTTGATCTGTGTAGAGCTTTACTGAGGACAGGAGGCTGACATGCATGTGTTTGTTTCTCAGAATGCCATTGCTAATGCCTCATCACTGGCAGAGGTGGAGAGGTTGAAGGGGATGCTGCAGGCTGGTCAGATCCCGGGACAGGATCTGAGAGAAGGTGGGTGCTTAGCTCAGACTACCTTTAAACACTGAGGTGGCTTTCTGTTCTAACTCATTTATTTACAATACCACACAGAATGTTTCAATCGAGCTACTGAACCACAGATCTGTTTTCTGGCTGGCTGCTGCTGGTCCTTTATGTTCTAAGACGTGTTGGATTTGTTTCCATAACAGATCTGTTTCCTAGCTGATTTTTTTAAATATATATTTAAGGATGAATGAATTAATTCAATTTCAAAATCAGGTACAGCTGGCATGGTGGAAGAGGAGGAGGAGGAAGAAGAGGAAGAGGATGAAGCAAACGGGGCTGAACAGGCAGGAACACACATTGATGGAGAAGAGGAGACAAATGACGGAGACCAAGATGAGGGGGATGATGAAGACATGGACGTGGAGCCACATGTTAATGGCTCCTGAGTGCCCTGGGAGCTTTTCTGTTGGCATTTTGTTTCTGTGTTCTTGATTCTGTTTTTTGTTGGAAAAACCTGTAACCAGGGCCTTTTTGTTTTGTATATTGACTCACATTAAACTGATTTCTTATAATGCTGAGTGCTTTTTTTAATTGACTCCTAACTAACTGTGGTATGACTATACAGCCTGTAGATGAGTAATTTCATAAGTTGTCTACTCAAAGTAACTGTCCTTTGTTTGAAAAGAAAAAAAGAAAAAGATTTTATATAGCAGGTCAACTCTCAGCTGACATAACCTAGCTCACAAGATTTTTGAAAATAATATACGGTAAATTATAAATTCATTTACAAAGTTGTGCCATAACAGAACAAATCTCATGAGCTTTATTTTGAAGGGGCATTTTCATCTGGTTTGCCACTAACTGGCTGTAAAATCTGTGGGTTACAAAATGTAGGTTTAACTTTGAGGCTTCTTGTAATCCCGTTAATGAATTCAACAAATTCACCACTATCTGGTACCAAGAGACACCTGACAGACAGGTGAGGTTTGATTTCATCAGTGTGTGATGAAGGTACACGGATGCTTGAGCACACTGAGAGACTCATTTTTACAGAAATCACTAAAGGAAATCGTAACTCATAGGAAAATCAGGTTTTACTTTACAGTTTAAAAATGTTAGGACTAAAGCCTTTATTACATAGTGGAACTCTGCGTATAACAGGAAATGACTTTACGTAAACTATCCTTCACAACTTAAAAAAGTCCATTTTTAAAAAGAGTTCTCTAACATTTCAAAACGATTGTGTGTGAGTGTTTTTTTTTTTCATTTAAGATTAAGTCACTTAAGCTAATATGACAGTAAAATTATAAAAATATATAATCATAACACCGCTCGTGACGTTTATTCCGGAGCTATAGACGTCAATGCCTACGTAACATCCGCTTTGAGATACTTTCACTGACTCAAAACAATCAGCTTCCACCAAAGCCAGTGTCATTTAGCCAAACCAAATTTTAGTATGAAAATTCTGATGGTATCACCTGTTTACTCTTGCTGTCAATGCACACGTTGATACCTTCGTTTTTACCACTGTAATACGCTATTGCTGCATTTGCTCCGCGTATTTCCTCCCTTTATCAATTTTATTCTTCAAAAGCAAAACAATAACCTTTGTTGATATTTCTGTTTTAAACACGCGCAGAAATAGAATATACGTCCTCTGGTAGTGATGTATTTTATTTGAGTGTTACTCTGTTTTAAAAGAGCGTTTTAAGAAGCTACTACGATAATGTGGCTTGAAAGTTCTTACTTTGTTCCGTTGTACCTAAACGCACCATAAATATAAACACGTCACCTCAAACGCTCCTATCCATTTTAGCTAGCCGTGACTGTTTTTATACTGAAATAGACACTAAGCAGAGTCGGTACAACAAAAAGTACGTAAGATGCGCTAGGGTAACTGTCTGAACCGTATCCGGAGAGATTAATGAGCCGTTAACGCTTGCTAAAAGGGAATTAACGTATTCGTGAGTTTAATTAGTAGCTATCCGTCTGAAATGGATGATGTGGAGATTACAGATGTGGATGACGGGGACATGCCGTATCATGTGGAGAAACCTGACATCAAAAACCAGGACCTGAGTTCTCTGAGCGAACTAGGTAATTTTACATGATACCACAAAAAGCATGACTCATGACTCTTTAGGTGACGGTGCACGTTAGCATGCTAATGTTAAGTACCAGGCTAATCAATCCGCCTGCAGTAGATCAACGATGTCACGATTAAAGTCATATTGATCCCATCTTATCGATTTTTGTAGCTTTAAAGTTGGTTGTGTTGATATGATTTGCACCTGTTTGGTGAATAACGGACCAACAACGCACACTAGTTTTTTCAATGGAGTACTAAAAAAGGGGGTCGGTGTGTGTTCCTGTGTCCCACAGCAGGGGAGCTCCTATCCCAGTACGGATGGCACCTATTGGTTGTGACTGTGCTGGTCTGCCTACTCATCCAGCATCTGAAGAAGAGATTCAGCCAAAGCCAACGCAGCCCAGTCCCACAAACACAGCAAGGTTAGCTGCTGCACTTCATCACGCTGGTTTATGAATAATCCATTTTATGTTTTCCTATTTTATAATCATTGTGTACTTAACTTGGCCTGACTCAGCTTCTTCTATTTATGAAGCACCTTTCTTACAGAAAGTACGCTGCCAAATGTGCTCTTCAACCAGACAAGAGCAACAATTAGAATAATGAAAGAAGTAAAATATTAAAAGAATTACATATACAATTGAGATCAATGGAGTAAAATGAAGAAATAAGATAAATGAATGGAATTCATTAAAGTCTATTTTAAGAAGTAAACAAATAAAAACAAACAGCGAGAGAGCTGGCTATTTGATGTCTAGATGTAGATTTTGGACCATAAAAACAGAAAGCTTTCTCTCTCTAGTGCATGTTGGAGACACGTGACCTTAGCAACTTCACAGGTACATAAATATAAGGTCTGCAGTGTATGGAGAATCCAGGCCATGTAGATCTTTAAAAAGTAAAAGAAAGCTCTAAAATCATTTCTGACAGGTGCTGAGTTTTGAGAAAGGGGGGTGATATGTTCTGATTTCTTTTTGTATGTTTAATCTTGACGTAATGTCCCGATAGAGTTGATGCACTTGATTGTCATTGCCCTTTTCTTTCATCTGTTGCAATAACTAAATAATCCTCAAGATGGTACCAGTTAACCCTGTCTAATCATATCTTATCTTACCTTATGTGACAGAAGTCACATGAGCTTGAAGTAAGTCAGCTGCATCACAAAATTCAAAGTGCAGAAATAATTTAATGAGTCTTCTTTACATTATTCATATTCATTTATTTTCGTAGAAGCCAGATCTGATTCCAAACAAACATTGTTTGATGAATGAAAGGAACCCTTTGGAAAATCCCTCCTGATCAAGCATGGCCCCTTTTTCAGATTTTGCTTCTGCTTGTCCAGTTTTCATCTCATAAATTCCAAAGATGTGAACTATAAAATAAAATTGCTCCTTTTCCACTTAGGAGGCTATTATTACACACTCAGACTGATTTAGATTTGGCGTGAAACCTGATCTGAAGCACACCAGTTCTCATTTTTCCCCCTTTGTCCTGTCATGTTACAGCTAACCAATAAAATTGCTCGATTTTTCCTCTTGTCTACCTCCTGTTCAAACACACTGGCTAGAGATGTTAGCTTAAGGTGGAGGAACAGGCAGAGGCATTTAGGAGATGGAAAAGTATCCAACAGATTATACACTATGGATATTACTCTACACATCTACATCGAAATCTCGCTTTCATTTGAAAATGCTGAAAGCAAAAAGATTACAAAAAGTGAAAATGTCTGTCACTGTCACAGCTGGTACACTGACAGTGAGCGAATCAAAACCAGAATGCTGTCATCCTGTCTTCTTTATGGCTCAGACTAGAGGTCGACCGATATGGGTTTTTTGGGGCCGATGCCGATGCGTTCCAAATTTGGGCAGCCGATGCAGATATGCATAGCCGATTTTTCCAATTTGATATTCAGGCCGATTGTTAAATAAATATATATTTATCACATTTTTGTGAAACGCAGCAATTTCTGAGCAACTAAAAGAAATCTATTACAACAAGTCGTGTCCAGTCCTCTGAACATTTATTCAGCTTTCAAAACAATGAAATATTTTGTCTGAGAAAACATAATGTAACAAGCAGTAGTAAACATTCACACTCTTATTAAAATGTCAAAAAAGAAATTTAAACTTATTAATATAATTTGAACAAAAGTATGTAATGTGTCCAAGTGGTTCCACAAGTTTGAGGTGCTCATCTTTTTTGTGCCTGATCAAAAATTGCATCATTTTATACAACGGATCAAAAATCTGCTTTTTAAAAGAAAATACGGCCGATGGCCGATAGAGACAAATGTCCAAATATCGGCCCAATATATCGGCCGGCCGATATATCGGTCTACCTCTAGCTCAGACCCCTGTGTGTCTTAGTCCCTTCGCTGTTGTTCTTCATGACTTTATAATTATTATTACTTTTTAAGATGCTTTGACGGTTGTGAGAAACCAAGAGGCCATGGAAGCATCTCGGAGACGGATGCAGGAGGAGCTCGATGCCAAAGCAGCCATCTTCAAAGAGAAACAGAAACAGGTGCTGCAGTAGTGAAATGAGAGAGTGTAAAGATTGTTTGATGATGTCAAAGCTGAACTCATGTTGTAATGTTTTCTTAACAGCAAGAAGAGGAGAAGAGAAGGCAGAAAATCGAGATATGGGAGACAATGCAGCAGGGAAAGAGCTACAAAGGAAACACACTTACTGAAGTGAGTTTAACTCATTCTGATTTTTGCTTTCTGGATTTGAATAACACATGACACCATATTGAACAAGGATCACTGTAGTGCTGAATAAAATGATTTAAAATGTACCTTTAAGGAAGGCCCATAGCACTCACATGTTCAGCCTCACCTGATGAGGTAAATAGACTTCAGTGCAGTCCAAGGTTATAATAGTTTTGGAATTGTCATTATAGTTTAGTTTTAGTTAGTTTTGACATTTTTTTTCCATTACAGTTTAGTTTTAATTAGTCTTGACATTTTTTTCCATTACAGTTTAGTTTTAATTAGTTTTAGAGCGGGCATTCTAGTTTTTATTTAGTTTTGATTTTTGCAACAAGGCTTAGTTTTAGTTTAGTTTCAGTTTAGTTTTAGTTTAGTTTTAATAATTTCAGTTTATTTTTAGTTTTTTCATACCTTATTAACCAAGTGCAGGATTCAAAAAGTTCAGAGTAGATATTTTGTAATACAGTTTATTTTCCAGTTCAACATAGTGCTCACTGCTCAGTCAATGCTGATACTGAACTGTTGGCTGCTGCCTTAAACACATAAAAATAATATAAACTTAATATATAATATAAACATAAATTATATAAAAACTGTTAACATAAATTACATAAAAATAATATAAATATAACTCATATAAAACAATATAATATGAGCTTCAATAATTAGAAACTTGGACTCTGTAACAATAAAGTCAGACTCACATGAAATTTAACTATTACAGATGCTCTGATTCATTGTTCCTCTATGTTTCGTCGCAGCACAGCCAGTCAGTGCAGTTAACAAACACGTCCCAGTACGCCCCTATGATGGTGCCGTACGGCGCTGACAACTGCGTAAAACTGTTGTAAAATTGGTTGGGAAAATGTTTCGCATTAATTTAAATCCTAAATACCTATTAATATTGTCAAAAACTATAACTAAGGACATTTTGTCTATAATTTTGGTTAGTTTCAGTTAGTTTTGTGAACACAAGATACAGTTTTAGCTTACTTATGGTTTTTGTTTTGTTTTCTAGTTTTTATTAGTTTGAGTTAACTGCAATGTTTTGTAAATTTTAGTTTTCCTTTTTAGTTTTGTTTTAGTTAACTATTACAACCTTGCTGCAGTCCTACTTGGACCTGAGCTGATAACAAATTTTGCTGGACAATATATTGTCCCACAATTATTGATGATAAATGATGTTGTTAAAAATATTATTTTGAGACCAAATTAACCACTAATATAAATATGATATATCATAACAGTTCAATGCACCCTTTCAAATGCATTACACTTTTATTTTTCACGAGTGTTTTTTATTACAGCAATTGGAATATTGATAACTTTCTCTGCAGTTTCTCTGAACAAATAGTAAAGCACATTCATGTGGACGGCTCCTCGAGTAATTGCTGTACTCAAAAGCTGCGTTTCCACCAAGCAGTCCGGGTCGGTTCAGTACGGTTTGGGACGGTCTGGTACAGTTAAGCCTGATCCTGTTTGTGTTTCCACAGCAAACTGTGCCCTCTTGTGGTAGGCAGCGTGTAAGCCAGATGCCGGAAGCCGCAGCTGTTAAACAATAGCGTGACGCCGTAGCAGCTTACCCTGCTATTAAATCCAACAAAGAAGAAAAACGCGACACAGTAAACAAAGAGCACGGATGAAGACATGCAGCATTTCTTCCTCTCTGTGATTGTCATGTAACTCTCTGTTACAAAGTGCAATCAAGCTTTGTTTCAGAGAAGTCTGTGTGCCGCCAGGAGAAATGCAGCCGCTGTCGGGGTAAGTGACGATTCTTTTGACCAATCAATGGTCTGCAGTGTGTTGCTCCACTTTCAGAGAGCGGATCTGCTCAGTCTGGCACCCATACAAAAGGGTCCTAAAAAAGTAGGCTGGCTCGTCTCGGTTTTTAGGGATCTGTCCCGGGATAAGTCAGTGGAAACGCCGCCAAATGCGCGCCGTACCGAGATGAACCGAACCGGTCTGCTTGGTGGAAACGCAGCTTAAGACAGCAAGGAGCAAGTTTTTAAACACATGGCTATAACGATGAGGGTGTGACCTGATCAGAGATCAGTCAGCTGTCCCACAAAAACTGACCAACTTGTGTTGTTGCAGACACCTGAAGCGGACAGCTCATCAACCACGGCACAGAAACTAAAGACAGAGAAGAAGTCTCTCCGCAGTGCAAGTATGTTTATGTATCTGAGACATGATGAGTGTGAGTTTCAAAGGCCAGGACAAGATCCTAACTGGCTCCATCAGGGTAGAAAGTACATTTTGTGTTAGTTTTTGTTGAAAGTAGAAAAAAGAGATTGCGTGAGAGTTTCTGCAAGTCATCACGAAGAGGGTGAGCCAGCAGAATAAGGCTTCACATTCCCACGGTAATTACTTTCTGCTGATGTGATGATGACTGCAGAACGATCCCTGGATACAGCTGTAGTGGATTCACATCCAAGGGTTGTGGCTGACAGAGATCAGACTTGAATGCCCTTTGAGGCTTTCAGATTCAGCATTTGTGAATGTAGCGGGCTATTTCATTAATATCAGGACTTTCTGTATTATGTAACTTCAATCCCTCCTCAGAGTGTGTAGATGTGTGGTGAATGTTGTGACACTCACTGTCTCTGACACACTTTCTGTGGTGTAAATCTCACTCAAAGGGACTTCTACATTTTGAAAGCTAGTGTTTGCTTTTCAGGCTATAACCCCCTGGCTGGAGACAGCGGAAGTACCTGCTCCTGGAGGCCTGGTCGGAGGGGACCGTCAGCTGGTGGATGAGGTTAAAGAGTGTCAGAGACTCTGTCTGTGTGAGCTCTGACATATACTGACTGACTGACTGTCTGAACCAAGCTCACAGTTTCTTCAGCCCAAACTTTTCCAGATTTTCTTTAACTTGCTTCAAATTTCTGATAGGTCTTTGCTTTCCATCACCTTATCCTCTCTTTGCTGCAGCTTTGTATAAGAGATATAAACATGATCATCACGAGTTGGGCAGAACTGGAAGCTTGTAATGAAGCCATTCCTGTAAACGGTGTGTGACCACTGGGTTTGGCTGATTCTGTTCACACAGTCAGTTTTTTTTTTAGATTTTTTGCTGATTTGTTTTATCTGAGCGGACCATCTTAGTCTTCACTAGAGTTGATGTCACAACAGCATCTGTAGGCCTGGACACAGTTCTTTTCAAGATGGGGTTCATCTCAAACATTATTATAAACATTTGGCTCAATGATGACGAAACTCGGGTATGCCTTTCCTGTTTCACACATTTGTATGCAATAAAATATATCTGACACCTGCAGCCTGCATCAAGAGTCTCTGTTTGCTTTGTGTGGTCTTATTCAACCCTCACTGAAAGCGATGCTTGTTTTTAAACCAATGCCTAATTTAACAAGTCATTAAAGGACAACTGACCATGCTGAAATAAACAGAAAAGTTTTTATGAGATGAAATGAACATTTTTAGTAGAAGTGTGGAAGGAAACATAAAAGGAATTGATTCAAAAGTACAGGGTGGGCCAGAAAGATTTACCCATCGTTTTTTCAGGACTATCCAAAAATGTTTGTTGACAAACATAACAAAACATGAACACAGTTTCTATTCTTTATTCTCTGTCACCAAAAAGATTTACATCTCAATATGGCCACCCTTTGCCTTTATCATAGCCTGGAGACGACCTGGCACTGCCTGGCATGAGCCGCACTGTCTCTGCATCAAGTTTTGACCATGACTTCATCAGAGCTGTCTTCAAAGCGGTGACACTGCTGTGAGATACTATTGAGACCTCCCTCTCCATGATAGACCAGATCGCAAAGTCCATTAGATTGATGTCCGGACTTGACGGAGGCCACATGTTCTTGTCCCAGAAACCAGGAAAGTGCTGCTTGCACCAGGCCTGTGTGACTGGATCGATGTGTGAGCTGGTGCTCCGTCTTGTGCGAAGAAATACTGG
Organism: Halichoeres trimaculatus; assembly: GCF_033239565.1. Taxonomy (NCBI): domain Eukaryota; kingdom Metazoa; phylum Chordata; class Actinopteri; order Labriformes; family Labridae; genus Halichoeres; species Halichoeres trimaculatus. The sequence continues at coordinate 37,637,317 of NW_027437181.1, forward strand.
TTTCCAAACGCATTGGTACACCAAGGCAACATTTTTTCTTCAAGCATTTGAAGGTACACCTGGCTGTTCACTTTCACACCCTCCTGAATCAAGACCAAAGGAGACTTTGAGCCATCAGATGCAACAGCAGCCCACACCATGATCATAAACAAATACATGTTCATAAACCCTGTCATTCAGGGAACTGACCACTGCCTGAACGGTGAAGATCCTCTCGTCAGACCAAACCAGGACTTTGTCTGCGGCACTCTGAATTTCCGGCAGCATCATTTCCCCATGTCAAGCCGTTTTTTCTTAAAAGCAGCTGAAATCAGTTGTCTGTGTTGCATTTTTAGTGCTTTCAGTCCGAGATCCTGTTTGACAATTCTTCTCAGTGAAGTTCTTGAGATGTTCACTTCCTTTGCTGTTGCCCTCATGCTCCTGCGAGGATTCCTTTGGATTCTCTTCCTCACCATCAACAACCCTTTTGGTATTGCCAGTCTTCTTGTATCATTTCATGACATTGTAGACAGTCTTACGACAAACATTCACCTTTTTCATGATTTGCATTGTTGTCAATCCAGCCTTCTTCAAGGCCGCAATCTGGTTGCGCTTACTCTTCGATGCCATACTCGACAACCATTAGGAGTAAACAAATGAACTTGAGTACATCAAAAAGCTATGCCTTTTGAGAGAAACTTTTCAATTTTTTAAGTTTCTAGGACAAAAGCTAAGCAAACAAAATAGAGATATATGGTGGGTAAATCTTTCTGGCCCACCCAGTAGAGACTAATGTATACTAACAGCTATAAAATGTTAAAAAGATTAAAGAGACTTAATATTATTGATAATAGTGGTAGTGGTTAGTAGTGGTAGTAGTGGTTTACACAGGATCTGCTTAGAAAGAGTCTAATATCAACTTTAAACTTACATTCCATCAACACTGGGGTCTCCCAGTAAGACCAATGCAGCCCAATCTGAGGCCTTCTGTCAAAATATAGATAACAGGCAAAGCCATAAACGGAACTCGTAACGATGTTACCTACATGTGAAGTTCATAAACAAGCCAGTGTTGCAAAAACTGGAAAGCATACTCAAAAAGACAAGATAATGTTTTACTAATCCTACTGTGGGAAAATTGACTGTCGCAGCAGCAGAGTGAATAATGCAAACATAATGAGAAAAGATCAAAGCAAAAACTAGGAAATGTGAAATCAACAAAGGTATGCATAGATCAGTAAAGTAGCAAGGAGTACAACAGAACTAATGGTAAGTCAACTGATAATTGTGCTAATAAAAATAAATAATGATTGCACATGTAGATCACACAGGTCTGAAGCACTTGGGATGATCAGCAAAAACAGTCAGCGGCTGAAGTGACTCAGCCGTTATTGAGATATTCTGTTGGTTTTCAAGCCTTTTTTTTATCGTTCATTCAGAAATATTAAAGCATAAAAACTTTAAGTACTCTGTAAACGGTTCTTACTCAAGAAACAAAGAGGCTCGTCGTGGTCAGAGCAAACGACTATGACCACACGGGGGAGCTCAAGACCCGCCAGCTGTCTCCAGACAAGCTACGCTGGTTTGAGGTCTCTACCTGATTGCACAGTTCATGTCTATATTTAAGAAATGATCAAACACGACAAATCTCCTCAAATACCCCCCATAGGTTTTTGAAGAAATAAGATTATAAGGGCAATGCATTAAAGAAGTTGAAAGAATAAACTAAAAAGTATAAAAAATGAAATAAAATAACCTACAAGCATACAATAGTGAATGTATTAGTGGGAAATCACTCAGAATTTAGCTCTTTGGTAAGCATTTGTGGTATTTTGACGGGGAAAAGGGGGAGCTATGCAGAGAGAAAAGTTTTGTTATGTTATTTTAGTTTAGGTTTCATAAATACACGGTGTCTCTGCTGCATCACAATTTAAGCAGGATCTGGCATTTGGAATCGCAAATTTAAGACTATTTTTCTTGTAACTTTCATGTCTATTTCCCTTTGTCTATGATTATTATCTGTAGACGTGACAACTCCACTATTGCTATGACTGTATTGTTGCATTATTTGTTAAAACTGTAATTAAAACTGTCATATGGTGTTTCAACAACTACATCTCCCAGCATATAAGTGGGTGAGAATCACCTTATTTTTGGAGGGTGAGACACCCCCCACACCCGGCTGTTGACCGGGCTGTGGCGTTAGTTCATTAGACTGTCAGGTTGACACCAATTTCACCATTCACCATCATTTATTCTCTAGTGAATCTATACATAGGCTATGTATAATCCCTAATAAACATAAATAAATATAAAAAAATAAATCCAAAATAAGTAAATCACGTAGGCCTACCATAGTGTCATGCACATTAAACACATATTTTTATTTGCCCCTTATAAGGGGGGGCTCTGTACATCACACTGTGGGGAGAACAAGTTAAATCTTCAATTTCCTGAATGGATTTTTTTCTTGATGATATTGCAGTTTTAAGATTGAACAGTTATTACAGTGCTATACAAATAGTCTCTGACGTGACTTTGGTGAGGAACACATATCACGAGTATATTATTTGTGCAGACTGCATAGCGTTTTTACTACATAAACTTTTTCTAATTTTTTCCAGATCTGAATTTTCGGCATTTGCTTTATATTCTAGGATAAATCTGCACAATAATATTATGTCCTGTTTTACACATTTGTGGATTTAACTAAATTTGTATTATTCTAAGATGAAAACGTTGCAACTTTTTTTCTATCTTTTTAAATAAAGTTGTTTAATTTATTATACTTAGAAAAAAGTCTGGGGCCCCGCCCCCTTCCTTCCAGCTAGTCAGAACGCTCTACGGAAACACAGTTAGGTCAAACTACCGTTAATCCTTCGCGATCAGCGTTCGCCACAGTCCGATGGTCTCCCGGTGGCGAGATAATAATGAGAAAGGAGCCTATAAAAAGGGGAAAGAAGCAAACGGCCACATTTAGTCAGTGCGTAGCCAAGTTTACTGATGATCGATAGAGGATGACAGCTCGATGACCGGAGGGAGCGGCGGTTCAGAGAGGTTCAGGCTGCGTCTTCAAGGAGACTGCTGTGATGCTACGTAGGCAACTGGAAGAAAAGGGCTTTTCTACTATGAGAGAGTGTGAGAGAGTCCGGTCTGTGGACACGAAGGAGGTCGACTGGTTCAGCCTTTGAATGTTTCTTTTTTAATTATTTTTATCCCGTATCTGTTTGTGGATATTCGTCGTTTTTTGGACCTGTGAGGACACAGTGGGCTGGTAAAGTTTTGGGGGATGGCAGGGCGAAGCAGAAGAGCATGGTTCAGTGTTCTGCTTGGACTGGTGGTCGGGTTCACTCTGGCGTCCAGACTCATTTTACCCAAAGCGACCGAGCTGAAGAAAGCTGGACAGAAACGAAAAGCTAACCTAGTCGGCTGTGGCTTAAATCGAGCTCTCAGGAAGGAATACGGCGGAGTATTATGGCCACCGCAGGATAACGGTACACCGGTGACCGAGAAACCAAGCGCTAGGTCCGATAATTTCTTATTTGTTGGTGTTATGACTGCACAGAAGTACCTGAATAACCGAGCCGTAGCTGCACACAGGTATGACTCCTTCAGATACACTCATTTTCATTGTCTTTTGTTGCTAATTCCCGGCACAGTTTTTTCTAGGTAATATCAGCTGTTGTTATTCCTACCTACTGATTGTTAACACCAAGTCCTAGAGGGTTTATAATCACAGGTAACCCTGGATCAGATACACTAACAGAAGCGTGTCAAGAGAGGGGCCGAGTTCAGCACAAGACCCCCAATAAAACCCTAGTACTATGAATAAAATACACCAAGCCCATCTATTCACAGTTAAGCTCTCAAAAGTGCAGTTTTCTGAGTGAATTTATCAAATCAGTTGGGAAGCTGGTTTCTGATTCATATCTGTTAGTGTGCAGGAGTTTTCTTGTTTTTCTTTGAAATATGACTCTGCACAAACATCTTGAGAGTTTTAGAAGAATGAGCAGAGTTGCATGCTGTGTCACTTAATAAAGTAAAACAGGGATGTACAGTAACATACATAATTATGATACTTTTTTTGAGGTTAAAGCAAAGCTGATAGTCAGTGTCAGTGGATAGACAGAAAAGGTAAATACCTGATTTGTCTGTGCACTCATGCATCATAAGACCCCAGCAGGAGTCTATACCCAAGTCAAACAGTCCACACACTGTCCTTCCTTTTCAAAGAGAGTTTAATCAGGTGATGTGTGGTAGTTCATGTGCTAATATTCTGTGAAATCTCTGAAGTGACTGTTCCCTGTCTGTTTTAAAAGCAGGATTCCTTTGGAAACGCATCCCAGGAGGAACACTGATCCAGTGTTTCTGGACAGATGTAGTCAGATGTTTTTGACAGCTATGATCACAGAAGTTAAGGTTGAACACAAAACTGAACTTGCTAAATATCACTGAGCTCGTTTTTCACTGGACTCAAAGTGTCTCAGTGCCTAAGCAGGGTGTCCGCGGGGTCTTAAAAAGTATTACAAGTTGATAAATCAATTTTGGGAAAATTAAGGCCCTTAAAAAGTCTTAAAAAGTCTTTAATTGTGGTTTTATGAGGTATTAAGTTTCATAGGTATTCAAGCTTTGACCCAAAAAATATCCATGAATATTTATTTTCCTCCTTGCAACTGTCCCCTGATTGGGATGTTAAACATTCAGCTGATAAAGTTCTAAAATAGAATAGAATAGAAAAGAATAGAGTTACTTTATTGATCCCAAACTAGAAAAATGTTGTGTTGACAGCAGAAATCGATGGAGTCAGTAGAAAAATACAAAAATAAAAAAGAATAAAACATAAAAAAAAATACATAAAGACTCTAGTTACAATAAAATACAACAATAAGGATTGTGAGCGGTATAAACACCAGCTATAAATTAACGTCATTTCTAATTTCATAAAAAGAGAAATTAAATACAACATTAAAGCAAATCACACAATCTCTGGCACATGTCCTAAATTTTAAAAATGATTAAATATTTTCTCATTTTCTTCAGCAAGTTGGCCTTGAATAACTGCTGTTTCTTGTTGTGGGAGTGTCGATAAACCCGCCTTTAGTTTCATTTGTTCTTTCAAGCTTTATTCATCCTTAGCTTACATCATTTCTGTAAAAATGTAGACTACAACTGTTAAAAAGTGGATGCCAACAACAACTGAAAGTTGCGATAAAGTCTTAAAACTTTTTAAAAGGTTTTTGAAAAAGTCTTAAAAAGGTATTGAAATCATCCTCAGGATTTTAGCATATACCCTGCTAAGGGACCTCTTGGCATACCCCATGTTAAAAGAAATATTCAGTGGAGAGGTTTGACCTGACAAATGACTAACAGGGTCATTTAATAAGGTTAAAAAAAACACTTTACAATTTCTATAGGACACATTGGTGACTATGGGTCTGGTGTAAAGCTGTGAGCTCAGCTGCCATGTTTTTAGGTTGAATTCCTTTACTCCTGGATAAAGGTGCAGTGTTTACAACCCTCTCGTCTTTGATATGACATCTCCGAGGCAGGAAGTTGGGACCAATCAATGTAAACCCAAACGTTAACATGTTAAGTCGGATGTGAGGCCAGCAGCTTGTTGTCCTGTGAGGCAAAACGAGTCAGTGGAGTTTTTGTGGCTTTGAGGAGAGCTGTTAGGAGGAGAGGAAAGAGATCTTACTTTGACAGAAAAGAGAGAAACATGTAGGTACTAGACATACATTGATCAATCAGTGCTGATTGTCTTAAATTTGGGGGATGAGTGATCGGTGATCAGAGATAAGAGATCAGTGATCGGCCCATCCTTACATATGAAACTGATCTTATAAACCTCAGGGAAGGTCTGACAGCCAGCCATTGTTGCTTTTTGCTCTGAGACCTAAAACTCAGGACACTTTATTGGTTGTTTAAGTTAAAACGCAAAGATTTTATTGTTTCAAAGGTATTGTTCAATGATTTTCAATAAAATAAGACTGGAACATTGAAGGTATATGCTGTCAGTTATGAAAAATAAAAAGTAAAAATCAGTATTGGCCCAAAATATCAACAGGTCAGGCTTTTTAAAGATCAGTGATCAGCTAGATAATTGTGATGGGTGCACCCCTAGTAGGTACCCGTTCTGAAGTGTGAATACACTCATTCTGGCCTGTTAACCAGGAGCATTTGCTTTTGAAGATTACATTACAACATCGTGTTCACTGCCCATCTGCATAAAAAATCCCCTGAGCCAATTTTCACTCCTTTAGTTTTGAAAGAAACCCAGGAATGAGAAAAAGGAAAACGTGTGCTGACCTCAAGGGAATCGTAGATACATTCACAGTTACATACACAGATACAGCTCACAGTTTTTGTGGTATTTGTGCACTGAATGAGAGAAGATTGAGTAAGATTACCACAAATGCATAAATCATTGCGATGGCTTTATTAGACTTACTTGTAGGGATGCTGATGCAGTGAAACATGTCAGCTGATGTAAGCCTCCTTTCATTGGAAACTTGTTGAGCAAACTTTTACTCACAGCAGCTCTCATCTGTGGTTTCCTGAGGAGGGTTAGAACATTATTAGAGCAAACAGAAAAAACAACATATCAATAATCACACTATGTTGTTTGCATTGAAACCTTAACTCGTGTTTCTAAGCTGTGTATGATGAACCTTGTGGAATGAAAACCTTTTAAGCAGGATTCACTTTGTGTCCACATCTGCATTGATTTTATGGTCTCTCCTTCTCTTTAATCAGTCCAGCTCTCTGCAGCAGCTGTGTGACAGCCTCACGTGTCTAACAACGACCTGGATCATTTTTTTCTGTCAGACTTGTGTGAGAAACTTGAATTTGTGTGTCAAGATTTTGGGACCAGTGATAATGTTAGGTCTTCAAGTCATCTTTTATCACACACAAAGCGACCAGGCTGAGATGAGTTTTGTACAGGGCATCCAAAGACTATAGAAATATATCGCAGGGGGGTTCTCACAGTTATGAGAGAATGTTTTGTTCCTCATGTTTTCACCAGAAGAGCCTCGTTTGTCAACAGAGCTGTCAATCACGCTGTCCACTCCTCTCACTGCTTCCAATACCCAGAACATCAACACTAGGGATGCACATTATCCGATTTTTTGCCGGCATCCAATATGCCGATATTTAACTTCTGATACCGATATTTTTTTGTGCACATAATTGCAGAAATGATCAACTTTCTTCTGTATTAGAAGAAGCATATCGTGTCATGGTGCATACTCTTATTAAATTTGTTATTTAATATTAATTTCTTGTGTGAAGTATAGGGCTGGGACTTTAACGCGTTAATTAGATTAATTAATTACACCACACATTAACGCGTTATAAAAATCAGTGCAAGATTAACTCATTAGCTACCGGCCATTTTCAGAGCATCTTGGATGATCTTTTAAGACCCAAATAATAATGTTTTCTATGACCATGTAAACACCAAAGTTACTTAAGAAGAGTGGACTCTCTTCTTTTATGTCTCTCTTCCTATTTTTGGTCCAAAAAACAGACAAATCAAACTTTTTTGATCGTGTTCATCGGGTGCTCCATCCATTTTTCCTCTTTATGATCTCCGTCGTCTTTTCTCACGATGGCGCCGCTCTTTCTCTCTGAGCTACATCCTCAGTTGGAGCGTGAGCTGCCTGAACTTTTCTGACTCGCAGCGTCTCTCTGTGTCTCTGTCATCTCACATTTCTCCTCATATCCATGCTGAGCTCTCGTCTAAAGAGCGCACCGCTCTCACCCACAGTAGTTTTTCGAGCAGGATTTTGATTGACAAGCTCCACCAGACCCCGCCTCGCTCCGCTGAAAATATAATTTACTTCTATTGACGCAGTAAACAGTAATCCAATGTCAAATGGCAGGGAACACGGACATTTTAATTAATATTGTTGTTGAAAAAAAGTTGAAAAAAAAAAGGATTTACAAATCTTCTCTTTTTCGTGTATTCATTCGAATACATTCATTCCCTCATTAGTCATGCACTATGATTTTGTAATGCCTTAGAATTCAAATTCTTTATATGTGGGGACCTTAAGCAGATATAAGATTAAAATGTGATTAATTAGATCAATTAGTTTCAAATCCTTTAATTAATAAGATTATTTTTTTAATCTCCTTACAGCACTGTTTACCACATAATGGCTGATGAATGTACTTGAAAGTAGTGTCCTCAAAAAAAACATCTTCTGAACAAAATAAACAGGATTTTGTTGTTTAAACTTGCGTATGAGAATATTCAATGATTTAGTCTTCTACCAAAAACTGTTTGAATTGAAAAGTGTTGCTTCTGATGTTGGATAGTGATGTGATTAAAATGCGATTAATTGCGATTAATTAACTACAAATGGCATAATTAATTTAATTAATTTTTTTAATCAAGTCCCACCACTACTAAAGTAAGAAAAATATATACTTGAAACTGTAAATTCATTATGACAATTGCTTTAACTCAAAAAAGAGATAGAGCGATATGTTTTTTCACAAGCGATACCTATAATTAGTAGTCAAGAAGGTTGATAATCGATACTTGGAGCAGGTGTTCATTTGCAGTAGAAGTGAAAACATTGCCAACAAACTTTTGAACAAAACAAACTCCAACACTTAACTTTGTTTAAATGCCAGATTTTAAAAAAAGGCAGATGCCTTTATGCCTCAAAATGCCAAATATCGGGACTGATAATTAGCCCGGCCAATAATCAGCCTGGTCGATAACTGGTCTATCCCCATCTAACACAAATGTTTTTGGTTTACTAGCCTCCCTTGTTCTCTTCCAAAACAAATCTGGTCTGTTGAGGTTAAACAAGACTGAGCATCGCTATATGGAGAGGACAGATATCAGAGGAGCTGCACACAGATACAATCAGTGTCTTTTATTCTCCTGCCCCATGTTTTACAAACAAACCTCTGCTGGCTTTATTACCTCATTTAGTGAAGTTTAAATCTAATTCCTCTCATTACCACAAGACGCTTGAATTTTGCATATGCTGCTTGTGACTAAAAAATCCACACAGTACCTGGAGTGTCGAAAAAAATCTAGATTCCTTCCTTCCTAGATTTCTAGATTCCTATCCTAAAGCAGTCTTAAGGTCAACAGCTTCTCAGGAACTCCAGGAACCAAATGCAGGGCTGTAGTTAGAAATTACTGGCTGGCAGTGTTTGTTGGGCCACATTTGTGCTTCACACTCATGCCTGCGCTTGCTTACTTTGTGCTTTTACAGTTTTATGTTTTTGAGAGGGGTCCAGCTGCAGACCTCCACACTCTGCCAACTCTCTTGGAAGCTCCACTCTGAGAGCCCCTTCACTGTCAGAAGGAAGTGATGTAAGGATGTGAAGTTAAATAAAAAAAGAAAAGACCAAACAGCATTTTATTGAGAAAACAAAGAGTTTACAATTAAATAAACTTGAAATTGGTCAATGGATCTGGATATCTCTGTTCTTAAATAAATAAGAACAAGTAAACAAAATTGCATGTCACCTGACATCGATTTTTATTGTTTTGTTATATGCTTTTGACTGAAGTAGGCCATCTAGTGTCTTGAAGTGGTAATAGCAATAGTTTGAGCCGTAGCCTGCATATAAGATTTAGTTTATTTTCCTGTAAGAAAACACTAGCATTCATTCCAACCAAAAACTCCACCAGCTGATTTCACTGATTACATCACCCTCAAGCAGAGCTCAGGGACTAATTAGTGAAATCAGCTGGTGGAGTTTTTGGCTGGAAAGAAAACCTGCAGCCTCTTTACCCTCCATGGCACGAGTTTGACACCTGTGGCATACAGAGACTAACTGTGACATATTTCTGTGATAAAAATTGAAATTCTGGATTAAAACCAACATTTTATCAATATATGCTAACAGCTAGCATATAAATTCAGTTTCCCCCATATGTTAGCAGCAAGCTAATGCTATTTTTTCCAAATTGCTTTTGGTATATTAAGAGATGCACATGCTGAATTTATTGAATAAGAATCTGGTGTGAGAGAGTAATGTTCATTTCTTTGAGTGTTCAGTTCTTCTGAATAACTCGAAGCCAAAAATCCTGAATCAGAGTTTTCTTGGGGAAACTGTTATCCTTCTGCTTAGCTAAGAAAGCTGGGGCAAAACAAATGAACAAATTAAAATAAGATCATTACATCAAACAGAGCTGTGTAATACATGTTTTGTTATAGAAGACGTGTAAAAATACCTTTTCTTTCCTTAGTACACTATCGAGGAATCAGGTTAACCGAGGTAAACAAAACAGAATAATTGGATGTGTCTACTCAACTTAACTTTGACGGCAACTTTTATTTTGAAATTTGTATTTCATATCCTGATGTCACTTCCTTCTGACAGTGGAGCAGTGGATCCTCCAATAGAGTTGGCTGATAGTGGAGGTCTGCAGCTTGACTGCCTTGATGTTTTCTGCTGTTGTTGGCGTTTATTAATCCAGATAATCCATTTTATAATTCATCCGCCTCTGTGTATTTACAGGACATGGGCACAAACAATTCCAGGTCAGGTGGAGTTTTTCTCCAGTGAAGGCTCGGACACTTCCCTACCCATTCCCATAGTGGCTCTGAGGAACGTGGATGACTCATACCCCCCCCAGAAGAAGTCCTTCATGATGCTTAAGTACATGCATGACCACTACCTGGACAAGTACGAGTGGTTCATGAGGGCCGATGACGATGTTTACATCAAGGGAGAGAAGCTGGAAGGCTTCCTGCGCAGCCTCAACAGCAGTGAGGCCATCTTCCTGGGCCAGACCGGCATGGGTGCCCGGGACGAGCTGGGGAAGCTGGCCCTGGAGCCTGGGGAGAACTTCTGCATGGGGGGCCCAGGGGTGATCATGAGCCGGGAGGTGCTGAAGAGGATGGTGCCCCACATACGAGAGTGTCTACAGGAGATGTACACCACACACGAGGACGTGGAAGTGGGCCGCTGTGTGCGGAGGTTTGCCGGGGTGCAGTGTGTCTGGTCCTATGAGGTGAGAGGCTTCACTGTCTGATTGTGTTTGATTTTTCTTCATCATTGATTCACAGACACACACACACGGCTCTGGATGCTGGATTTTTGAAGCAGAAAGTGATTAACACTGCAACTGTGCCTGTACAGGAGGACAGCTGCTAGAGAGATCCATGTAACAGAGTTTATCCCTCAAGACTCCATGTTTTCATGACTCCTGTTCTTTGGATCACAGATTGATGGAACCACAGCCTGTTGTTAGGCTGACAAATCAATCGAATTGTAACTGATATCGTAATGTAATAGAATGCAATTTTCAAACCACAAAGGCTGCAAAAATCTATGTCCAGAGACCTGGAGGGAATGCCAGACCCTCGGTTTACTTTGGATGGATTGTTACTCTGACTTACAACTGGAGCTCAGTAAAATTTCACAGTATTCCTTTTTTATTTTTCAATTAAAGGGGACATATCATGCTGATCCCTGATTTAATACTTACATATAATATAATAAATTTGAAAACAAGACCTTACACCCCCTGAATTTTCAAAAAATGAGATACTGTATTTTTTCTAATATCCTAGAACGAGATTTGATGCCTCTGAAAACAGGTCATTGCCAGATGGCCGCGAGATTTTGACCAACGTGATGACACGAGGATCCTTTGTTTTTATTGGAGTAAACTGATAAAGCAGCTCCTCCTCTGTGATGTCAGTTAGTCACACAACCACCACCGAGGGATACACCCACCAAGAGCTGACTGACTGAGTGCTGGATGCAGGGACTCTGCTCTGCTGAGCAGCTCGGCTTTACATGGTGAATTAGCAGTTAAAACACTGTAGTTTTAGCAGACGTCGTAATACTTGTGAGACTGTGATATTTGCATGCTTGTTCTGACACTCTGACATAGTGAAAAGGAGAAACAAGCATTATATGTCCCCTTTAAAAAGTGGAAGATTGAAAAGTTAATATGTTGACAGTATCCTTCCAATCACAACCACAACATCCTGTAGTAAGCATCAGCAGGAAGAAAAGGGTCTTTTTGCTCAGTTTGAGAAGTTCAGATTCAGCAGCTGATAACTGACAGCTTCCTGTCACAATATGACTCTGTGTCAGGGACTTGAAGGTGCCTCTTAGGGATTTTTGGTCTTTTAAAACCTGGCCTTGTCTTAAAGAGTAGAGTGTAATTGAAAAAAGTTTGGAAATTGATCCAGGAACCAGGCTGTACTGGCTGTGGTATAATTTCTCATAGTGTTCCACCAAAAGTTCTTGTTTTTGTCACTGACAAGCTCAGATCTTTGATGTGTCTCTCGTCACAAAAAGGATCAGAAGAGACAGAGACTTTAGGTGAATAAACCGATGATTTCATTGAAGCTCTCAGAGTCAGTTTTGTGTGTCCAAACTCGTGTCAGAGGCTATTTAGACCCCAAACCTGTAAAATAGGGGATGACGGGTTTGAGATGAAAACTGGTTGTTTCTCTGGGAGAGTTTTATTGCTCCTTTGTTTCCAGTCCTTTGTTTTCCAAGCCCATGGTTAGCCGTCATTCTGTGCGCAAAAATAATGCATCACCTCATCAGCAGTTAATACAGAAACTTCCTTATCTGTACAAACAATAACTAACAGGAGGTTTAATCTTCAGAAACCAACATTATGCTGATGATATCGTAGATTTGTTGCTTCCTCATTGTTTTTATGTTGCACTTTACAGAAAGTCCCTACATCAAGTCCCAGCCTGCTGTGCAAATAACAGCACCTGGACTTGGTTGAGTTCCCGAAGGCGTGTCACCTTAAAGCTTCCTCAGGTTTAACTCACCGGTGAACAGAGCTAGAAGGTATAAACCTTCTGAGGGTGGTCAGTATGCCAGTGGGTCAGCAGAGTTGTTCACCTAGTTTCTGAGAGTCACTGAGTTCACATAATGTCATGTGTATGTTTGTGGTCTCACCTTCTTTGATAGAGAACTGCACTGTATGTGAGAGTTAGGTGATGTCTGAGCTGAGGTCACCACCTCTGATAGGGGATAAAAGTGTGACCGCGCCCTAAAGCACGCTTGTTGCGTTTGAAGAAAATTCTCCTGAATTTCTCTGATAATCCTAGGAGGTGAAGGATCACTCTTCTCCTCCTTGCTGGAGCTGGGCTTCTTTGAAGTCTTGATGAAGGTTCAGTAGAAGTTAAAGTTGGGGTTTGAAATGCTCCTTAACAGGGCTGGGGATTATATCGAATATACTTGATGTTTCGCTGGTTTTTGCAAGTGAGATGTACAAAATGATTATATCGCAGTCACACTAATGTTTTCAGACGTCGGAAAGTAAATCTCATTGGTGATTCGCTCGTTTCACTCTCTGCTGCTCAGCCAGTGCTCCTCTAACAGCGGCTTGTTTTCTAAAGTGTACTTGCTTGTTTGGGTTTGCTTTGTTGCCTGTATGATGCCTGATTCTCTTCCAACTGTTCCCTATGAGAAACAAACGCTACATGTCATTAAGTTTCACTTTCACTTTTCAGCGCACTCCGGTCCATCAAGGCACTCAGCTCAGCACTGCTCAAAACGTGACGGCAGATGAGTTTGATGCTATTGTACAGCTGAATACAAAAATACTGCGAGCTGGGATATTATCAGAAGACAAACCCAAATGCAATACAATTCAACCAGACCCCATGCTCAAAGACTGAAGTCACCATGACCAACATTATCCATAGTGTAATATTATATAATATAATATAATATTATATAATATAATATAATATTATATTATATTATATTATATTATATTATATTATATTATATTATATTATATTATATTATATATATTATCAGCCAGTTGAATATATCTGAATGAATAATTTTACTGGAACTAAAAATTAGAGCCCGCCCCATTAATCAGTTGGGCGGATTAATCGGCCCGATCATGCCTGTCACCGATTAATCAAGATTGGCCAAAATGTAGCAAATTAATTTTTTTTTGCTTCATGGAGATTCTGTTGTTCCTGCCCCTGTGTGTCTGTGTGTTGGGCTGCACACTGCCTGAGTGCCCGCCCCCTCCGTCCACCATTATCTAGTGTAAGACAATAGAATGATGTTTTAACGTCATGTTAGTTGCTTTTTTGTGAGACAAACAGAGATAAATGCTACTGTTAATTCACATGTCCACCATTGTCTAATGTAAGAGTATAATACGGCGTTTTCAGCATCGGCTCCAAAAATCCCATATTGGTCGGGCTCTACCAAAGATATGTAACTACATAAAGTTTGGTTTAAAATAAAAGGTTTGCTAAACTTTACCTGACTGAGATCTTCCCCTTTTTGAATTCAAATCTTACAAATCCAACTGAAAGGTCTGCTTGAATCATTGAACTGATGTCATTTTATGCATCAAAGGGTTGGATTCAACATTAATATTGTGATTTAGAGGAGAAATCAGGATATCAAGATATATATTGTGTATCGAGATATTAGATTTTGGCCGTATTGTGCAGCCCTACTCCTTAATGATTGTAACTGGAGTAAATCACCCTGACATCAGTGGTGTTGAGCAGTTAAACATTCATCCACTGGTCAGATGAGCCTAAATCCTGGTTTTCAAGTCCTCCGTGCTTATAAAGTTCTCTGGCTGAAGGTAGCTTGTCAGGGACACCCAGTCATTGTTGGGACTTTTGTGAGCATTGTGGCTGTGAGAAAAGGTTACAGGACGACACGTTTACGTGCTGCAGCCTCAGCAGAGAGGAGAGCTCTTTCCTGTGTGTTCACTCCAACCAGCCTGCTCTTCTGACACGTCTGGACATGCTGTGCCACAAACCTGCCGCTCATATGACCACTGCTCACATGAAGCACAGCTTTGTTTGGCTAATGCAGTTTACTCAGTGTAAAGATGTGACCAAGGAAGTCAACTTGGAGCTGAGCTGTGATAGAGAAATGTCTCTGTGGTTGACTTGCCGCCTATCTGCCAGATAAAAAGAGGAAACGGTTTGGGTGTTAGATGTCAGCGTTGAGTGTGTAAAACACGTGACATTTCTGATTTCTCTCAGAGGGAGAAACATGCAGACAGCATGACGTGTGGAGCCCTCTGACTAGAGTTTACCTCTGAGGTGGGAGACATGTCCAGACCTGCAGCTTACAGGTGATGAATCAGTCCTGGATCTACTCCAGAGATGAAGATGAAGAGAGGACGGAGCTCAAACCTGGGAACTTTCATCTAGGGATGTTGTTGGGGCCTGTGAGGTGCAGGAAGTGGTTTAAGTTTATTCTTTCAGGGAAAGTTTTCTCCGTGCTTTCAGTTCATCATTTTGCTTACAGTTGTTTACACACCTTCAGTTAGAATTCATCCATCAAAGAGTTAGAAATGTAACTAATCTGTGTGACATATCCATCAGGACTTGGTCTGGAGGACGAGCAGACCTGTGCTCTGTGCACACTTTACGTCTGACTAGGACTGGAAATGGAAAGTGAATTTCCTGCTGTGTTTTGCAATCCCACCTCCAGTATGCTTTATGTCACAGATTGGTGATTCATGTTGATTGGGTAATCTCTGTGATCATGATCCCCTGGAGGAGAAGTCAGAGGGAGCCGGTCTGAGCTCTTAGGTTAAACAGTCCATCAGCCACCCCACCTCACCCCTCACAACCATAACTTCATGTTCACTCTTGGTTTTAGTGTGTGTCTCTCTGAATCTACATGATTTCTGTCTAAAGTCTTGATTGTGTTGGACGTTGACTCTGGAAGAGCAGCATCAAACCAAGACTGCAACAAGATGCCTTTTCATGCTCAGTTAAATTTGTCTCATTTTAACTCTGGTTTCAGACGCCAGCTTGTCATGGAGACAGAGTTTGAGATTGACCTCATGCAGATTAGAGGTTGGAAGAGAAAGTGACGGTGTTACATGTGGATAACTGTGGGTAACATCATGTAAACAAAACTAAATAACATCCAGCTACACGTAAACACAAGATCTCTCCATCCTAGAGGTTCCTGCTCATCAGAGTGAACCTATTAGAGGCTTTATGAAGAAGATACCAGTGAGAGAGCAGGTATTGTTATAATTTCTCAACTTGTGATGTCACAAGGTGAGCAGGTTCTGAACAGAGCATCAGGCTGTGTGTTAGCAGACAGGTGAGTGGATGCTCCTCTTTCTGAGTCTTCTGCATTTACATCTGACTTTTACAGCTGAGCTGGACTGGACAGCTTACTGGCCTCTATAGAAGGACAGATGGAATGGTCTCCAGTCACTAACTGTGTTTCCATTACACCGAGAATTGTTCAAAACATAATTTTCGCAATAAAGAATGGAAACACCGTTTTCAAAAAAACAGATGTTGGTGTTTCTGAGTGTCAGTGAAGGCATCATGAAGGCTGTGAGCAGCTCAGAGTGCAGCAGGAGGGAGGTGTGTGTGTGTGTGTGTGTGTGTGTGTGTGTGTGTGTGTGTGTGTGTGTGTGTGTGTGTGTGTGTGTGTGTGTGTGTGTGTGTGTGTGTGTGTGTGTGTGAATGGGAGAGCAGTCAAGCTGGAGATGATGATTTTCATTCAGTGTTTTGTCCCTGCCTGTTCTGACTAGTAAAAATCTTGACGAATCAGCATCATAATCAGGACAGTGTCCAGATGGATGTTACATATTATTTTACTTAAGTTGTGCACAATTCTAGACGTAAAGGAAACACGAGCAAGGCGCAATTGTTCTTTATCAAAACTTCTGAAATATTGCTTTTATTTGGCGAGAAGGTGCAATGGAAGCACAGCTAATCACAGGTCTGACACGCAGAGACAGACAATCTTTCACACACACTCACTCACACCTATGGATAATTTAGTGACAGTAATAACCTAGTGACCATGGGTGGAAGCTGGAGTACCTGGAGAGAACCCACGCATGCACAGGGAGAACATGCAAGAGCTGCCCTGTATAGGAACTCATTTGCATTGTAAGAGACGCACATCACAACCCTCTGGTGCTTGATTCATAGAATATTTCGACTGAAACATGGTGATGACATTTCATTTCATTTGGAAAACAAGCAGCTGTGTTAATGATAAAAAAAAGGTATGACATACCTCCTTCAATTTGTTAACCAGACTGGCTCACCTGTTGTGTTTGACATTGCACTGTGCGTTTTAGATCAACAGTTTGCTCTGAAACAGCTTGAACATTCACAGCCTCTGAGGATGTGGCTGGAGTTTGCAGAAGTCAGTGTGACTCTACAAACCCGACAATTCAGTTTTACTGAGAAAATTGTAAACATCTGTAGTAGCATGTTGCATCCAAGATGGCAGCACGTCTCTCGGTCTGTGTATGTGTCTGTGTGTAAATCGACTGTTTTTTATGTAATTTGGAGATATTGTCTACTTTTCCTTGTATGTTACTGGTCTACACTGACACACTAACCTGGAGCTGACTTATAACTTTCCTTTTTGGAAGTACACCTATTTTTACTTCGGGATTGACTGGACTTCTTCAGTACACAGCTGACTCATTGTGCATCCGGGTTCACACGCAGTCTTCAGATTACTATTCAGAGTGACTATTTCTTCTGCTACTATGTGTGTGAGATCCGACACAAAATCAGAGCTTACTTATTTTGTACTCCGGTGCTGAAGGACCCGATCCACGCTGAGTTTGCACCAGCTTGTTGTCAGCCAGAGAGGAACTTCAAATACATACGGGTGTACCTCAAGGCTCAGTTCTGGGACCGCTCTTGTTTATTATTTGTATCAATTGCCTGGGTCAGAATGTTCCAAATGTTAATTTTCATTTCTATGCTGATGCCAGTGTTATTTATTGCTGTGCACCTACACCTGCAATAGCTTTTATCAATCTTCAGCATGCTTTTGATCAAGCACAAAATTAGCTTCAGCAGCTCCAGCTTGTTCTACAAGTAGAGAAAACTAAACTCATGTTGTTTTCATCTTCAAGAGCAACAAAGGGAACACTGTCGGAGAAAACTGTTAATAGGTCAACAAATTGAAGTTGTATCTTCTTTTAAGTATTTGGGGTTCTTACTTGATGAAAACTTGTCTTTTAAAGAGCATATGTAGTAGAGGTCAACCGACGATGCCTATGCTTTCCAAATTTGGGCAGCCGATGCCGATATGCATAGCCGATTTTTCCAATTTGATATTCAGGCCAATTGTTAAATAAATATATATTTATCACATTTTTTTGAAACGCAGCAATTTCTAAGCAACTAAAAGAAATCTATTACAACAAGTCGTGTCCAGTCCTCTGAACATTTATTCAGCTTTCAAAACAATGAAATATTTTGTCTGAGTAAACACACAATGTAACAAGCAGTAGTAAACATTCACACTCTTCTTAAAATGTCAAAAAAGAAATTTAAACTTATTAATATAATTTGAACAAAAGTATGTAATGTATCCAAGTGGTTCCACAAGTTTGAGGTGCTCATCTTTTTTGTGCCTGATCAAAAATTGCGTCATTTTATACAACGGATCAAAAATCGGCTTTTTAAAAGAAAATACGGCCGATGGCCGATAGAGACAAATGTCCAAATATCGGCCCAATATATCGGCCAGCCGATATATTGGGCCAATATATCTTTTTATTATATATATTATTATCTTTTTATACATCTTTTTATTACAGAAACAAGTCCTGTTTCTCTTTTAATGGTAAAAAGAGACTGATTGAGTCCACGTTTTTACCTCTTCTAGACTATGGTGATGTTTTATACATGAACGCCTCTCCTCAGAGTCTTCAAATGTTGGACAGTGTTTACCACGGAGCTCTGAGATTTATCACAACTTGTGTATTTCTGACTCATCACTGCACTTTATACTCTAAAGTCAGTTGGACTTCTTTAAGTGCACGCCAACTTGGGCACTGACATGTGTTCGTTTACAAAGCCATCGTTGGTAAAAGTCCTGATTATCTCTCCTCCTTATTAATTTTGAAGAATGGTTTACATAACCTGAGATCAAAGAGCTTTATACAGTTTGTTGTTCCTAGAGTCTGGACTGAATTGGGAAAGAAGGCTTTTAGGTTCTCTGCTCCTTCTACATGGGATAACCTGCAGTCTGAGTTTAAGCTGTAGAGCTTGGTGTCTCTTAATGTCTTTAAATCTGCAATGAAAACTCTGGAATACAGAAGTTCTGATTGTCACTGTTTTTAACTGATGGCTTTTTATGTTCTCCTCACTTCTAATGTATTGAGTCCGTGTGACTGTTTGTTGAAACCGTGTTTTGCTGCCATTTTTGGTCAGGTCTCCCTTGGAAAAGAGATCTGATCTCAATGGGACTAACCTTGTTAAATAAAGGTTTAAAAAAATACAATTGGTGAACCCCTTATTCCACACCAGGGAAGATTTCTGACTTGACATTGTTTTGAAATTACAGGAAAGTTAATCATGTGAATCAAGTGTCTGACCTGATTAGATTAATTAAAGCAAGCTATGACCATGTGTAGGCAGCTTATCACTCAGTATTTGTTTTGATGTGGACACTGTTCGTCAGACAACTGTGTGTGTGTGTGTGTGTGTGTGTGTGTGTGTGTGTGTGTGTGTGTGTGTGTGTGTGTGTGTGTGTGTGTGTGTTTAGAGACAGCCCAGAATGCGGTGAGCCTGGTGTATTTTCAGACATCCTGTGGCTGCTCTGCAGTGTGCTTCTCCTCAGCAGAGCCTTCGCAGCGTGCTAAAAGTAGTGCCTGCAGGCGCTGCCCAGAGAGAGCAAATAAATGTTTACATGCATGATTATAAAAATAAACACAAGCTGAATGCCAGTGTGCCCAAAGAGCAGGAGTTTCAGCTCCCAAGCCTTACTAGCAGGCCGCTTGTGGCCACTCGACTTTCAAATGTTTGGAGGGGGATGAGTTAATAAGGCAGAGTCAACCACTGAGACATGAAAAAATCTCAATTACTCTAATTGTCATGTTGTAGTTTTTGGGGGAGGATTTTTGCCTTTAGTGACAGGACAGCTGAAGAGAGGCAGGAATCACCGGGTTGAGCCAGCAACTGCCACAATGGGGACTTTCTCCTGTGTACATCGAGCGCTTGCTCGAAGCACTCGGTCAGCGGCGCCTCATGACTGTCATGCTATACTTTATTCAATCTGCAGGGACCGTGAGAGGTGGACTTAGCAACTGTGATGTTACCCATCGGTTTGTGGCTGCTCCTTTTGGGAGACTTTGGTTCGCATGCAGCTGATCTTATTTCAGGGCTAGAAGTGACTGTATTCAAGCGAAGGGAACAGGAACAAGCCAACGTTCTGCACAGTCTGCTCTGTGACAAACATACAGGCCAGTTGTAAAACTTGGAGAAGAGGTGCAGTTTTCAATGAGAAGAAACAAATGGTAGAGGTACTGTTACCTGGATGCTTTTGGGTACCTAAACAAGGTACCATCTGATTTTACATAAACCGGTACTTGGTACTACAGACAGAATTTGTTTGGTACCTAAAAAGGTACCTAATTTGAAACTCATGCCAACATGGGGGTGCTTACAATGCAGAAAAAAATCTGTTTCTAGTAGTGGTTGTGGACATTATTTTTCCCTAATCTCTGTTCGCTATTCAGAGGGTGTGTGCACACTCAGTGTTTGTCTGCAGGCTAGAGAGTAACTGAATACTTACACGAATGAGTGTTCACTATCTGTCATTTGTTTGGCATTCTTTGTTGCTAATTTACCAGGTGAACACCGAATGTGTTTTTGAAACAGTATTATGGCTGCTCTTAATCTGTACTGTGGACTAAAACAGCACAGAGGTTTGAGAGCAAACTGTGTCTGTCACAGAAGAAGCCGTTTTATATCATTTCTGATGAATAAACTGAACTATGTGGTCAAGACTTGAGCACTTTCATTGTAGGACTAAAAGGTGCTGCTTCAACTTGGTTCCCTCAATTTTTCTTATAAGATTACATTGTTCAGTTCAGTTATTGGGGGGATGGGTGCCACCGTTTGGGGCGCAAGGTGTATTAATTTCACTATGACATGACAAGCTCAGAGTCACTGGGAAAAGCAGAGAAGGTAGCAGGACCAGAGACAGGGGATCTCCAGATCACACAGATCACATTGCCCTCTTGTGTTTTGGAGGAGTATTGCTGAATGACACTAGCCACGGTTACATGAGGAGTTTTGCGTCATTCTGAATGGAATCTTTCTGAATGACTTTTCCGAAAACAATAGCATACATGGAAAGAAATATTCCAATCTCTGGTCTACATGCGCCGCTATAGTCAAACAGAATAGTCAATGGGGCATGAGCAGAAAAACTTAAACATCAGCAGCAGTCCAGTGCTGACGGCTCGCCACCATTTTTAAAGTTAAGGAACGTCTCTAGTTGACGTCTTACATCATATCTGAGCATGCGTTGAAAGAACCCACCCTGACAACTTTCCATTTGAATGGATACATGATACCTGAATCGGTTTTGGGGAAAGGAATATTCCACCCCTGTGAAACCCATTGATTGTCCATTCAGATTGGCACTTTTCTTTCTGAGTGAGGTGTATACAGAGGTTAAATTCTTTCTGTTTGAGCAAATAAACCGAATGCAAGCAAAATATTTGGGTCCATGTATATGTGGCTAGTGACACATCAATGCTGAAGTGTGTCAGGCTTAAGACCATGTCAGTAAATGAAGTATTTGGTTAAAGAAGGAACAGCCAGGCTTTATGAACCTGTGCAGTTTTGTTTGAATGAAGATGTTTCTCAGAGTTAGGGTTGGAACACAGGAAGTATGCAGCTGTCTTTATTCCCTCGCTCCGGCTCATGCGGCTTTGTGCTGGTCTTTTTTTGTTGACTTTTTGTGGTCACCTGGTTAGCCTGATTGATGTTTTCAGATGTTTTCAGATGTTTGGGTGTTGTTTGGCATGAGGAGAGCTTGAATGAATCATTCACACTGACTGTCCAAGCATGATGCTGCACCAGCAGCTGGAGTTCAAACCTGTCTGATTTCAGGAAGCTTCATTGACGTCGTGGTTGTCGGTCTGAACAGCCACCAGTTCCGACAGGTGTGCTGGTGCCCCCGCAGGGGAGATTGTAACACAGAACATGATGAAACAGATTGTGTAGCTGGAGTTCTACCCTCTGAAGAAACAAGATGGTCCTTTCCTTGGTCAGACTGTGCGGTTTGTTCAAAACAAAGCTCTGAAGCTTTTCATCTATGAAAGGAAGCTGTTAGCTGAGCTGCTACTCATGTTAGCTCAGCGTACTTCCAGGAACTCAGTGGTTGGAGAGTTAGAACTCCTTCATAGTTTAAGATCAGAGCTTTAAACAGATCTGAGTTGAGATCTTCATGAGACTTGCTGAAAGTGATGATTGGTTCATGACATGTTGGAGGGGTGGGCCTCAAAAACCAAAATCTGCCTACAGCTCTGCTACCAACATACCAACAGGCCTTCAGAGTAGGGGGTGGGGGTAGGGGGATGTATTGGTGAATCAATTGCAATATTTCTTCAGTTTTCCCAGTAGTTAAATTTGTCCTCTGTGGTGGACATTTCTTAACCTGAATGTCTTCCAATTACTTCACGCTACTGCATAAACTCTTCATGCCATCTACAGAGGACATTTGGGGCTTTTCAATGATACCAAATGTTAAAGGGTGGGGCTTTGGTACCTTTCTCTTTTTCATTAAGGAAAATGGCGTCCATCAGTGCAAGTACATTTTATGGGAAGAGGAAAAGTAAGTGTATTAAACTTTTTAATAAGCAAGTTTTGGCTTGAAATTTTGGTGGCATATTTTATATGGGACTCTTAACAACACATTTAAATATTATCTGAATAATTTTTACTGTATTTTAGCATTGTAATTAAGTGTTTAAAAATGGTCCTCCGTAGTGGACATTAGTAGTTATTAACTTCATTTTGTTCTGTTTTTTTTTTCAAATGGAAAGAAAGGGACTCATTCTCAGAAGCAGAGAGAATTTTACTGCAGTTGTTGATAGAAACTCAGATATTGAGTTGTCTGATGATGAAGATCAAGATGCAGAGGCAGAGGAAGATGATTCAGAGAGCTCTGAGGATGAAACTCAGGCAGGGCAAGCAGATGTCAGATGACACAACGGTCCATTTAAGTCCAGTTGGTGTCAACTGTGGAGCAAAAATCCAAAGTACACCTTCAGTTTGTATTGTAAAAAAGGTCCAAGAAAGACAGAAGGTTTGTCCAGGTGTCAAGGCCCTTTGCGATTGCTGAGTACAACACCAACATGCCATCCATCTTCCAGAAATGGAGACAAAAACATACGCAGCAAAGTGAAGGTTTTCCTTTGTGTTTCCAAGTGGGGAAACTTCTTCTTGAAGTATTAAACCAAATAAGCACAAAAAAAAAAAAAAAAGGAAAATGGACAGTTAAACTCGTTTTTTATATTTACGTTTTGCTAGTTTCTTTGGCACTAAATGATTGCCATCAAGGTTTAGTTTCACATGTTCGGCGTTCCGATGTCCTCTGTAGTAGACACATGATATCTGAAAAATATATATATATATTTTTTTCCAAAAAATTTATTTAGTATTCTAATGACCTCACAAAGATTGGAGAATCTTAAAAACCTTGTGATTGGACAATATTTTTTTTCCTGGTAGTCAGGAGGATATGTTCACATGGGCATGAAAATTGAAAATTCAATCATTTCTATTAATATTAAATCAAATGGAATCAGTTTCAAATTGAATCAAAGCTAAGGAATCAAAATCAAATACAATCATGAAGTTTTTAGCAATTCCCAGCCCTACTCCAGAGGCCTGGCCAAAGAGTAAAAGAGCACAACCCCCTTTTTCAGAGTGAGCATATTTTTCTTTTCAGGACTTTTCTAAGAAGAAATTACTGTTATTCATTTTATCTTTTAAATCTATTTATTTCAAACTTTTATCTTTTTTTCTTTTTTAACTGTTGTTAAAATGTTTTTAAACTCTGTTTTGTAAGGGTCCTTGGGTGTCTTGAAATGTGCCTTGAAATAAAATCTATTATAATGATTATGACTAGTATTATTATCATTTTTATTATCATTATTAAATGTTGTCATTAAGAAACCCTGATAGAACATCCAGGGTTATAAAATTGTATTTGATGTTATTATTCCAATGCAGGGTCATGGATTATGTTGACTAATGATAAAATATCAGGACAGGCCTTTTTTTCCAGAGGCTGTGAGTCTTCGAAATCCCTCAGTCTTTGAAAGTTGAGGCGTACCAGAAGCAGAAGTGAAAGCTCTCGCTGGCTCTGTTCCTTCTTGAAAAGCTCTTTTTTTCTGGCCAGCAGCTCAGCCTGCCAGCTCCTGCTCCTGCTCTGCTTTTTATTCACGGCCTCCTTCTACCCCTCTATTTGTATGTTTGCCCTGACAGCACTGTGGCTGGCATTTTTCTTCTCTTCTCTTCCTCCCATACAGAAGCAGTCTTTGCTTTTTGTCCTGTTGGTGTATTGTATCCTGGTTTTAGTTCACGGTGAGTGCATGCTGTGATGATCAGGTAACCAAGAAACAATACAGACTACTTCCATCTTTTACCTGAGCAAACATCTGAGTGGCACGGGCTCAGTAAGAGACTCTGTGAATGTGGTTTGGAAGTGTGTTGAATCTCTGCAGGATGACACGAGTGAACGAAGCCTCTGTTATGTTTGAGCAGCTGTGGAATAACATACAGACTCCTCCGTCTCTGCTGTAGAATATTAACGCCTGGCCTGATCCCTCCCAGATCCACCATCTCCATCTCCTCCTTTTTTGTCTCCCTGCCCTCTCCTCCTTCCTCTAGGCCGTGCCAGAGCCGCTTGCATTTACTCTCTGACGCTCTGCCACTGAAGGCTTCAGTCTTGGTCCTGCTCCCTCCTCCTCCTCCTCCCCCTCTTCCTCTTTGTCTCTCTGGGTTCCTAAGCTCTGAGGAAACCCCGACATGAATTGAGCCACAGGGAGAGCACTGAATAATCTTTTAGAAAAGTTGATTTGAGGACACTTACAGACATTACAGCCTACAGCCACTCTGCAAAGTCCTCTGCAGCTGAATCTGTCACCCTGACTTAACCCTTTCTTGACAAAGTTTGTATAAAATAACTCAAGGTTTACAGCTGTGGTGTTTTTTGTGAACAGGAGACTGCAGCATATAAAACGCAGCATTTGAAGTAGATGTCATAACAGAAGCGGTTCCTCTCGCGGAATCATTTTCAGAAAAGCTTAGCCAAACTTCAGATCACTGAAGCAGTCTGCCATGATTTTTATCTTGTGACTTCATTGACTTGCTGTACACAGCAGGTCTTTCCGGATGAGAAAAAAGTCCTGCATTTAGGTACCTGAACATGGTACTGTCAGATTTTATGTGAATTGGTACTCAGTATTACAGATGGAATTCAGTTGGTACCTATAAAAGTACCTAAATAGGTACACATCCACACCTATTGATTCTTTGAATCTGGAAAATCCTGAAACCAGTTTTCAGAAGGGTTGGGTATAAATATTGATAAATCAATGCATGGTAATATTTCCTCACCCTGTCCAATATTGATTCAGCAAATCCTCTGGATTAATTCACCTCCTGGCAAGTGGGCAGGGCCGTGCCTAATATTTGCGTCATATGGACGAGGGCCCCACGTGACCAAACAACAACAACATGACAGCCAAAGCAGAAGCAGCAGCTTAAAACCAGCCCCTTCAGCTTTAAGGTCTGACGTTTGGGTTGTTTTATTTCTCCGAAATGTGAGGAGACATACCACACATGTTTACATGCATGTGAAAATTGAAAATCAAAGCATTTAAATCGATATCAAATCGCAACCTAAAGTATCAAATTCGAGTTGTGAGGTTCTTAGCAATACCTAGCCCTAGTTTTCTGTACCAAAGCCTGCTATGAGGTCTATGAGCAAACAGCAAGAAATACCAAGGCCTAAATGTCCTGAGACTGCACATACCCAGTTTTTCACCTGGAAGGGTGGAGTCTGTGGAAGTCAGTGTCATAGTTCAAGCAAGGTAGTAAAAGTAACAAAAGTAGGTAAGTAATAAAGGTATTAGTGTGTGTGTGTGAGCGTGAAATTAGCTGGACTTCACCTTCAGTTGGGTAAAGTAAAGAATCACTAAGGGTTAGCAGGATCCATTACACCACAAAAGTATCCCTAGAGAACTTTCTGAAATGAAAAAGTTTTTTGTAGAAGCATCATCATTAAAGACCATTGTAATGGTCATCAGCCAGCTGTGTGTGAATGTGTTGATGTAACACCAGATGTGATGACCTCATGTTACTGTACTCTCCCTCCATGGGAAGAAGCTGCTGCTGATCAGACCAGTGACTGATGAAAAAACCTGACTCACAGCATGTCCCTGACTGTGACGGTTGCTGACCTTTCCTCCTGCTGGCCTCAGTGTGCAGAGGATCCACAGGGCCAAATGTCAAGTCCTAAAACTGTAAGGGATTTAATGAACCAGCGAGACACATCACTTAGAGAGAAGATCTGTTTCAAAGAGGACGTTGGTTGGGTGTCTCAGAAGTTAAACTTTCAAAGAAGTAAAGCTTCAGGCAACAGAGATGAACTTTGACCTTTCTGCTGTGAACTCAGGCTTTAGGAGCCACCAGAGGGGCTGCAGTGCTACATCCAGTCTCATTCCTACAGTATGACTGTTACACTGGGAGGGAGCATGTGTGCGTGTCCTTTCAGACTCCTTTGTCTCTCTTTCTTAGTATATTTTTTTAAAGGGGACATATCATGCTGATCCCTGATTTAATACTTACATATAATATAATAAATTTGAAAACAAGACCTTTCACCCCCTGAATTTTCAAAAAATGAGATATTGTATTTTTTCTGATATCCCAGAACGAGATTTGATTCCTCTGAAAATAGGTAATTGCCAGATGGCCGTGAGATTTCGATCTTCGTGACGACACGAGGATCCTTTCTTTTTATTGGAGTAATCTGATAAAGCAGCTCCTCCTCTGTGATGTCAGTTAGTCACACAACCACCACCGAGGGAAACACCCACCAAGAGCCGAGTATAAATAAAGCTCCCGACCAGCTCTGGCTAACTTGACTGAGTGCTGGATGCAGGGACTCTGCTCTGCTGAGCAGCTCGGCTTTACATGGTGAATTAGCTGTTAAAACACAGTAGTTTTATGGGG
Organism: Halichoeres trimaculatus; assembly: GCF_033239565.1. Taxonomy (NCBI): domain Eukaryota; kingdom Metazoa; phylum Chordata; class Actinopteri; order Labriformes; family Labridae; genus Halichoeres; species Halichoeres trimaculatus. The sequence continues at coordinate 37,664,298 of NW_027437181.1, forward strand.
AGTAATACTAGTGAGACTGTGATATTTGCATGCTTGTTCTGACATGCACTGTGAACCTGGACCACAATAATGCTGCGGTAATAACATAGTGAGGAACTGACGGTAGGGGCGATCTTTAGACTACACTTTCAGCATGATGGATAAAACAGACAGAGAAAAGTGAAGGAGCAGGATGGAGCCCTGTTATAGAAATAGTTTATTGGTGAAGTCTGCCTATATTTCCACGTATGAACTATACATGTTACAGTACCGCTTTGACTCACCACACTGAAGCGTCCTGAGATGATCTGTGTCCAGGTGGATTTTCTTCCTCCTGAGATGCAGAACCGTCCGGGTCTGACTCGGGGTCCAATACAAAAGGACGTATCCTACACTCTGCCATTTTATTAGTGTTATCAATGCCTTACGGTGAAGTTTTGGCAAACAGCAAACTCGCTCGGTCTGCCCCATCCAATATGGTGATTTTGTAAATACTGCCATGCTGCAAAAACAGCCCCCTGGCTCTACCCCCTCCACCCCTCTGATAGAACTGACCTATCAGAGCACAAAGGGCTGTGACGTTGCGAGGTTACCGGAGGTCATTCTGGAAACGGAGCGTTTCAACCAGATCTTCAGAATGGCCTAAAATTAGGATATTGAGAACGCTATTGTGGGGCAATGAAGGAACTAAATGACTTGTACTGAGGGCAGAAATGCTTTACAGGCATCCTAGTCTGGCATAGTGAAAAGGAGAAACAAGCATGATATGTCCCCTTTAAAGTCCTGGTTCCGTTTCAAATCCTTGGATTCACCCTCTGTGACCATCTGAAAGTCTGATCTTAGTGTATTTTAAGGAACTGTGTGAAATTATGTCTGACTCTCTGTGCAGGAACCCAAACAATAAGTGTTCAAAGTCACCAAGGGAAGCATAGCTCCTCAGCTTTAGTCCCTGTCAGTGTCACAGTCATGCTTTGAAAACCTGCATGGGCACATTTGTTAGTGCTTTTCTCCTCGGTCAGATGCTTCCTGATTGGTTGTCGTCCTGTTCCATAACCCACAGAGTTCAGCTCAGGTGTCTTTGGGGTTCTCTCACAGAAACAGAATGTCTGATTCTGAGGGGAAGTAAATTAGTTTACACCACAATGAGCAACAGTTTCTGCTGTATGAGGCAGTTTGGAAGACTCGCTGTGTCCCAGCAAGCACCACTACAGCGCAGAAAGTATGTCTACCTTCACCTGAGGAGTTGGCAGTTTCTTCAAATTGATCTACTTTGTCCCAAACTGAAACTGTTAACAAACATGTTAGCAAGTAGCTAACTAGTTGTTGGTAGAATGAAGCAAACATGGATAACTTAACAGCTGGAAAGTACGACACTAAAGCTTCACCTTGTTTGCTTCACTGCAAAAAGTGAAATCTAAGCGAGTGCTTGTCTTATTTCTGGCAAAAATGGTCTCATAAGACTTAATTTGAGCCACATTTAACTAGGGACGCACCAATACCGATCCTGGTATTAGGGATCTGAGCCCCTCAGAGCTGGATCAGTATCAGTGGAAGAGGACCGTAGTGCTGATCCGGGCAACCAGCTTTTTTTTTTTTTTTTTCAGAGCTCTTGGCTAGTTGATAAGGGTAAACATCTAAATATCTTATAGTTTAAATAAATACCAACTTCGGTAATTCCATACATATATTTCTTTACCTTTTACCCAAAACATTACCAGTCTTTACCCACAGTAGGGCATGCATGCTAGTATTTAACACTGGGATCGGTATCGATATCAGCCAATGAGACTTTTTTTGTAAGAAATAACATAAAAACTTTTTGGGGTGTTCCTTTCTTGTGTTGTTGATTTCATTATGTGGAAATTTTCTACCACCTGGCTTCCCTCTGCATTTGTGATGTGTGAAATCCAGGTTGGATGCTACTCACTTTGTTTTCAGTGAACTGAACCCAACTCATTACATCATTATTTTCATTTTACTTCAGGTTAACTGACTTCCTTCACACCACAGTTAACCTGATCATCTTTACTGATAGCAAACCATCAGGACCTCACTCCTTCATGTTGGAAGGGGGATCCAGCCCTACCCCGGCTCTAAGCCAGCTTGACGGTCTTTTCATGTGAACCCTCTTTTATCAGCACAAGTAAACTAGTCAGAAATGTATTAGCACAGATTTACAGACTTGTAAAACCTTGAAGGTGTGCGCTAAATGTCCTGAAATAGCTTGTGATGAAGCTGGATTAGTTGTGAATGGACTGTTGCACAGTGACTGGTCCTTGGTGATGGGATCCCCGTCAGCGATGAGGGGAAGCCATGCTTAAACAAAGTGAAACAAAGACTTTCTAATCCTATTGTGAGGTGAAAGTCCTCTCGGTGCAAGGGTTGGTTGGCTGTGGTTAGTGCAGAAATTGCTGTTTATATTTGACATAAGTAATGCATTTGCTCATTGCCTTCTTAGTCATGCTTCTTTAGCTGGTTTTAACATTAAATTAAAGAACTCGATGTTGGCCCAGTGCACACACAAAGAAGCAGGCAGGGAGCAGGCTGGCGGTGCTGGCAGATCTGCAGCCATGAGACCAGCCCATTCACTCTGCTCAAATCAGCGAAACAGCCTTCACAGTCAATCACGGCGGTGTCGTTAAGCCTCCAGCATCCAATTAGAAAAGATTATCTTCTAAGAGTCTTACTAGAGCATCCACATCCCCACCATGTGTTTCCTCCCCTTACTGGATCACAGAGGAGCCAGCAGAGACACCACCACCTTCACATCAACCTGGCCTCCCACCTGGAAGGCCAAAGTTGTTGTGTACAGAGGATTTTGCATAGATGTTTGTCTTCTACCTGCTTAAAACCGAGTTCAGGTCAGACTCTTTAGCTCAGTGGTTCCCAACCTTTTTTGGGCTGTGACCCCATTTTTACATCACAAGTTTCTGGCGACCCCAGACACCTAAAACAATGTTTTTTTTTGCAAAAAAAATTGTTTTTGTTCATATATATATATATATATATATATATATATATATATATATATATATATATATATATATATATATATATATATATATATATATATATATATATATATATATATATATATATAAATATATATATATATATATATATATATGTATATATATAGATATAGATATAGATATTTATATATATATATATATATATATATATATATATATATATATATATATATATATATATATATAGATATAGATATAGATAGATATAGATATAGATAGATATAGATATATATGTCTATAGATAGATGGATAGATAGATAGATAGATAGATAGATAGATAGATAGATAGATAGATAGATAGATAGATAGATTGAGAGAGAGAGAGAGAGAGAGAGAGGTTTTCTGACTCTGACTCTGTGTCCTGTTTGAAGTGTAGAAATACTGAAATACGCGCGGTCACGTGATCAGGTGACCAAGACCTGCCGGCTCAGATATTATATACTGAATTTTTTTTAACTCGTTTTTTTTTTAAATTATTGTTATAATTATTATTATTATTACAAGGGAAAGTGTGTGGTGTTTTGATTTAAATGAAATATATATTCAGTCATTAAAAAATATATTCGTATTTTTTATTATTATTATTTTTTTTTTATCAATTGCTGGAAATTCCAGGTGACCCCATGTGGGGTCACAACCCCAAGGTTGAAAAAGACTGCTTTAGCTGTAATAACACTAACCTGACACACAGGCATGAAGTGGAACAAGTCACAAACATCCTGAATTATCCCGTTTATGTACATTGTTTGTTGAGGAACATGGGCTGCTGGTTTGCGTCTCCTTCCTTTAGTTGGGGCTGATATGAAAAACTGGTTTTGTGAAGAAAGTCAGATTTAGAAGACGTTATTATTCCCTGTGAAGTTACTTGTCTGTACAGGCAAATCAGCACTTTGACAGGTGAATTCCCCCATGTACATACCAGAAGCTTTTGTGCTGGAGATGAAGAACTGAAGTCTGCAGTGTCATCATAAAAAGAGAAGTGAAGCCTTGGAGAGTTTAACCTGAGGATGCAGTTAGCCACACACGCCACGTCTGTTGGTGAAAATAAAGCAGCTTGTATGTGCTTTCCATCAGCAGTGTGTTTTTTTTTTTGCTGCTAAACGAGAGGCACATGATCCTGTATGGGTTCACAGGGCTGCTCTGTTTTTGTTGATCTGAAGGAATGCGTTGCTCTTCTTCATGTTCAATCTGTGAAGTCCTGACTCCACTATGGTGTCAGCCCTGTAGTTGACTGGCAACTACATACTCTGCCTTTTGCCTAAAGACAGCCACCTGCAACCCTGAAAAGAACATGGAGTAGAAGGGGAATAAACCAACGAATGAATCCATCCTGGTTGGCTGAATTTCCCTCAAAACATTTCTGATTCAAAGACCTCATTAAACAGGAAGTCGTTTTTTGATGGGCTTAAAATTTTGCACCAATAGTGTAGGAAAATATGTTAAAAGCTGAATTGATCGGTGGACAGGTCTCAGTCAGCTGTTAAGCTGCACCCACTGACCAATCCAACAACACAGGTTTTTCAGAAAGTGTTCAAACTTTGCTCCTGAAGCCTGGCTCAGGATGTTAGGTCTCTAGGTGGATTACAACGGAAAAAATATCAGACCTAATAAAATATATTTTCATTTTTACTGAATCTGAAAAATTTCAGACATATTACTTATGATTAATTCCGTTATGCTGTTTTTTTGTTTTAAATTGTGCACTGCTTCAAAATTTTTTAATCCTAGCTCATCACATTACTGACTGTTTCAAAGCTGGTGAATAGATTGGATGTGTTCAAAAGCTTATCTACTTTTTATTGATCCTTACTTTGTTAGTAAACTCTGGTGATGTTGTAAAGTTGCTCTCATGCATCGTTATATGGCAGGGTGTCCGCGGGGTCTTAAAAAGTATTAAAAGTTGATAAATCAGCTGTGGGAAAATTAAGGCCCTTAAAAAGTATTAAAAAGTCTTATTTGTAATGTTATGAGGTATTACATTTTATTGGTATTCAAGCTTTGACTTCAAACATATCCATGAATATTTATTTTCCTTCTTGCGACTGGTACAAACTAACCTGACACGCCAGACAGACGGTTCCATATATCTACCACAGAAATAGTCCATCTGGTTGGAAAATGTTCTCAGGGGCTGAACCTTCAAAAATAACCACGATCATCTTTGGACGATCATTCTGCTCATCACACTCATCACAAACCAGCGTGAGGATCTAGAAAAAGCTTTAGCATCTCAAAATATTTCTCTCTAGATCATACGAGTTTCTCAAGCCTCCTGAGAAAATTTCTTAAACTTTTGAGGACCTGGGATCTTGGATTCTTACGATTTAGAGAAACCTTCCCCTGATCTCAGCTGTTTCGGAACAAATTTTCTTTGTTCAGATCATTTTTTTACTGGATACAACACAATGAGATAAGATATTTATCAATACAGTTACATAGCGCTGTTGTTTGAAACCTGACAACAAGCAAAGTTGTAATTTTGTGAGGCGCGGGCTAAATGCAGCGCTATCAGCCCAACATATCCGTAGGCTAATGTGACAACAAACTCAGTTTGTACAGTAATTTAATAGCTGTACGTATGTAACGCTGATGGAAAGCAAATAACACAATATCAAGCACAGGTCCTAAATTTTGACAATGATGAAATAAATTCTTGTTTTTTTCTGCAAGTTGGCCTTAAATAACTGCTGTTACTTGTCGTGGGAATGGGAATGTTAATTAATCTGCCTTTAGTTTTATTTATTCTTTTAAGCTTTATTCCTTCTCACTTTACCTCATTTATGTTAAAATGCAAACTACAACTGTCAAAGATTGGTTGCTGACAACAGCTTAAAGTTGCAATAAGGTCTTAAAACTTTTTGAAAGGTTTTTAGAGAAGTCTTAAAAAGGTATTGAATTTAACCTCAGGATTTCAGCATATACCCTGTATAGTGATTCGCTGAGTCTCCTCTTCTCTCTGGAGCGTCTGCTCATTCTTTATGTTGTGGTGAAGTAATTATATAAATCAGAAAATGATGATGATCATGTGCAGTACAGGAGGATCTCAGAGCTGAATAAGAGCTTCTATGAACTCATGTCTTTGTGAATCATGGCATTCAGTGATGAGTGTTTCAGTGCTGCAGATTACACACACATACATTGATTTGGAGTGGCTCCCTGCAGAGGAAAATGTGTCACTCTGAGTGGAGTGGAAAGTCTTTGAACTCCTGCTCTATAGGCGAACCATGCTGATGTGGTCAGGGTGGACAGGGACTGGCATGTTTGTTGAGGCTTATTTCAGATCCGAGTAGAACATGATGAGTTAAAGTTGGTGACTGCTGTCAGGAAACTTACAGGATGCCTCTCAGTGCTGTCATTATGGAAGAATTCATAGATGCCATGACGTGGGTGTGTCCCTCTCTCTTCCGTCTGGTTTGCTGCTGGTTTGTCTGATTGTAAGGGAAAGGATGGCTAATTGCTGGATAGCATAACCTGAAGTCTTGGGATTGGAGCTGCTCTCATGCAGGGTTCAGTTTGCCTTCTGAGCGTCAGGAGAGGAAAAATCCGATCCCTGCGTTTGGATGGAGGAGCAGGAATGTGCTGCCCCTCGTGCAGGGGGCTGTGTGTGGCTGTGCGGTCAGAAATCAGAATCAGAATCAGAATCAGAATCACCTTTATTGGCCAAGTATTTTCAAGAATACAAGGAACTTGACTCCGGTTTAAACTGCACTCTCTCAGTACAAACGTGGATAGAATTACAAGAGTAGAAAAATAGAGTTTAAGTAGTAGAAAAAGAATAATAATTATTACAATATTAAATAAAGAACTCTGCACAGAGTAAATACAAAAATATATACACAATTTAAGTTAGGAAAAATAGTGCACTGAATAAATGTCATAAAAAAAATGTGCAACTTGCAACAGGGAATGGAAGATGGATGTGCAATAGAAACAGAAACAGAGAGACTGTAGCTGTACATGAGGTATATGAGTTTTTTTTAAAGCAGGTTAAGTGTTCATCAGAGTGACGGCCTGGGGGAAGAAACTGTTCCTGTGTCTGGACGTCTTGACACACAGAGCTCTGTAACGCCGACCAGAGGGGAGCAGTTTAAACAGTTTGTGTCCGGGGTGTGAAGGGTCTGCAGAGATGTTGCCAGCCCGCTTCCTGGTCCTGGACCTGTACAAGTCCTGGATGGAGGGCAGGCTGACTCCGATGATTTTTTCTGCAGCCCTGACAGTTCGTTGCAGTCTGTGCCTGTCGTGTTTGGAGGCTGAGGAAAACCAAACCGAGATGGAGGAGCACAGGACAGACTGAATGATGGAGGTGTAGAAGATGATGAGCAGGTCCTGGGGCAGGTTGAACTTCCTGAGCTGTCTGAGGAAGTACAACCTCTGCTGTGCCTTCTTCCTGATGGAGTCTATGTGGGAGGTCCACTTCAGATCCCGGGAGATGGTGGATCCCAGGAACCGGAAGGAGTCCACAGTAGACACGGTGTTGTTCAGAATGGTGAGGGGGGGTGGAGGAGGGGGGTTTCTCCTAAAGTCCACTGTCATCTCCACAGTCTTGAGCGGGTTCAGCTCCAGGTGGTTCTGACCACACCAGAGGACCAGCTGTTCCACCTCCTGTCTGTAAGCGGCCTCGTCACCATCCTGGATGAGACCAATGATGGTGGTGTCGTCCGCAAACTTCAGGAGTTTCACAGAGGGGTCCCTTGAGGTGCAGTCATTAGTGTAGAGGGAGAAGAGCAGTGGGGAGAGCACACACCCCTGGGGGGCGCCGGTGTTGACTGTCCGTGTGCTGGATGTGATGGACCCCAGCCTCACCTGCTGGGTCCTGCCAGTCAGGAAGCTGGAGATCCACTGACAGGTGGGGGGTGGCACAGAGAGGTGGGAGAGCTTGTGGTGGAGGATGTCAGGGATGATGGTGTTGAATGCCGAGCTGAAGTCCACAAACAGGATCCTCACGTACGTCCCTGCAGAGTCCAGGTGCTGTAGGATGTAATGCAGTCCCATGTTGACTGCATCCTCAGCTGACCTGTTTGCCCGGTAGGCAAACTGCAGGGGGTCCAGCAGGGGTCCTGTGATGTCCTTCAGGTAACTCAGCACCAGGCGTTCAAAAGACTTCATGACTACAGAAGTCAGGGCGACGGGCCTGTAGTCATTCAGTCCTGTTATGGAGGGTTTCTTTGGGACTGGGATGATGGTGGAGCGTTTGAAGCAGGAGGGCACCTCACACAGCTCCAGAGATCTGTTGAAGATGCGGGTGAAGATGGGGGCCAGCTGGTCCGCGCAGGCCCTCAGACATGAGGGGGAGACACCATCAGGTCCTGGAGCCTTCTTGATCTTTTGTCTGTGGAACTGCTGGCACACATCCTCTTCACGGATCGTCAGTACGGGTGGGGTTGCAGAGGGGGGGGAGCTGTCCAGGGGGGCAGGTAGTTCTTTGTTGATGGGATGAGTGGGGGGTGTGAAGGAGTCTGTTTCAAACCTGGTGTAAAACAGATTCAGCACCTCAGCCAGATGAGGGTTCTCCACAGGGTGGGGGGATGGTCTCTTGTAGTTGACGGCCTCCTGAAGGCCCCTCCACACCGACGCAGGATCGTTAGCTGAGAATTGTCTTCTCAGCTTCTCAGAGTAGCTCCTCTTAGCTGCTCTGATCTCCTTTGTCAGTGTGTTCCTGGCCTGCTTGTACAGGAGCCTGTCCCCACTTCTGTAGGCCTCCTCCTTGGCCTGGCGAAGCTGCCTCAGTTTCCCAGTAAACCAAGGTTTATTGTTGCTGTATGTGCGAAAGGTCTTGGTTTGCACACACAGGTCCTCACAAAAACTGATGTAAGATGTCACAGTGTCACAAAGTCCATGAATGTCTGTGGCTGCAGCTTCAAAGACGCTCCAATCTGTGCAGTCAAAACAGGCCTGGAGCTCCTGCCTTGACTCATCCGTCCACTTCTTCACTGACTTCACTACAGGCTTTGCAGATTTTAATTTCTGCCTGTAGGTAGGAATAAGGTGGATCAGACAGTGATCAGAGAGTCCTAAAGCTGCACGGGAAACAGAGCGATATGAGTCCTTTATTGTGGTGTAGCAGTGGTCGAGAATGTTCGCGTCCCTGGTGGGACACGTGACGTGCTGTCTGTATTTTCGGAGTTCATGGCTGAGGTTTGCTCTGTTAAAATCCCCTAAAATGATGAGCAGGGAGTCTGGATGCTTCCTCTCCACGTCTGTGATCTGGTCGGCGAGCTGCTGCTGCGCCTCTGTTACGCACGCCTGAGGTGGAATGTAAACACTGACCAGCACAAACGAGGAGAACTCCCGCGGTGAATAAAACGGGCGACAGTTTATGAAAAAGGATTCCAACTGGGGGCTACATGTCCTCTTCAACACTGTGACATCTGTACACCAACCTTCGTTAATATAAAAGCATGTTCCGCCTCCCCTCGTCTTCCCTGAGAGCTCCGTTACGCGGTCCGCGCGCAGGAGCTGGAAGCCGGGCAGATGTAGAGCGCTGTCGGGGATGTGTTCACTGAGCCAAGTTTCAGTGAAACACAGGGCGGCGGATCTGCCAAAGTCTGAGTTTTTCCTGTTGAGGAGCAGCAGTTCATCCATCTTGTTTGACAGAGAGCGGACGTTGGCCAGGTGGATAGACGGGAGCGCAGTGCGTAATCCCCGCTGCCTCAGTTTCACGAGCGCGCCTGCTCGCTTCCCGCGCCGGCGTCTTCTGTAAACTCCATACAGAGCTGCTGCTCCTCCGACCAAAACATCTGTAAAGTTCCCTGGTTCAGTGAAAACCGGTGGAGAAATTGTACCAGATGTCAGGCCAATGTTTATGAGCTCTTCCCTGGTGTAAGTGACCAGAGAAGGAGAGCAGAGTGCACTAAAAAAACACAAAAACGCACAAAGTACGAGAGAGCGCAGTACCGAGGCGACCATCCGCGGCGCCATCTTGATACTACTAGAAAGCTGTCTTTGTCAGGTTGGAGTGGCTCTGAGGGCTCAGGTTGCTGCTTGGAGGTTGACAGTAGGGGAGAGGGGGGCATGCCTCATGGAGAGAAAGGGATCAGCGCTCGCAGACAGGAGAACGATTGTCCTCAGGCATGGCATGAAGATGCTATGAGTGTTATTTCCACATCAGCACACTTTTTGGTTTTAGACAACGCCGGCCACGTTCACATCTACAGTTTTTCTGACCCGGCTGTTCCTTTTGTGATAAATTTAGTGATCAAATCAAGAGTGTTTCCCCTACTGTTATATCTGTGTGTGTGTGTGTGTGTGTGTGTGTGTGTGTGTGTGTGTGTGTGTGTGTGTGTGTGTGTGTGTGTGTGGGGGGGGGTTCAAGGCTCGAAATTAACTTTGTTTCTTGGTAGCACTGGTGCTCCCAAATGTAAAAGTTAGTAGCACTAACAAAGACTTCAGGAGCCCCTACCACAAAGTAAGGAGCCCAGACAGAATATGTAACATATCCAGGGCTTGACATTAACACCCTCCAACTTGCCAAATGTGGGTGACTCTCAGCTGTGGCGGGTAACACTGCTACTTCTTCTTTCCTCTTTGGCAGGTTGAATTACTGAAATGTAGTTTTCTGAAACGGCATCTGAAATACTAAACCCATTGCAGTAGGAGACTATGACACTACAACTCCCATAAGCACTGCCTGTTTGCTCGTTGGTCCATTTGCGAAGTCTTCTGCTGACAGGCACCCAGGCACTCGTCTCCAGCCTCTGTCTTGGACACTGTGACAGCTCCCAGTGTTTAGCGTAGGCATGACGTGATATAAAACTTCACTCACGTCTTTTTTGCTCTCCATTGTCAACAGATCTTGAGATTTGAGTCACAAACTAGCGCCAAAACTCCTGTAACTTTTTCAAAAGTGAGGACATTTATTGGATGGAGCTCATTTAAGCTCACACTGCACCGATCTCACCAGCAACACTCACCTAGAGCAGGGGAGGAGGGGAGGAGATGAGTGGAGTGCATGTAGAGAAGAGAAACAGGTCACAGGTATGAGGAGCTGTAGGAACAACATTTAAACCTCCTAGCATACAAACAAATTAACAAAGTTACATGTAAAAAGTTCACTCTGAAAATATTGTAAACAAACCAAATCATTCAAAATAAAAGAAACTTATGGTCCAGTGTGACTTATATATGTTGTTTTCGTCTTCATGACACATTTTTTGACTGATACGACTTTAAAAAATGTGTGATTATACTCCAGAGTGACTTACAGTCCAGAAAGTATGGTACTTAGTTTATTACTGAAAAATTACTGTTGTAAATAAATCTTTAAGCAGACAGCTAGATTTTCCAGTTTAGTTTTTATCTTTTCAATTAATCTTCAACCTTCACAACTGTCACTAAACTATTCCTTTAATTACTTTGTTTAGTAATAAATAGTCTGCATAATTTCATATTTTCATATTTAAGGAGCAGAACCATTTCAGAGCTGGATACCTAATTTATAGTCTTGATATGAGTGTACACAGGGGTCATTTATATTTAAAAAGGTTGCAAACTTAGTTCAAGTAAACTTAACCATGTCATCATCCACTTTAATCACATTAAACATAATTATCCAACAACAAAATTGTGGCTAGTGAAAATGCTGAGTGGCTAGTAACTCTGGGAAACCACTAGCCACAGTGGCTGGTGAGGAAAAAAGTTAATGTCAAGCCCTGAACACAGCACGTATTTAACCCAAGAGGAACAGTTGTTCACTTTTAAATGACACTGTTGGTAACATGTTTGTTATGGTCGACAAATAAGCAGCTATTTATGACATTCAGTGCAACTTTTACACATTTTAGCCCCAATGCAGAGCACCATTTTAAACATATTCACACACTATTCATACAGTTCATTCACATGAAATTCATTGAAACAATGCAGACATGTTTTGGATTTTTGAACACTTTTTGATGTACTATACATTTTGACTCAGTGCACTCATGCATGTTCCTGGGGCCTGGATTTAGAGTTTGGTCTCCTGGCTCTCAGTCCCTCTCCCTTCCTGAGGAGGACTAGGGATGGGTACCTTTCATGTTTGAAACAATACTGTACCAATGCCCAGTACCTGGCAATTGGTACCAGTACTCAACGGTACCAATTTTCGGTACTTTTTTGCAACGCGGTGTTCATGTCCAACATAGAAAATTGACTACCCCGCATAGGATATCGGTACATCCCTCACAGTGACAGGGATGAATTTAGGTACCTAAACATGGTACCTTTTGATTTCACATGAATCAGTACCCGGTACTTTTGACAGAATTCGGTCGGTACCAATAAAAGTACCTAATTTGGTACCCATTCCTAAGGAGGACCCTCTACACCAATCAGAATTAGATCTTCATCTGTCTTGGTTGGAATCTGACCAAAATAGTTGGAAATAGTTGGAAATAGTGTGCTTCGTTAGCTGCGCTCCCTAGCTTTCTTACCACATTCTGCCTATTCTGCTCAGCGGGAAGCAGGGAGACAGGTATGCAGGGGTGCTCAAGACAAAGGGCGAGAGAGAGTGGACAAAAAGGTACACCAGATTTTTCCTCCCTTATTATATCTATGTGTCGCACTGATAAAAATTTGGTCGCAATTTCGAGCCTTAATCTTTAACTAAAGTCTTTAATGTAATAAGCAGGGTTCACTGTTGTATTATATTCAGATGTATGACTTTGGTATAAAAGTGTGTTATTCATAAATGTGCATCAGCCAGCCCAATAAATTTAAAGTTGTTTTTGAACTCAGATTGAGATAAACCTTTTTAAAACTGACATCATCCCACTCTGTCCCGTTGTATAAGCAGTTGAAGAATCAGGATTCTAGTGGTGCATGTTAAAGACAATGAATGATTGACTGAAGTAGTTAGACGTGGACTTCCTGAAATTGTAAGAGCTCTAGAAGCACTTATGCAGTTTTTCTCCATGTGATGACGTCAACTGGTCTAAGAGAAGCACTCAGAGAGGGCAGTGTGAACGTGAAAGGAGGGTTTGTGTGTTGGGTGTGTCCTCAGATGACAGAAACATTAAAGGACATGAGTGTGCTGAGCAGGCGAGCTGCAGAGCACACCAGACTCACTCCTTCTTGGCACAGTGATGGCAGTATGCTGATCGCTCTGAACCACGCCCCAATCCACTCAGCTGACATGGAGAAAAAACTCTCTGTGGGTCTCAGAGAACACCAGATCTCCTCTGTGGGGCTGTGTCCTCATCATGAAGGGAGGAGGGGTCTCTGCAGAAGCTGCATTTGCTTTGATTACAGCAGAAATGTCTAAGTGTGATAAGCCTGAAGGTTTGAGGACAGTCTGGAATTCACGGGGGCCGTGTTGTCCCTGAAACTTTCAGAGGACTGTGTATCTGTTCAGCATTTCTCAGATTGACTGCATTCTCAGACTGGAATCTGTGAGCTAAGAGGCCTCAGAGCTGCAGAGACAGAGAGAGGCTGTGAGACAGAGGGAGAAAGTCATCAGAGCCATGAAGCACACTGCTGTGACCACGCTTACTGGACTCTGTCTCTGATGGTGACAGTCTGAGCTGCAGTCAGAGGAAACCAGACTGCCGCTCAGACTTCTGTCAGGTGGATGTGTTGGGGTCCAGCTGGTCCATAGGTTGCTGTTTTTATCTCTGTCACCTCCTCAAGCAGTTTGAGGTATTCATGTCCTGTCCCAGTGAGGTCTTCATGTAAGTCCAGAAAGTGTCGTTTCTAATGAAAGCAGATGGTGGGGTGGGGGTGGGGGTGGGGGTGGGGTTGTATAGTGAGTGGATGGTTAATCAGATTGGAATCTGGACACAAACAGGACCCACTGTGAAGTTTACCTAACTTTTCATACTGCGTGTTACCCAATAAGTGCAGACAAATGACTTGTTTGAAGATGACTTCATTTATTCATCAATGATTTATTTATCCAGCTTAAACTAATGTGATGAAATTGTTTGGCATAACTTCTGCTGTTAAGAATTAATCACCATCGTTATGAGGCTTAGACCAATCAAAAAAAAAGAAATTAAACACAGCTGGATAATAAATCAAATGTTGAAACATGAATGTAGTAATTACTGACACCACAGAAGTTATTCACAAACGTTACATGCAAACAGTGAATGGTGGGTTTTTTTTTTTGCACACTGTGAGGTTTGTTCTCGAAATTTCTTCTAATGCTTAAAGAGGGGGTATTCTGCTTCCCCATATTTTAAAGCATGGACATAAGGTACCAATAGTGGATGTTGAACATGCTGATTTTTAAACTGTTATATTTGTTTGGGATGGTTCACAAACACCACAGTATGATTGTTATCACGGTTTTGTGGTCACAGTTTTCAGTTTGGTGTATATTGTTGTTGTTGTTTGTGACACCCCCGATTACTTAACCCCAATAATCCACCATTAACAGATGAGCTTTAATCAGTTATGTCATGTATAGTCATGAAAAACCTGAATGAATGAGTCTGTTTCCCATTTCAAACATCAGTAAAGCTGAGTGAAACATTGCTAGTTTCAACATGCCAACTCCTTAGTAAGAGAAGTCACTATTGGCTGTCCCAGAAGTCACTAAAAGCCACTAAGTTATGCTCCTGTCTAATTTGCATAATACTCCATTTGAATGTAATTGTCATGGACTCTTTGGGAAAGAGAAATAACTTGGGAGAGACAGAAAGCAGGTAAAACACAACATCATAAATATGTTAAGAACTAGAAACTAACTGTCTTCTGTCCATTCTTGTTTTTTTTTTTTTTACATCTAAATATCGACCCTCCTTCTTTATCTGGGGTTAGGACTGGCAGAAGTGACCATAATGAGACACACACTGGCGTGATTCATGTGAAAGCAGTGGTCTGCTCTGGAGCAGCAGTAGGAGACTGCTGTGAGTGAGGAGGACTGTCTGTCTGTGTTTTGGATGGGGATTCTCTAAGTTGGCAACACTCAGTCAGTTTTCTCCTCCACTTTCTTACCGTCATTAGAGCTCATACTGAATCTAAAGAGCTCCGTGACAGCAGAACGACTCAACGCCACAGGTACACCCTCTGTCTTCTCTGCTCATCATGTAAACAACACACACGCTTCCCCTCAAAGTGTCATGCTGTACTTATTTGCCTCGCGTTGCACATGCGTATGATCAGAGCCACATACTTGCTTCAAACTGAGTAGTAGGCCTGTCACGATAATCAATAAATCAATCAACCTAACGATAAATAAAAACGTCCTCGGTAAGTTTGCCAGCCTCGATAAACTGACACGTGCATGCATGTTTGTTTTCCTCCTCTCTTTCAACCAAAGAGGCTGAATGAGAAGATGGCTCACTACGTCTATCTTTCCTAAAATCGCGGTACATAGGTTCTATAGCAGATTTAGTGGATTTATAGCGGAGTGAGCATCTGTCAAAAATGCGATCTTTGGGGTGAAGACGGGGCTGCTCGCGCGTACACACGGAGAGAGCTGAAGTGAGCGTCCTGAGGGTTAAGGAAGAAACACACGCTAACATGAGTGATGGCACCAAAGATACGGTTCTTAAGCCGCCTGCCACAGTCCCAGAGTGGGAATATTTTGTTTTTTATCAGAATGAACAAAGTGTGAGCTCATGAACACCAACGAGCTGATATGTCACATTTGTTTGAAAATAGTGGCAACGAAGAAGAAGAAGAGGAGGTGCAGCAGAGCCTTGTTCTTTGACAATCCGCTCTTACTGAGGCTTTTGGTTGGCAAAGTAAATAGAAATAAAAGCACCAAATGGTGGGCGCTCAAAGACAGCTACATTGCCAAAGAAATGCAGCCCTTCAATACGGTTGAAAGCCAGAAATGTTCAAAATGTTTGACAGACAGTACGGATTGACTGGGAAAAAGTACATGTTGCAAACAATTCAGGAACTGTATAAACTCCCTTTTATTTAGGCTAAAGTTTTTATTGTTGTTGTTTTTTTTGGAGTTTTGTTTTTTCTTTAGAGACAGGGTCTGTGTTTTATTGTTTTTGATTAGTATTAATTATTTTCATTGACATGTGTTTTTTTCTAAAAGAGAGTCCATTTCATTTTCATTGTATTTTTTTTCTCTTTCTTGTTTGTTAAATTTATTATATTTTTTGTTTAATTGATTTTATTTAAAAGATCCTGACCTTTCAATTACAGTTAAATACTCTTAAGAAATTAAAGTTTGTTGCTTTTGATATGGTGTACTCACTTTATTATCCCATTTATCATAATTACATCAATGAAAAAATGAAAAAAAAATCAAAATAATATTGACAATAATACTGTTTATTGGCAGTAATATTTTGGAAAATTATCGTCCAGCAAAATTTGTTATCCTTACAGGCCTACTGAGTAGTAAAATAAAGAAAAAAGAAAAACACGAACCAAATGTAGCACATGCCCCCGAACCAAGTGAGGGAGTCTGGATGGTCCTGATTTTTTTCATAAACTGTTCAATCCCTAGATTGAATCCTTAAATACACTTTTACGAGAAAGCAGAAAAACAATAGCGATACTCATGAGTAATGGTGTGAAACTCCTGACTCCTGATTAGAATGCTGAAAAGTAGGAAAACATCTGAAAAACCAAGAGTGAGAATTTGAACTCTTCAGGTGATGCTGGATGGTTTACTTGTTGGTGATGCTGGATGGTTTACTTGTTGGTGATGCTGGATGGTTTACTTGTTTTAATGACAGGTGGTCCAACAAATTTGTTAAGCACTGGATGCTTTTCTATAAATACTGTCTGGGTTGAAATGGCTTTAACTTTGGACTAATCAAAATCAGCTTTGTCTTTGGCCTGACTTGAGCTGAACCAGGAAAACAATAATATTTTGTTTTTGTGTTTAAGTGAAGTAAAGCAACAAAGTCTATATGTTCAGTGGTTTTTTTGGATTGAATGCGGAGTCTGGCTGAGGACCAGAGAGTGACATGAAGTAAAGGCTTCAGATTCCTCACAGCTGCAACTGCTCCAGGCCTTATCCACATCAAACATCTTCAGTTGATGACGTGTGTGTGAGGTGTGATTTAATAATTCAGTTTAATGACAGAGAGCAGTGTAGACACACTAAGCTGTGAGCAGACAGACTGCTGCTCCACAGCAGAGGAAGAGGAGGGGAAATATCTGCCAAGCTGAACATGTGTTCTTTCCTCAAAACTGGGTACAGACATCTATCATCACCTGTCTCCACACTCCTTAAATTAACCAGTTCACCACTTCCTCGGCTCCCTCCTTCTTTTTTCTTGCTCAGCCTCAGTCTGTTCAGAAGCTCGCTCAGTTTTTCCATCTTCTCACGCCACTTTTTGACTCTCAGCTTTCCTCAGAGGAAATAGTTGTCTCACCAAATCCACAGGTTATGACGAGGCAAATCCCCAAACAGACACGTTAGCTTCTAGTCGAGCTTCTCCCTGCTGCTCTGTGGAGGCAGTGTGCCAGCAGACCCTGACATGTAGCTGATAAATGGACCAGGATGACAGCTCCCTGAGCTGAGACTAGCACATATAGGGCTGACAGGTGAGGAGCAAGATGTTAGAAAACCCCCAGACAAACAGGGCTTCTGTCAGGATTTGGGTCAATGTGGAAACACCTTTTTTTAACCATGTGGTTTAGCTCAGTGTGACCCTTCTGAAACCAGATCTGTCCAAACCAGCAGTAAAACACGTTCATGACTGGGCAAGATCAGGAGAGGGTCAGACCAGGAACCAAGTGCTCTAATAAGCGTCAACCTCCAGTCAGAAAATATGGGACAATGAGGAGGTGCTATAGTGGAATGTCCACTTGAGGCTGGCGCTGGAAAAGAGATGGGAATTGATATCAATGCCGTTGTTGATTCTGCCTTTCTTTGATTTTAAAAAAGAAATGGAAGCAGCTGAGGTACTCTGTCCACTGTCATCTAAAAATAATCATTCAAACTATTTGTACAGCATTTACTTCAGTCTGTATTTAGTCAAATACATAATACATTGTTGAGTCTGGCATGCATTATGCTTAACAAAGAAAATATACATGTGACTTGATGTTAGAAAAATGTTGCACATTGCGCCATTGTCATCTTTCTTACAAAAATGAAGTCACGCTTTCGATCCTTTTTGCCTACTTTTCATACCCTCTGCCATATTTTTTTCCACAAAGTCTAGACAAGCTCTCGGAGACTGTTTTTCATGGCTGAAAGAATGGTATTGCTAAGGGAGTCTAGGGATGGGTACCTTTCACATATGAAACAATGCCTAGTACCTGGCAATTGGTATCAGTACTCAACGGTGCCGGTTTTTGGAACTTAAGTGTGTGTTTATGTGGTAATAAGTGTTAATTTTTCTAATAAAATCTCAAAGTTTTTCAATTTAACATACTTATTCTTCAAAACTTGTAATGCCGTGTTCATGTCCTATATGGAAAATTGCCTACTCTTCCACTCTCTCACAGTCACAATGATGTGTTTTGGTACTAGGGATGGGTACCTTTCACATTTAAAACAGTACGGTACCAGTACCCGGTACCTGGCAATCGGTACCGGAACATAATGCTACCAATTTTTGGTACTTTGTTGTGTTTATGTGCTAAAAATATTTTTTAATTGTAAAGTGTACATTTTTTTTCAATTGAACGTATTTATTCCTCAGTATATAACCCTGTAATGTTCATGTCCAGCATGGAAAATTACCTTCTCTTCCACTTCCTCACAGTCACAAGGATGCATTTAGGTACCTAAACATGGTACCTTTTGATTCTGAGTGAATTGGTACTCGATACTTTTGACAGAATTCGGTCGGTACCTAAAAAAGTACCTAAGTCGGTACACATCCTTATTTGGTACCTTAAAATAGTACCTTTTGATTTCAAGTGAATTGGTTCATCAGACAGAATTAATTAGAAACAGGGATGCCCTGATACAGATTTTGTGTCTTCCGATCCGAGCCGATTTTTTCACGATATGTTTTGCCTATACGGATCTGATATGATACCTCTCTCTGATAAATCCTCTTCTCCAGTTTCAAACTCTGTTACAGAAACAGAAAGTTGATGTCACAGAGACTCAGGCCATTAATTATACAGTCTGTGGTTCTTTGCTGTTACACTTTCACATGCATGTGTGTTTGAGGTGTGTGAATGGGTTGTTTTCCTTGATGCCACAATCAGACAGTCCAAATCTGTAAATCCAGTTAGAGGTAGAAACATCCCCCACAGCTATCCGTCAGCTCTGCCAGGAAACGTGCCGCGCTGAACCCGGTCTCCGATCTGACAGTGTTATCCTGCCCCTTTCTGTCCCTGTTTCATTCACTGTCAGACCTACACTGACCAGTGACCAGCTTACTGGGGACGGCGTCACTCTGGGGCCCTGAGTTCACATGTATGGAATCAGGTGCCAGTCAGTGAAGGTGTAACTTCAGGAGCTATACAGAGAGAGCTTATTGTCCTTACAGAAGTTTCATTTCTTTATACAACCACAGTGGACCTGGCTTGATCGGCTTTAGCTGGATCAGGCTGAGTCCCCTCTAGTTTGTAGGAAATAACTTGGTTATTAAATTCTTAACACATGCGGGTTGGAAGAAGTTAAGGGGCCAGGAAAACAACTGTTACACCAGCACTGAGGCAAGCTAACGGGTTAGCACAATCCAGGATCCACTGTGATACAACAGGCATACTTCTGCTTCCTGACTGCATGGACCAGGGTCTAACTTTCTTCTGGGGTGACTGATTTGCCCCTTGTGTTTTCCAGATGTCCAAGAACTGGGGGTGGGGGGATAATGCTTATCGTTTCTCATTGGTGGAGCTCCTGCATTGTTTATAGGGGTTGTTTACACGCTTTTAGGGTGAAACGCAAAAGTTTTGTTGCGTTTTAGCCTCATGTTTACACGGAAACAGCATTTCAGCCGACCTAAAACGCAAACTTTTGAAAACAGCCTCCAGAGTGGGATTGTTTTGAAACACTGCTGACACTGTTGCCGTGTAAACAGTAGGCCGGCATTTTCAGTGGAAATGCAAACAATTCAGGAACGGTTTAAACTCCCTTTTATTTAGGCTGTAGTTTTTATTGTTGTTTTTTTTGGAGTTTTCATTTTTCCTTAGAGACAGGGTCTATGTTTTATTGTTTTTGATTAGTATTAATTATTTTCATTGACATGTATTTTTTCTAAAAGAGAGTCCATTTCATTTTCATTGTATTTTTTTCTTTCTTATTTGTTAAATTTATTATATATATTGTTTAATTTATTTTATTTAAAAGATCCTGACCTTTTAATTACAGTTAAATACTCTTAAGAAATTAAAGTTTCTTGCTTTTGATATGGTGTACTCACGTTATTATCCCATTTATCATAATTACATCAATGAAAAAATGGGAAAAAAAAATCAAAATAATAGTGACAATAATATTGTTTATCGGCAATACTATTTCAGAAAATTATCGTCTAGCAAAATTTGTCATGGTGACAGGCCTAGATGGGTAGCTTAGTTTGACGTCAGTACATCTAGCATTAGGTTTAAGGTTCCTGACAACCATCAGCTTGGCTGTTAATCAGGCTCTTATAGCAGCGAATGGGGGGTTGTTAATGTACCCAATCAAATTTGTCCACTTAAAGTTCCTGTTTTTTTCTCTGACAGCCTGTTTTGTTAGCACATTTGCAGCCATAGCTGTGGCATCCCTGAGCTCAGAGCCAGACTCAAAGACTGAAAGGTACATTCCACCCTGAGGTCCACTGTCGTCTTCATCTTTCCATTGCTGCTGTTATTCACAATAGAGTGTTGCTTTGACCTGAAAAATTACTGCACAACTCTCCTACATTTAAACTCTGAAGGATGGTTTAAAGTTTTTACACCCTGAGTGGCTCTGCAGGCTGAGATTTGTGAGTGGAGAGACCTGAAGGGATCTCAGAGAGTTTCCCATGGCTGCCCCATGTGTCAGCACTGACATCTGGACCATGAACTGTTACCATCAGCTGACAGCTGTTGCACTGCGTACCTGGGGGTCGGACATGCATGCAGCCAGTGGGATCAAACAGGGACGAGGTTATAATTAGTAACCAGCTCCCACCATCGGCCTCTGGGCAGGCCTCTGGGCGGGGAGGGACTGATCCTTCCATGCATGTTCCAGCTTCACCGCTGGATTCCCAAATAATACTGAATGCTTGCAGACATTTGCAGGAATCTGTGCTTTGTTTGTGTCACAGCCCTTTGTTTGGTCCACACAGAGAGAAGTGTCATGTTCACTCTGCTTCGCCTCCAATCTGGGCAGTAAACGGACTGACATCTTTCCATTAGGTGTGTTAAGCAAAGCAGATATGGAGAGCCAGAAGGAGGATCTGTTGAAAGAGGAAAGCTAATTTATAGCACACATGCACAAGTTCAGGAAACCCCTCAACAGGAGACATGAATCACAAAATTTGTGTTTCCTGTGGATGATCGCATTTTTTGCTTCAAATAAGAATTTGGCTAAATACTGACGTCAAATCGCCTCCCAATGTAGGGATTTTTCCGTGGCACATCCAAACTTTTCAAAAAGGAGTTTTGAGGTTAAAAAAAGGGAGGGGGGTCTAGTTTTGGACACAGAACTATCAAGAAAAAATGCTTTAAACTTGCATCACAGTCACATCTGTCTGTTCAGGCTTCACTGCGCTTTAGTCGCACAGTTTTCAGCTGCCTTCAGTGTCACTTGGTAGATTTCATCAAACTGAGACTCAGTGGAGACAGATGGACAGACAGAGGCTCCACAGCTGAAACAGAAATCTGGTAGTTGTAGTCTACCAGAAAACTCCTGGTCTTGATCCTTGCTGATGGTTCATAAAGCTGAGCGCTGGTCCGCCTCCCTCTGGGGTTAGCGTGAGCACAGACAGGATTTTGTATCTGGCAGGGTGAATGCTCCAACAGGAATAAACACAAATGATAGCACTGTCTGACTCACTGCTTTTGTCTGGAAACAGCTGAAGTTTGTGGCGTTGGACTGGTTGGACCTCCATGTGTGATCTCTCTGTGTTCATTTTGTCTCCTGTCAGTAATAATGATGTCATGCTCTACCACTGGACTTAGGGTTATGTGTTACGTATCTTTGATAAGTCTTTGTCCTCCTCACCCTATAGAGGAAGTGCCCCTCTCTATCTTTTGAACAGCGATAAGAGCTTTTGATGTAGTGTGGAGAGGAATCGTACTTAAAAAGGAGATTAGCTCTCAGGATACAGAGATTGTTCAGGGCAGGGACTGGGCTAAAGATTACAGGCTTGCACAATTCACTTTCTTTTGTTGAGAGAGTGAGTGTGTATTTGTGTGTGTGTGTGCATTTGTGTGTAGAAACACTTGTCTTACAGCTTTCCTACACCCACTTCCCAGTTCCCGCTCTCCCTCCAGCTACCTTGGGCGGCACTCTCTAAATGCTAGCTCCATGGACCACCAGTGCTCCACAAGTATGCTGCTGCCCACAGCACAGCTGTAATAACCTTCAGCAATAGAAAAAGAAAAATTTTGACCAATATTGGGTTGTTTTCCCTTCACTTTGATGGAAGCTTTTAATTTAGGCTCCCGCCTTGTAGTCGTGCAGTGGATCCGCCCATGCTTGGCTCCTCTTCAGGCGGGCAGGCAGTTGTGAACTGCAGATGTCTGCTCTTTCTATCTTCTGTTGATACAGAGTGACTACTGAGGACACGGCCTGTCAGAGCTACCTCCTCCAAATCACACTACGTCAACCTGTCTGGATCCATGGTTGCTAGAAAAACATTTGTGAGCACAAATGAAGAGCAAATCCAAAGAAATTGAGAAGTTTTAAATGACAGATAAAAATATATTACTTCCTATTGACAGTAGAGATGGGTACCTTTCACATCTGAAACGATACGGTACCGATTCCCGGTACCTGGCAATACTCAACGGTACCAAGTTTGGGTACTTTTTTGTGTTTATGTGGTAAAAAATATCAATTTGTTTAATAATGAAATATTAAAATAAATCAATTTAACAAATTTATTCTTCAATATATAACCTTGCAATGCTGTGTTCATGTCCAGCATGGAAAATCTCCTACTCTTCCACTCCCTCACAGTCACAAGGATGCATTTAGGTACCTAAACTTGGTACCTTTTGGTTTTACATGAATCGATACCTGGTACTTTTGACAGAATTCGGTCGGTACTTATAAAAGTACCTAATTTGGTACCCATCCCTAATTGACAGTAAGGGGTGCTGTACTTTGAGCTGAAACAGGCATATAGATATGTTCAGGATGACACACTTAAAAAGTGTGTGCATTTTGGAGAGCTATTGAGGTTTTCCTGATGCTGAAGAAATGGTCAACTTTGGTGGTGTATCATGGCCACACTGAGTTACAGAAAAACATTTTAAATAAATTTTCATAGTGAATGTGTGTAGCATATACAAGCCAAGTTTGGAGTTGATAAGATGAAAAACCTAGTACTAGTTCAATAAAAAACATAGGCTTTAAAATGTCAAAATCTAATGTTTATATCCAAATTGTGAACTTCCTGTTTGGAATTCACAAAGGTCTTGAGAGATTTTTTTTGTAGGTCTAGGCATGACAGTTATGGACAGAAAATTTCAGGGTTATCGCTCAAAGTCGGAAGGGCTGCAGTTTTGAGCCCCTGGGTGGCACTAGGGAACATTCATGTTTGCAAAATCAGTGATAGAAATGCACTCAGGCTGTGATGGTGAACACTTGTGTGCATTTTGGTCCTGATTCAACATTTTACAAGAGAGCTATTAAGGTATTCATGAAGCGTCCAAAATGGTCAGTTTTTGTGGTCATTTGTGGCCACGCCCATTGAGTTAGAAAATATCTTTTATTAGCTTTTCATCGTCAATGTGTGTAGCATACACAAGCTAAGTTTGGAGCTGATTAGATGAAAAACCTGAGGGTAGTTGGTTGAAATACGTACCCTGTAATTGTAACTCTTCTTGTTGCCATTTGGGGGCGCTGTACTTTCTGGTGAAAATAATGCTATGGTTGTGTCCAGGCTGTTACACTGAACGTGTGTCCGTTTTTGTTTTGTTTGTTAAAGAAAAGCTGAACTTTTAGCCTTTCTCTTGGCCACGCCCATTAAGATTCTATCATGTTTTAATCATCAAAGTGCCTACTATACACAAGCCAAGTTTGGAGTTGATCTGATCAAAAACCTCGAACTAGTTCGTTCAGATACATACCCTCTAAATCATCAAGATCCGATGTTTAAGTTTAAATCACAAACTTCCTGTTTGGAATTCACCATGGTCATAAGAGACTTTTTTGTAGGTCTAGGCATGATAGTAACGCCTGCAAAACTTTAGGGCTCTAGCTCAAAGAAGCCAGAAGGGGTGCAGTTTTAGGCCACTAGGGGGCTCTATGGGACATTTATTTTTGCGCTAGTACAGGATTCATACATTTTTACAGCCGACTGAATTTTGTGGCTAGCTGCATTCGTGTTTATCTCAAGCAAAAGGCACGCAACTTGGGTTAAAAAAGGGTTAAGATTAACCTTTATGGTTTCAAGATGGCCTTCGCCCTGATTCTCGGGCTCGGGTCCTAAAAATAGACCACACAATCCATCGCCCAAGAGCAGTGATGCCACATCAAACCTTATGTGCATCACAATACTTGGGTCCTGATACGTTAATTTCACAATATCATATTATCAATACTCTACCCAGCTAACTATTTGTTTGAAAACAACTTTTCTATTTTATTGTGTTTGAAATAATGAAAGTCAGATGCAGTGTTTCATACAAACACTTCACTTGAAAACATAAAGTGCATCAAGTTTGTCCCTTAAACTACTGTGATATTAAACTAATGTTGCATAGAAATGATTGGTTGAAAGATGAGGTCAGTTGGTGAAACTGATAAATGTCACTTGATGTAACCAATGTTACTTATTAAAAATCTGATATTGCACAAAACATGACTATGATTATTATTTTATCAGTGTACTACACTTAAACTTCAAATGATTTTTAACTAACTGACCCAAGATTAGAGAGAAAAAATTCATGTTGACAGCGTCAAAATCCACATCATCAAGTCTAGGAATAGAATATTTTGAATATACTTTGAGATTATCTTTATCATACAGTCTATGGGCAACATACAGCGGAGCAGCTCTTTGGCACCATCCAGGGAGACCTCTGGGAACACGGGTCAGGGGGTCAAGGATGAGGTCGTTACAGGCTTGACGTAAATTTAAATTTGCGAATTCAGGTCTGGTGTGACTGCTGCATTACAGTTATTGCAGTTGCATTGAAATTTTGGAAAACTAAATATACTGAACAGAACTTAAGCTATTTATTTTTTAATTTCTAATTTAACATTATAAAACATGCGGGGAGCCTGGGAGGTGTTTAATGAACTCATGATTAAAGGTATTTGAATGAAGTTAAGTGTTGGAGTTTGTATTGTTCAAAATTTTGACACCAATATTTGCACTTTAACTGCAAATGAATATCAGCTTCAAATATCGGTTATCAGCCTTCTTGACTACAAACAATTTTTATCGGTATCGGCCGGGTAAAATCCACATTGGTCTATCTCTAACCTGAAAACAGTTTAAGCATGTCATGACTCCTCAACAAATCACTTTCGACCTTTGTGTCTGAATGTGGTGAGTATGTAGTGGGTATATTTTTGTTTTTTGTTCTTGGATACATTTCCGCTTGTGATCCTGATTTTCTGTTTGACTAGTAAATAATTTCGACCGATGTCACCCAAACTTCAGAGTTAGACAGAGCTGTGCAGAGGAGGAAAAAGGGTGAAGCTCATTCAATCGCTCACTCTTCCTTCTCACTGTTTCCCTGTGCAGAGATGCCAGGGGACATCTCAGGTGTGCTCACGCTCAGTTTGACCTCCAAGCAAAGTGATTTAGACAATCTGGATTAGAGGGCAGCCAATCTATCTGAGCTTTGGCTTTATCAGCCACAGTCGCCTGTGCAGCCGGTCATTCTGGGACATATATCTCTGCTCTGTGTTAGCGTCTCCTCGCTTCCTCCAGAATAAAGTGAAGTGTTTCTCAACAGCTCATTACTGAAATCAATAGAGAGCTCCCTTTAACACACAGCGTCCTGAGCAGGACTTGGATCTGCACAGGACTTGTTGGTTGTATTGTACTGGCCCCTCCTCCCCACCTCCAGGTGACTCTCAGTGTGGTTGAACATTGCAAACCATGCAGGGTCAGAATGACTGAACAATGAGTGTGTCTGTGCACGTTTGATAAGACGGGTGTGAAGCAAGTGTAGGGTTCCTTTTTCAGATCAGTGTGGTCATGAGTTGTCTCTGGTTTTCCTCCATGTTTGTGAGACTGCTGTAGAACTGATCACGTGCAGCATGTGAGCATCATCCATGCTCTGCAAACTGTCGCCCGACTGATTGGACCTGTTTGTGGTGGAGGGATACGATGATACAGAAGTGATGCTATTTGGATAATAGAGGTCATCTTCGGCAGGCCTGCTGCTCCTTCAGCTTCAGTAAGCAATTCTCCAACACTCTGATCTCCAGGACCAGATCATGTCCACCTGATGCTGAGATCTGTGGGTCTTGTGAGCCTCCCAGGCACTGCTTTGGGTTCATGGTCTCTGAAGTCTGATCAGAGAGGAAGTTAGCCCTCAGATAAGTCTGGAAGATAGATTGTAGATATCTTGTCACATGACTCTTTCATGATTGGCCCCTGTAGTCCAGTTCCTACAGGACCTGTTCCTCCATGTGGCCCTGACTGTGCTGTGATGGAGCTGAAATGGAGCATGTCTCCCATCTCTCCCTGGGAGCCTGAGCTGAGGAAGACATCTGGATGGAGGGAGAAGCTGAAAACAACAAAGGGCCTTTTCTGCCTCTTTACCCGTTCCTCTCCAACCCTCAGCGGACACACAGACCAGAGGGTCTGTTCACATTCCTCCCTGATTAGAGCTGTCACCATGCTGCTGAGATAAGAGCTCACATCCAGAGGCAGCACAGTCACGATGCTCTTTACCATCTCTTATTGAGGGGTCTGCATTGTTAGACCCGCTTCTTTGATATTGGTACCCCTTAAAAGAAAAACTGGAGAATCTTTAGGTCTCAGGTTAACCATTTATTGATCATCACATGCAAAAGATCAGCGCTGGGTTCTCTCTGGCAGAAGCTCACTCTGGAGTCTCCAGACAGAAAGAGCAGCAAACAAAGGATATGTTTCACACAGTGTTGGTCTTGTACACAACCGTCTACTATTGGCCGAAATAATGAACATGTGAGTGCCAACTGTCCCACATGTTCCCTCCCAGGTGTGTGGTAATGTATGTGTACGCGTATCTGAATTATCGGATGAGAAGGGAGGATAGAAGAGAAGGAGAGGGGAAGAGTGGGTCTGAGCTCATGGGTGATAAGGTCACCCACAGCTGTGTGGAGTGCTGCACTTCTTATCAGCTGGATGGCCTTGGTAACCCAGAGAAAGACTTACACACATGGCTTTAAAAGAAGCTACTGTTAAACTCTTGTGAGGCTAATAAAGTATAAGATACATTATGCAAACTTTAAATTCATTATGGTTACACAAAAACATTCAATACATAATGCAATATACCAAAAAACCTAAAAATCTAACAGCATGTTTAAATAAATAACGGTGGCTGAGGTCATCTGTCAATCATAGAGATGCAGTGAAGGGGCTATGGACAGAAGAAACAGAGAGGTGCACTGATTGTTTAGAGCAAAATGGACCAAAAGTTAGACGAGTCAACCGAAAACTGACACAGAGTTATGATGCTAATCTTAAGATAATGATGGCCAATGCAGCAGAGAAGTTAAACAACTGTCTGACAGACAAAAATATGGAGTTACAGAGTGTAATGTCAGAGGATTGTGCATCCAAAAAGCATCTGAAAAATGTAAACAGTTAACGAAAAGTTTATCATTTTGGTATCACAGTCTTTTTCTATAAAGATTAGTCTTGAAAAGAGGGGGTTTTCCTAAGCCACGTTTCCACCAACCAGTCTGGGTTGGCTCAGTCCGGTTTGGGACGGTTTTGGTACAGTTAAGCCTGATCCCGTTTGCGCTTCCACAGCAAACTCTGCCCTCTCGTGGTACGGGGTGCGTAAGCTGAATCCCCCAGCTGTTAATAATAGCGTGACGCCGTAGCAGCTTACCCCGCTATTAAATCCAACAAAGAAGAAAAATGCGACACAGTAAACAAAGAGCACAGATGGAAGACATGCAGCATTTCATCCTCTCTGTGATTGGCATGTAGCTCTTTGATTCAAAGTGCAATCAAGTTTTGTTTCAGAGAAGTCTGTGTGCTGCCAGGAGAAATGCAGCCTCTGTCGGGGTAAGTGACGATTCTTTTGACCAATCAATGGTCTGCAGTGTGTTGCCCCACCTTCCAAGAGCAGATTGGTTCAGTCCGGCACCCATACGGAAGGGTCCCAAAAAAGGGGGCCAGCTCGTCTTGGTTTTTAGGGATCTGTCCTGGGATAAGTCAGTGGAAACGCCGCAAAATGCGCGCTGTACCGAGACGAACCGAACCGGTTTCCTTGGCGGAAACGCGGCTTTATAATCGGTTCCGTAGTTCAGGTGGCTTGTGTGTCCTTAACGAAAATGTTTCAGTGTTGGACTGTTGTCTCTTCTTCGTAGTATTTGACTCTTGGTTCCATACCCAGTGCACTCTGACTGTGTGAGCTCTGCGTGTGTGCATTGATAAGGTTCACATCTGTCAGAGAGGAGGCTCTGAATATCTCCACTGGCTAAAATGAAGATGATTAATTTCATTGTCTTTATATAAAATTAAAAAAGCCCTGAAAATCTTGGTATGGATAGTGATGAGCAAGAGGAGTGAAAATCAGATTAATTTATTAGAATTATAGCTGACTTAAAGGAAAGTACTTCCTCTGTCCTCTGTTTTAAAAAAAAAAAAAAAAAATCAGCTTCAAATGGTCAAGTACTGGTGTCAGTATTGGATATCAGGCAGGCACTAGCCTTATTTCAAGGTATTGGTGCTTGTGAATGTGCCTATACCAGCAGCCGACACTCAAGGCAAAAAAACCTTAGGTTGAGTACGTCCTCCTCACCAGTAGTTGGTGCTACTTGCTGCAGTTTTACATCACAGCAAATGTGTGTGAGGTCCTGTTCAGACAACATGGATGAACCAGGGAGGGTTAACAGTCAAGAAACGAGAAAACGAGTGGAGAGGTTGTTGATAAACAAATTTTAGACCCGCCTCTCCCTTCATACCCTACCCCTGGCTCCACGCCCGAAAGATGATGGATGGGCATCGTCATGGAAACGACCGTAGAAACTGTGTAGCTGACCAACATGGCGAAGGCCGGACCAGCAAACGCTCGATGGTCAGTTTGCTATTATACGCGAAGCCCTATGTATTGCTTTGAAAGTAGTAGTAGTGTGACGAGTTTTAATAGTATTGTAGCATAAGATATTATAATATTTAGGTACATAAATATTTTCCGATCAAAGATGTGCAATGCTTCACAATACAAAGGCCCAGGTTGTTGAGCTTGCCTCTGAAAGAGACTTGACCTGCAGATGTAAGACGAAGGACGTTGTCCTCAGGAGATTTAGCTGCAACACTCACCAGCTCCAGCTGTTTTACAGGTATTTCTATCTTCAGCTCGCTACTGTTGTTTGCGCACGCTACACGACATACTACTCCCCCTCCCCCCTCTGTCTGATCTGCGCATGAGTATGATCCGCCCCCTAGTTGTGTGGGGGTGTACCCTGTTTTGGTAGCTCCGAGCCACAGTATTTACCTGCTGAAATTCAGAGCCAATGCTGTGTATTGAAACCGGACTTTTTTTCAACATGCTGTCAGTGATGATATCCTGTGGATGGAGAGGAGAAATACGGCGATTTTGACAAACAGCGCAGATTAGACGATTGCTGACTACACCTTTAATGGCAGAGTGACTGTGCTGTCTTTGTTCAAAATGATTCATCACTGTTAATTGAAATTTTATGTATCAAAAGTACTAACGGTATTTTGTGGTACTTAGGAGGGAGTACTTGTACCGGTATCGGTCTGATAAAAAGTGGTATTATAAAAATGTAGTAAAAACTTTAAAAACTCCTTAACAAGTTGAAATGAAAAGTTGAAAGAATAAAAAAACATTAATACCATCACCACACTTTCTTCCTAATCCTCATCTTCCTGAACTGTGTGAAATACTTGGTTCTGATTGGACAAAGCTTGGAGACAGCTGATATACAGATAGCTGATGGTGATTTGATGTATAGCTCTGAAGAAAGTGAGCTTCAAAGAGCCTACAAGACAAACAGCCACATGCATTAGAGTACATGTTGTGGTAACAGAAATTTAGTGGGAGTCTGACATTTTGAATCAGGAAAATTACTATTTTAATGTCAAAACAGTCTTAAGTCGGACTGAACACCAGTCAGAGTATCGTTTGCTGGAGTGATGTCGACAGGTGATTTTCTTATGACTGTGTGAGCGTTGGACAGTGTTTGTCAGGCTGATTGTGTCTGATTAGTATTTTTTCACCCATGTCCATCATTTCTTCTTCACTCTCTCCTGTCTGAAGGTGCAGACAGGCTCTGTTCACACTGCAGTTCACAGGTGACCTGAATCTAATTTTTTGGCTTTAATCTGACCCATGTCTGCTTTGTTTCTGACAGTATCAACATCTTAAGTCACATTCATTCTGACATTTTCCAGTCAGAATTAGGCCACTTTCTCATGTGGTTCTGAATTGAATGCATATCACATTTTTTTTGGAAGACCCCTGGGGTCTGAACAGCCAGTCGTGGCAGCAGTAACACTCAGTATCTTGATGTCAAGTGTTCGTGGATGTTTCCTCTGTATTCCTTTCAGTCTCCATCTGTAGCAGCTCTTCTTCTGTGTGCTCCGGTTCATACAGGTATCCTTTTGGTTCCAAAGTGAATGGAACTTCATTGTTACTGTCATAGTCACTCATTTTGAATTTCCTACGCTGCCTCACAATCCTTAGAGTACAAACAAAAGAATTACGATACTTGATCAAACTTACACGAGGCTACAACCGGCGCCTGAAGCATAGCTTATTTACATTCCCTACAGCTGAAAGGAGGAGGGGGGATGGAGCGCACTAGCGCTGCGCGGAAGGATACATGACCAGTTAGTTAGGTCCAGATAAATGTTTATATTTCCGAAAACTTAATGCACTTAAAAAACATTTTATGTATCGTACTCTTAAACTGTGGTATTACTTTTTGATTTGAGTTCTTGTAGGCAGAGAAAATAGCCTTTGAATTTGGTACGGTCTCTCCCTGTTAGCGTCTATTTCCTCGTCACCATCGATTACAGTTTGTGTCTTACTGAGGGAGAGGAGACAACTTTCTACTGTATCTAATGTCCTTAGTGGTCACATAGAGCTCATACAACCCCACTTCAAAAAAACGGAACTATCCCTTTATCATTATTCTGGAGCGACACACATCACAGTTCTGTGCCACAGACAAAATCAGAGTCACTGCTCAATAACATAACCCGCTTACAAATTTGCCAGCTGCTGCCACACTCTGTTTTAACACAAGACCATAAATGAGACTGTTGCCGCCATGTTTGTTTCCATAGACGCCGTTCTGTTCATGTGGTCATTAAAGTTCATGTGAGTTTGCAGGCCACTTCAGTAGAGTGAGCTGTTCACAGCCTAAACGGCAGTCCGCAGACAGGCCACATTTAAAATTTAACTTGAACGGTCAAACAAAAAACAGATTTGAGCAGTGAAATGGAAAGGAGCACTGAGGCCTACAGTGACAGAGCTCATATTTCAAAGCTCTGCTGCCATGGACACAGAGCTGCTGAAGCAGGGGAAAGGGTTTCTCGGTCAGCTTCCTTGTCTAGGTTTGTGTGTAATCTGGGGACTCTGCCAGTAAACTGACTCATCCAGACTAAGAAGTGACCTAACTGGAACATGACTGTGCAGAGAAACTCACTGCTTTATTTTACAGCCCAGTTTATCACCAGCTGACATCAACTAATAAATGTTTTCCTCTTGGTTCCTGTGCTGCTCCCCATCTGCAGGTTGAGCCTCAGACAGAGAAAAGCAGAAGCTGTGGTGAAGGATTATGATGCTATGATGTTAAATGACGTGATCCTGAAGACATCAGATGTTTGTGGACATGTCGTGGTGTAACGTCAGAAACCTGTTGGTGCCTGATTTTTGTCTGAGTGGGAGTTTCTGTAGAAAAACAACACAAACTGCAGCTGGATCTACATGTTGGATCATGTGTGTCTGTAATTATGAAGAAGCATAGATTGAGACATTCTTCAACCAGTGTTTCTCTGAATGAGAATTACGTAAGTCCCAGGAGAAGAAATGACCACTCACAAATACAGACAAAGGACGCTGCTCATGCTGAGATCACAACAAACCCTGCTACAGGTTGGTCCTTCAGGTCAATACCTGCTCAGAGAAAGAGAGATTGATAAAGCTGACCGCTCTTTCCAACCACGTTCAGGTCCAATATGAGCCTGAATCTGATCCTGATCAGGACAGCCTGTCCTGCAATCAAGACCCTTCATTGTGAACTCTTTGAACTCACTGCAGGCTGTGACTTGATGTAGGGAGTGTCTACAAAGGTCAAAATAAAAACAGAGGAAACTCACATATTCAGGAACTTAGAGATCAATCTGTGTTTCTGTCACATTAAAGCTCTCCTGTTGGTTAGACTTCAACTATCAGCACAGGAAGAGATCTTCAGACTGAGTCTGGAGCTCATATCTGAAATCTTTTCAACCTCTGAAGTTTTGTTTTAACCAAACCGCTGCTAAACATTTAAACACTTAGGGTTTGAATGAGTATCAGTAAAAAATCTGTAATTCCATATTTTCTCCTTTTTTGTCTTTTACACAAAACATTACCAGTCTTATTCCACTGCAGGGCATGTGGGTTATTATTTAACACTGGTATTGGTATCGGTCGTCACTCAAAGCTCAGGTATCCGGACCAGAAAAGTTGGATCAGTGCATTCCTCGTACTCTGATTCAGATTCAGATTCAGACGACTTAATTAATCCCTGAAGGGCAATTCAGTTAGTTAACCCTGCCTTATTGAATCCATCATCTAAAACAGAGCAAACAAATGGAAGCATACACAGCCTCATAAACATCCACAATCACATTCACATTCACTTGCCAGTGCCACAACATTAGGCATAATACATTTTTGATAATCAATAAATACAATGAATAGAATGCATAGTAAGACACTCCAAGTGAGCATACACCACCATAAGTTTAGTTAAGTGCTCAGCATTTAGCAGCCTGTTAGCTGAAGGGATAAATGAATGAGAATATCTGTTTTTTTCCTTGGGGGTGCATAAAAGCGCCTCCCAGAGGGCAGAAGAGAAAAGTCCGATGAGAGAATGTGGCCAGGCTCATCAATTATTTCTCTGGCTTTCTGGACCACAAGTCTCATCCAAAGGGAGCTCAAGTTCATCAGCTGGACTCCAGCGATCTTGGAGCGGACTTTAACTATCTGATTCAAACTGCTTCCGTCCTTAACAGACAATCCATTGAACCAGCATATGAAAGAAAATGTTCAAAGACTGTTAATAAGGAATGAAAAAAGCAGGATAAGATGCCCTCAGAGACACTGTGGAGTTCAGCTTCTGCAACAAATGAATTCTTTGTTGGCCCGGTTTAACTATTGACTCTGTGTTTTGGACAAACTCCAGATCAGAGGCACAAGATACTTGTAGAAGTCCACAGTTTCTACGTCTTCACCACGAACCGTACTCGCTTTGGGTGAAGACCCCTGGCCAGTCCTCCTTCTTTTTTTAGTAACTCAAGTTTTTATTTGATGCATGACAGTTAATATGGTATTACATAATTACATTGATATTGAGCAGGGCCTTCATATACAGATATAAAATAAGTGGTGTCAATAATATTACATGATCTTACACAAAAAGTATGGAAGTGTTTACTGGTAGGTAAAGGTTAATAAATAAATTCATAAATAATAGATGATTATAATCATAATAATAAGTAACTAGCTCATGAGTAGATCAAATAGTATGGATATTTAGGTTAAATACACAAGTTCATGAATCCATAATTTTATACAGTACAACAAAATATCATACAAACTAGCTCAACTGTCATCTTCTTGATTGACAGTAATATGGGACCAGAATGATTCCCAATTTGATGCTGTAGTACCATCCCTGTTGTTAACCTCATAAAGCACGCCAGTTCTTCTGAAGTCAATGACCTTTTCTTTGGTCCTTCGGACATTAAAGTCAAGGAGATTGTTGTCACACCATTGAACAAACTCAGACAAAGCATCCCCATGGCCTGTCTGTGACCCCTGAAGAAGAGACAGAACTTAAAGGAGATCTGAAAAAGAAGACTTTTTACTGAAGCTATATTTTATCATTGTAACTGTACTTGTACTTGAGTAAAATGCTTTAGTACTCTTCACTCCCCTGGTTATACCTGGACTGTACCAGACTTTTACACTGCAAAAAACTGAAATCTTAAGATGTGTTTTTCACTTACTTTAAGTAAAAATTTTCTTATTATTCTTGATATTAGCCACATTCAACTGGTCCGTCCAGAAAAATGTCTTGTTTCAAGTTATTTAAAGACAAAAACGAGGTCTGAATTGCTTGTAACAAGTAAAACTAATCTGCCAATGGAACAAGAAAAAAATGCTTGAAAATTTGCTAAAACTAGAATAATGTCTCAATACAAGTAACTTTTCTCTTGTTCCATTGGCAGATTTTTTTTACTCGTTACAAGCAATTCAGACCTAATTTTTGCCTTTGAATAACTTGAAACAAGACATTTTTCTGGACTGGTCAGGTGAATGTGGCTCATATCAAGAATAAATAGACATTTTCTACTGAAAATAAGTCAAAAACGCTTGGTAAGATTTCGATTTTTTCCTGTGTAGAGGTCAAAGCAAATCTGGCCTCAACAGACTCGTTATTCAAGCAGCATGTGTCTCATTTTTTACCTAGAAGACTGGTGTCTGTCATTTCTTTCCATATCTTCCAGCAGTGAATGAAGTCTTTTGAAGAAAGTGGTCCTGACTCAACTTGGACATAAACATGGAAAAGATCTTTATAATTTGAACTACATTTCAAGTCCATCACTGTTATGATGCTTTGTTACTTTTCCCACCAGAGAGCTCCAGGATGGTGGGATCTGACACAGCTGGCTCAGGGTTGGACTTCATGAACCTTCTTTGCTCTCTGACGTCTCTCTCATGAAGTCCATGGTCAGAGCTAATATTGATAAGTCATCTGGTGCCGTTGCCCCTCCCATCACACACATCAATAGCAGACCCACTGTGGAGCTGTCATAAGTGTGAGATGCCTTTCCCCAAGTTGAGAAATTAGTTTGGACAGAGCACCCTTGTTTACAAAAGAGCCAATTAGTCCAGCATAATGCCGTCTCCAATTAGATTGGCATGGCTGGCTCAGAGGCGGACTCTGCCTTTGTCCTGCAGATTAAATCCAGCCACAGAGGCAGGCATGCTGCTCTGACTGAGCCTCAGGCTGCTTCTGCTCCCCGCGCCGTGCCCTCCAAACACTCACACATACAAGAGCCCGATGCAGCGATGGCCCACTGCTGAGTGCAGTTTTCACCAGCCTTTCCAGCCAATTTTTTTTAGGGCTCCCAGCTTCATAAATTCCCCCCCCTCTTATTGGCCGGCCCTCTGGAGGGCAGAGCTATAGGCAGACCTTGGTGTTTGAGAACCACCCCTTCAACATGTTAGTAATTAATAGGGAGATCTGATGGAGATCATATGAATATTTAGAGGTTTGAAAATCTGCATGATTAGTCTGAACGTCCAGCATTGGTACTTTATATTTACGGTTATAATAAAGAAAAGAAGAATAGTCCCTCTTTAATACTCTTTCCATTGGTGGGTCTTGAACGTTGCCTGGCTGGGGAGGCTCAGTGTTGGGGAATGAAGCCTAACACTGTGTTTATTCAGCACCATGTATGCAGAAATCATTCCACAGCACATACTCAGTTCATGACCACAGTGGTGTGACACCTTTATTTACTTGAACCACTTCTTATCTTAAGTAAAGAGAGACGTATGAAAGGAACTGATCAACATCTGTTAATGACCGTGTTGATATAGTTTGACATGAGTGCAAACAGAGAGAGAAAGGGAGAGAGCTTAACAATGGGGAAGGCAATAATCCCAGAACTAAACCAGACTCCCTAAGACTGAACCAGCTCTAACTGTAAGCTTTATATAAACTACATTTC
Source organism: Halichoeres trimaculatus (assembly GCF_033239565.1). Lineage (NCBI taxonomy): Eukaryota > Metazoa > Chordata > Actinopteri > Labriformes > Labridae > Halichoeres > Halichoeres trimaculatus. The sequence goes on from NW_027437181.1 coordinate 37,700,413, forward strand.
TACTTTTCAGTAGAAAACAAACCGATTGTTTCAGCTGGAGTATAACATGTCCAAAGTGTGTATGGAGGCTGAGATTTAAAACAACCCCTCCACTGGTCGACACCTCAGATGAATACATGTAGAGCATTTAAAATAAGCACCAAAGATGGCGACAAGAGACATGACTTTGCCTAACTCTGAGGTAGAACCGTTGTAGGTTGAGGAGAGATGTGAGGTCGACGGCTGTGAAGAAATTGCTCTAATGAGTCATAAGAGCACAAAAGTGCAGGTCATGGAATGGGGAGGGGGTGCTAATGATGGTGGAGCTGCAGGAGAGAGACATAAACATCCTGGCCAATTAGCTGATGACCACTGGTATGACTCTGCTGGATACAGTCTGAGCTCTCCCCCAGCATCACTTTCTTCTGACCAAGCCTGAAAAAACACCACAACCTTTGACCCACAAATACAACAAACGCAGGCCGAGCCACATGGGCTTGTCAAGAAGCTTTGTTCAACAGAACCAAGAATGACCCCTCCATGACCCACTTCTCATTCTGTGGGAGCCACTGTCAGAGAATCAGTGGGAGTCACAAACATCTGATCCTGATCAGTCACATCAGTTCAGACCTGTGACGACTCTAATGCTCATGTTCACTCTGGAATAAGCAGTAGACCAATCACAGGCCATAAGCGCTGTGATCAGTCTGCTCTCCAGCTACCTGAACATTTCCTCTTTTTCTTCTTTGGGATAAATGGAGTTTGAGAAACTGCTGCTCACACTCCAGATGAGGGCTGGACCTCTGTCCCCCCTAAACCCTCAGACTAAACCAACATCTCCTTGAAAGGGAGTGGGAGCATTAGGCTACAAGGGCTTGGTTTTTCCTTCTGTACCATCTCTCTCTAACTCTGGTTTTTTATATTCCATGCCATGGCATTTGTCTACTCTGCCATGCTTGAGGCATCCTCTGGGAATGTGATTCATTTCCTAATGCTGTGAACTTTGGGTAATTCTCTCACACATAGTCTGCAGATACGCTTACTCATGGAAACAATCAATTCACTGCAAAAACTGAGATCCAAACAAGTATTTATATCTTTTTTTTGATTAAAATTCATTTTATTGAACTGATATGAGCCACATTCACCTTACAAGTCTAGAAGTATGTCTTAATTCAAGATATCAAAAGACACAAATGTGAATAGTGTATGAATATCTTGGAGTGCGAACAAAAGAATCTGCCAGTGGGATAAGAAAAGTTACTTGAATTAGTTTCAGGAAACGAAACCATTATTTTTTTTACCCCACTGGCAGATTTTATACTCACTCTAATCTCTGCATCATTTTTGTCTCTAAAAATCTCAAATTAGGACATTTTCCTGGACTTGTCAGGTGAATGTGGTTAAAGTGACTGAGAGGAGTTTGAAAGTGATCTTGAAAAATTAAAATTAGATAAACGTTCTGGGTTCTTCTTAGCTTCCCAATCAGGTTAAGCATGACTGAATTGATCTACATCTTGCCGTCGCCGGCCGATGAAGTTTATCAGTGAGAAGAGAGATCTGTGTTTTTCTCTGCTGAAAATGATTTCTGTGATTAATTCTGTAGTGATAGTGGCATCTGGAGCTGAGCTGTCAGACAGAAAAAGGACAGAAGAGCAGAAGAAAGATAAACAGGAGAGAGTTAGAGCACAAGCTAAAGGCTAACATAGGAGCTAAGCTGTTTGTGCTAATGTTGATTCCAACCCAGATGCAGCAGTTATTCTGCAGTGGTCTGTTCAAACTTGAGAGACTATCAATAAAATGAAGAGTGAGGTTACGTTAGCTCTGATTGGTAGATGACTGGCAGGACATAACCAGGATTCACAAACGTCACACATTTCTGACATGTCTTGGAGCACCTGGCTGCCAGCTCTTTGTATGAACAGCTACTAAACTACTGTACGAACTGACAGTTTACTTCTTATCACAGTAGTCTCTGGTTACATCATAGCACCAGGGGTATAGGTGTCCCAGTCCGATATTAATATCGGAAATCGGTCCGATATCAGCAAAAAAGCAAATATCGGTATTGTATCGGAATGCATCGAAAATGTCCGATATTAGCACTCCGATATAAGCAGTCTATTCCAGACTCCGCTCTTGCTGTTTTTATTTGATTTATTTAGGTTATTTTCTGGGTCCTCTAATTTATTCTTTATTTTATTCAATTACTAGTATTTTTTATGTTTAATATTAAAATTTCTGTTACCCATTGGTTAATGATGATTGGGTCAGTTTTCCCTCATACCTACTGTTGCTGATTACTGTTCTTTGTTTGAATAATATCACTTAATCAAGCCTTTTCTAACATGTCAGACAAACTACAAAATAAGTCATAAAAGTATGCATGTTTAATGCTGATATCGTATCGGATAAATATCGGTATGGGCCAATACTCAATGCTGCAGTATCGGTATCGTATCGGAAATGAAAATGTAATATCGGGACATCCCTAACCAGGGGTGCTAGTAGTGCTACGTACGGCACAAACTTACATTTGCTTGTTGTCACGTTTAAACAACAGCACTACGTAACTGTACTGATAAATACTTTACCTCTCATGTTGTATCCTGTAAAAAAGTTGACTTGAAGAAAACTAGTTCAAAAACAAACAGGCTTGGTTAAAAGTCACACTTTTAGGACAGTGTGTGTGCGTGCGTATAAACCAGGTTTAACTGTGACTGACGTCCCCCCGTCATGTAGTGCCACTGTGTGTCCACCAAAGCTCCCCCTGTAGAAATCTAACAGCAAGTAAAGGGGTAATGTACATCCTATGAGTGAGGCTAAAGCTTCCAGTCTTGCTCTTTAAGTCTCTGAGTCTAAATGCTTGAAAGCACTCCCTGAAGATGAACTCGATTTGCTCTCCTCTCAAACCTGATCAGATGAACCTGGAGTGTTTTCTGTTTAAGGAACATCCAAACCTGGGATGTTGCACATGCAGTGGTGGGATTCACCTGTGAAGTCATAGATCATTCAGGACTCCTCTTAATGACTCTGACTGTGTTTTGGTCGTCTGGCAACCCTCTGGAATGTACTCCAGAGGGCTGCTTGTGTTTCCTTAGGAAAAGCAGACTTGCTCAGGGAGTCATTGTGATGCTATTTATCTTCAGGTATTGATGTCCAGGGCTTTCTTTTAGCCTGTCCTGTCTCAGCCATGCTGGCAGTACTCTGAAATTAGTTATTGTAGCGTTCTGATGCTCCTGTCTTTCAGAGGAAACCTGCTCAGCAAAGCAGCTGTTCAAGTGTTTACATGTTAAGTCTCTTGTAATTTGAGGAACAGCCGGTTTGTAAAGCTCAGAAAGGCCTGCAAACACTCTGAACTGGACTCTTGACTGGGTGCTGCTGGACACACCTTAGAAACCTTTATTTGGAGTTTGGATCAACACCCAACAGAATGTATCTGTTGTGAAATTCTTTGGCACATCATTAGGTTTTGTTTTTTAAGGGATCTTAAGGTATGATTGATCGTATGAGTTGTACCTGAGCTTTCTCGCGTTGTACACACAGTAGACTGTGTGAAAGGGACAGAGGAAGTAGAAGATATTTCTGGATCTGATAATAACACTAGCTATTGCTCTGAGAAGGAAGTCTTCACCTGAATATTTGATGTCAGTTCTGCTGCTCTGTAAAAACTAGAATTTAAGCTTGATCATTCAGGTACAAAGATATGATGAGCCAAAACATTTTTATGTTCACAGTTTTTTGTTGACCTTTCATTGAAGGACCTTGCCTCAAAATCTTGTATTTGGGGTTCAGGCAGGGATTGGATTGCTCGGGTAGAAGGGCCTTTCTCCCTAATGTGCCTCCGAGGTGCAAGGGGTCATCAGCTGGGAACTACCGCTCTTTGGTGTTTTGTCCCTTCAATCCCAGAACACCTCCTGGTGGTGGTGCAAGGCCAGGAATGCAATGGGACACAACCGCTCTAAATGGCGTCCCAGAATAACTTTCTTCTCAATCATGAGACTTTTATCACTCCTTGAAGTAGAAAAATAACACCTAAGAAGTGATCCAGTTACATTAAGAATGTGTGTGAGAGAGTCTTCAGTTAGTCCTTGCAGTAAAATGTTACCTGGCTGTTTGTTACTCTGCTGACTTATGAATGACACAATGACTACTGTTCATCTGAAGATGTATTTATTGATATAAAAGCCTGTTACTGACACTTTTTTCTGTGTCCTCAGATGCAGCAGCTCTTCTATGAGAACTATGAACCAAACAAGAAAGGCTACATACGAGACCTCCACAACAGCAAGATCCACCGAGCCATCACCCTCCACCCAAACAAGAACCCTCCCTATCAGTACCGCCTGCACAGCTACATGCTCAGCCGTAAGATAGCAGACCTACGCCACCGAACAATCCAGCTGCACCGAGAGATCGTCCAGATGGGGCGCTATGGAGCAGCAGAACCCAGCAGAGAGGACCTCCAGCTCGGCATGCCCCCTTCGTTCATGCGCTTCCACCCACAGCAAAGAGAGGAGGTCCTGGAGTGGGAGTTTCTGACAGGGAAGTACCTGTTCTCATCTTCTGATGGTCAGCCACCCCGCAGAGGAATAGACTCCTCCCAGAGGCAGGCCCTGGATGACATCATCATGCAAGTGATGGAGATGATCAATGCCAACGCCAAAACCAGAGGCCGGGTGATTGATTTCAAAGAAATCCAGTATGGCTATCGGAGGGTGAACCCCTTATACGGAGCAGAGTATGTGCTCGATCTGCTGCTGCTGTACAAGAAGCACAAGGGAAAGACCATGACGGTACCTGTGAGGAGGCATGCCTATCTACAGCAGACCTTCAGCCAGATCCAGTTCAGAGAGGAGGAAGAGATGGATGCCAGAGCGCTCGCCAGTCATATCAACAAAGAATCTGACTCCCTCTCCTTTCTGTCCAACTCCCTGAAGATGCTGGTGCCCTTCAAGCTGGCCACGTCCAGCCAGGACCAGAGGGAACCCAAAGAGAAGAAGGTCAACATCCTGGTACCTCTCTCAGGACGCTATGACATCTTTGTGCGCTTCATGGCTAACTTTGAACGAGTCTGCCTGATCCCAAACCAGAACGTCAAGCTGCTGATCCTGCTCTTCAGCACGGACAACAACACGGAGCGAGTCAAGCAGGTGGAGCTGATGAGGGAGTACCACATGAAGTATCCCAGGGCCGAGATGGAAATCAAGACTGTTTCCGGCTCCTTCTCTAGGGCTCTGGCTCTGGAAGTGGGTTCCTTGCAGTTCTCTAATGATTCACTGCTTTTCTACTGTGACGTGGATCTGCTCTTCACCAGCGATTTCCTAAAGCGGTGTCGAACCAACACTGCGCTTGGGGAGCAGACCTATTTCCCCATCATTTTCAGCCAATATGATCCCAAGGTGGTGTATGCTGGGAAGGTACCTAGCAACAACCACTACGTCTTCACCTCCAAGACGGGCCTGTGGAGGAACTATGGTTTTGGGATCGTCTGTGTCTTCAAAGGAGACTTGGTCCGAGCTGGAGGCTTCGACACCTCCATACAGGGGTGGGGACTGGAAGATGTGGACCTCTTTAATAAATTTGTCCAATCAGGGATTAAGTTGTTCAGAAGCACAGACACAGGGATAGTGCACATCCATCACCCTGTCATTTGTGACCCCAACCTGGAGGCAAAGCAATATAAGATGTGCCTGGGCTCCAAAGCCTCGTCGCACGGCTCCACCCAGCAGCTGGCCGAGCTCTGGCTGGAGAAGAACGACCATGGCTTCAGGAGACTGGCCAGCAATAACGGCTCAGAAAGGACAGCGTGAGAATGCCAAGCTGTCACAGACTTCTTCCTCTTAGTGGTGAATTCACTACCTAATTTATTTTTTACTGAAATGAAAAACTTCATGGACATATTTTGAAAATATGTCTGTTTTTTTTATTAAAATATGAAACAGATATGCCATGGACAGTCTGGACTCTCAAATGATGAAATGGAATATTGACCAGTATTCTTGTGTCAGCCTGATCACAGCCAGCCTGAGGCTTATCCAGACTCTTACATGTCATTCGTCTGAAGTGGGGGCAGGGGGTGGGGCTTGTTTAAAGGAGAATTTCAGTATTTTGGGCACTATTTTACAAAGGTATTGTTCATATTGACTAAAAGGTACAAAATGTTGCTGCTGTGTGGTTCTGCAGCATAATTCTGGTATGTAGACAAACAGTTTCTGTTGTCAGTGACACGCTCAGATCATCATTCCAACATTAAGGAAAATAAACCTACAGAAATAGCTCTATTAAAGGAAGATTTGACCCCTTAAGGGACTCTGAAGCTGCTGGACTGTTTTGACAAAAGCTGAACCTCAAGAACATGGGAGTTGCTGGTCTACCCCCAGGTTTGAGGGGGAACACTACAAGGCCCATTGGCCCTGCAGGACACCTTCCACTTGAGGAAATCTGCAGAAAGTCCAAGCCTGCGTGAGTCAGTCAGACTCCTGAATTAGTAAGAGAAACCAAGGCTGTGATAAAAATGGCTGAAGCTCTCTGTACCTCAGTGACCATCATGATCCTTCTCCACTTGTCTGCTCTGTGGAGCACAGAGGTACCACCTCGCCGAGCAGCAGTGCTCCAAACATGATTGTGATGGTTTACAACAGACTGAAACAGCTGTTCATCAGTGAAAACTGTAGTCACAGCCCATCAAGATCAAGTTCATTCCTTTTCTTTGGTTCACATTCCAGTTTCCTCTGGCTTCACCGTTACTGTCTCTCCCGGCGTTTTACTGATTTCTCTATTATTAATTTCTGTGAACCCAACTGCTGGATTTTATATTCTTAAATCACCTTTTGCTGTCTAATTTATTGAATTTGCGGTCTCCATTTTTCTACTCTGTCTTTTGAAATATGTATATTGGAAAGATTGTATAACCAGATATGGTGTAGTTTTTTTTATCATTTCCTTTTCTTTTTAAACTCGTTATCACCAAAGAGTTTGCACAGTCTGCTTTGTGTATCATGCCGTGAGTGTGTGTGTGTGTGTGTGTGTGTGTGTGTGTGTGTGTGTGTGTGTGTGTGTGTATGTGTGTGTGTGTGTGTGTGTGTGTGGGTGTGTGTGTGGGTGTGTGGCAGGCACAGACATGAATCTGGCTGTATAATGGTGAAGATCAAAAGCTTTGTGAACCCGGGCGTCTCTTCTCTGCTGGGTGAGGCAGGAACCCGCCTTTCCTCTGGAGGCTCGGGATGGGAGAGGCGCTCCGGTCGACCAGCTCATCAGCGTCTCCCTCATTAATGACTTTGATTTTGAAATAAGTGTTGTGGCTGGTCCCGGTCTCTGCTGAGCTGTGATGATTTGTGTTACAGACTCTGTCCCCTCTGCTCGTGTTGTTCATGGGCAGGTACTGTACGTGTTGAAGCCCTGCTGGCTCCTCCTCTCCCAGCTTTACAACATGAATGACTGAAGTTTGAGATGATGGAGCAGGATGAGTGACTGCAGTGTCATCAAGGTGTTTATTTTCTTTTTTCTGTTTTTTTTTCTTCTTTACACTCTGTCCTTCTGGACAGGGGTTCCTATTTAATAAAAAAATAAAGTCAAAAGAGAATAACTGCTTGGCTGCTTTTGTGAGGCTTTTATCCATCTGTCCTGGTCTGAGTTCTCACAGGATGAGTGTCACAAGGAACAACACGTCAAAGTCAGGAGACACCTCAGGGCCTTTTCCATTTATCCTCTTTTCAATCTCCTCCCTAAGCTTTTTGTTCAACTCTTGAAGTTTCACAGATTACAGAGGGGAACATGACAAAACTTTTTCTTTCTTCACTTTTAAGCCTTTTCTGGTTTTGTCCTTTTGTCATTTCCTCTGCTTCATCCTGAGCTGCTTTTCTGCTTCTTGTCTTCATTTGCCTCTTTCTCAGCTTTAGTACCAGTTTCCTTTAAACCTGAGCACTAACCCTGAGCAGGCCTAAATGACTTTGGACACGCAGAGTGTGAATGTGTGAGTCCATGAAGCCTTGGTTTGTATATGATATGGGAACACATTGATAAAACATCTTAATGAAATTATGTCAGTAAGCCACACTGGAGGGTCTGTATGCACGATCAGTCTTTAAACAAACAGGACCATTAGTCCTAACATTCTGTTATGGCTGTTTGGCAGTAGCGTTAGCCGCTTGTATGACTGCAAATAACCAGCCAGTTAACTAATTAGACCAAGAAAGCTGCACAGGTGCTGATCACGTCATAATTAAGAGGGAACCTCCTGGAAAACCCCATCAGACGAAGGCAAACTGCGCGTGTCTACCACTTATAAACAGCAATAAACCTGGTGAGAGGTCACAGTGTGACAGAGAGGATCGAGAAAAACATTTTTCAGCTGAAGAAATGAAGACTACATCACAAGAACACACAAACAGCTGTTACCAGTGAGTCAATTAGATAAACAAAAAGAAAGAGAAATTTTGGCGATCTTGAACAGAGTAAATGTGTGTGGTGTTTCCTAGCGCACAGTAGAAAACCTCAATAATAAAATCGGCGACATGAAAGCTGCTTTGATGAACAAGTGCCCCAGTACCTCAATGAATAACTCTTAAAGCAGTTTATGAACTCCAATATTTCACCACACACACCTTGGAAGGACCCAGACATAGAAAAGCAAAGAGCCATTCAAACTTGTTAATGTGACAGCAGTGAGCCTCGCTGGTTTGAGACAAAAAAAAATGTGTCTACTAAATCTAAATTTACTGTATGGCTACACATCCCCACCTTTCCAAAGGATTGTCCACTGTCTTTGCATTTTGCGTTTCAATCGATAACGCATTGCTAATATCTGCCTTTCAACAGCTGTACAGGCACTGTAATCCTGCTGTTAGCACCTGTTAGGTAGGGTATACCTCCTTTAAATTTAAAGCTCTTTTGGCTTGTTACCTGGCTCATGCAAACCACTAATCCATGTTTTTGTCACCATTAGTTCAGCCAGGATCCTTTTTTATCAAAAATGTATTGCAGTTAATTCAGTAAAAGCAAAACCATGTGGATTTACAATTACTTGCATAACAATAAAACATCAAGATTGATTACAACTGCTTGCATAAAATAACATTTACAATTACATTGTCTTAAGTAAATGATGACCAATGGAATTACAAAAGCTTAAAAGCTTTACATAATTGAACTTTGGCGGTCTGGCTCTGTTCTGGGACCTCACTCCCCATCACTGTGCCTGTGGGGTAAGCCTGAGGCAGGGAGAGGACTCTGTTCAAAAGAGTGTGGCACAGTCTATTTCATTTGATGCCATTCTTAATAAATTATGTATGTATATATATATATATATATATATATATATATATATATATATATATATATATATATATATATATATATATATATATATAGAGAGAGAGAGAGAGAGAGAGAGAGAGAGAGAGAGAGAGAGAGAGAGAGAGAGAGAGAGAGAGCCACAGAGACCAAACAAATGAAACTGAAAGACTCCGGGTCAGCTGACTGCGCGCTCCACTGGCCCACTCGAGCCAGTTCAATAATGCCTTTAAAAATAACACATAATCACACCATTTTCATACAGTAGTAAACTGTTGTTTTATCAGTGTTCGGTGTGAGATCATGCTATTATTGGCTGATACAGCAACAGTTTCACCTCTGTCCCTCTGCGTGCGCGTAATGGATGAAAGGCACCGCTGCAGACAGCTCCGCTTCTCTCTCCTCCTGTACCACCAGTGCACTAAAAACCTCAGATCAAACAACTGAGCACATGTGGTCCATCAGTCATTATTTATTCATCATTTCTTTTAAAGTTTACAGTTTGTGGGACCATGGTATAAGCGGATTAAACAACTCGGAAGCGTGCATTAGACCGTTCTAAGGCACTCCGCGGAGTAACACCACTCCACTGCGCGTCGTGATGTTCCCACTCCGCGTCGTGCCTTAGAACGGTCTAATGCACGCTTACTCGTTGTTTAATCCTTACATATATATATAAAGAGAGAGAATAGAATAGAATAGAATAGAAAATACTTTCTTTATCCCTGTGGGGAAATTCAGGAGTCACAGCAGCATTTAAGAAAACGAAAGTAAGAAAGTGTATAGAAAGTGCAAAAAGGTCCACAAGACAATAGATGACGACATCCTGTCCACCACTCTCCAGCCCAGCCAGTCAGCCACACCCATGAACAGCACGATGCCGCTGGGTTAGCACGGCTAGCTCGTCCATCTCACCAGAGATAGATCCCACGTTCCCAACAACGATGGATGGAAGGACAGGTCCACATCATTACCTCCAAGCTCATATCCGAGAACCAGCACGTCGACCTGACCTCCTCCTCACCTTGAGGGAAATCATCAAGCCTTACACTAGTTAGCACTGACATGCTACAGGCTACTAACAGCTAATTTCACATGTAAACAATGTAGCCATGGTTGTAGGATCTCCAGACAAACACAGGAGAAAAGTAGTAAAAATATCACTGAAGCCACAAAAAGTTTGGTGTCCATGACCAACAATGAACCATACAAAGTAATGATCCACTCCAAATACAAAGATCACGAAAAATAGATGAAAAAATTACAAGAAACGGACAAAGAAGAGAGAGAGGCTGCAACAGGCAGCTACTACTACTGGGGGGCTGCATACCCCCCAGAAAGTAGGTATCTGTGCCCCTGTGTAGCCTCCGTGGTGTCACACATTCTTCCCTGATATATGTTTCACAGTTTACAGTGTGGGAAATTTTATCCCCCCTCTTCCTGTGAGTCATTCTGAACTCAAAAAAAAAAAAAACAGTAAACCTCTGGACATGTTTTCGGAAATATGAGCTTCAACAAGAGATCTGGACGTGCTGCTATCAGGAGACACATTAGTGTCAGTGAATCTCTGTGCGAAACGACTTCAGACTGATCTCCTGCTTGTTTGACTGTGTCTCTGATCTGCAGCGAAGACATGATACCTGCCCTGTTCTGCTCTTAGTTCCCTTCTTTCCCCCCTCTGCTTCTCCTCCTCAGAAGAGAAGCAGCTCCACAGTGTTTCAGCTGAACAGTGCCGTTACCAGGATGCTGGAATAGGTGAGGTCCATGATGCGCACTGAATTTTTTTCAATGTTTTTTAATTTTTTTTTTAAGCTACAAGTCTCACAAGATGTTCATTGTTTAAACATCTTTTAATGATGTGAAATCAGAATTTTCCAAACAAAAATGTATATTTAAAAAAAAAAAAAATCAGCTTTTTACACCGAAGGCTAGCTGAACCCTTCGGACCAGAGGCATCCCACTGTCGAAGGATATTCTCCCAGTTCACCTCCACTTTCTAATGCACATGCATCATCGCCAGGCCTGTCAGTCAGTCTGTTGTTGGGCATGGTAGAGCTAAGCCATGCCATAGGTCTTGGCATGGCTGAGAATGACCTCTCACAGACACAAGTCGTCACTGGCAAGATTAGAAAAATCTTCAACATGGTATAAAATTAATATGACCTGAAAATAAAGCATGCGTCACGAGACTCAAGGTCCTCGAGTAGTCATATCATCGTGAAGGCATGCTCGGCCTACTGAAGAGCCAGGCGCTCATCAAAAAAGAAAAAAAAAAGCACCAGGTGTATAAAGTAAATAAACTGGCTTTGATCAGATGATTTGACAGGCAGAAATAGTGCCGAATTATCTTTTAAAAAAAAACCAACATATTGTGGTCACTTGGGTGTAGATGGGCGGGAATGTGGTCTACAAAGTGCTAATAACAAAAACACTCCAGTTTTTGAATGGGGTTTGGCCCACTGCCGAGGCAGGGTGCATTTGCGGGTACGTGCATCAGCTGATTAAACAGCTGTTCACCGCAACAAGCACACAGGCACAAACAGAACACAAAGCCCATGGATGTTTACCACAGTTTACAATTTACAAGCACGCTTCACAGTGAGGTTTCAAGTTTCTATGAGTTAATGCTTTATTCAGCTGGACATATTTGGCAAAAAAAAAAAAAAAAACTCAGAAATAAATAGGTGAGATCCGGACCTTGCTGACCTCATACCTGGCTATGGCCATGCAGCTAAAGTGTTGCACGGCACAGCTTTTATTTACAGATCATCCACAGCAGTGACACCCTGAGGCCATGTGGCCTGGAGCAGTTCCCCTCTGTGCCTCCTCAGTAATCCACATTCCTTAGCTGGTGTTCAGGTCCAGGGTTTTGACTTCAACTGCAGCAACCCAGATTGTACATTTAATTAAAACAATAAACACATCATATACATCAAATAAAGCAGCTGTGAGTAAATCCTGCAGGACAGTGTCACTGCAGAGTTAAAGCCCATTGATGCTCCAGTGGACTGTGTGTGTAACCCCCCGCTAGTGTTTGAGATGGAAGCCCTGCAGGGCTGCAAATCACCACCGAGATAAGTCAACACTCTGCTTTGTGTCTGCTGCGGAGCTGTAAGGCAACAGGGCACAGCAGGATCCTCACCAGCAGTGATGTCTGATGGGTCCATAAGACAGGTCCGTGTCATCAGAGCAGGAGCAGCGCTGTGTTCATGTGTTCATGTGTTCATGTGTTCATGTGTTCATGTGTTCATCTGTTGAGTTTAGAGAAATGAAGTCAAAATGTCAAAATTAAAAGCGCTGCTTTGCCTTCAGAGTTAGTTCTTGGATTTCAAACCTCAGGCCACTGACTCGCACCTACAGGTGTTCTGTTTAATAATCACTCTGACTTTAAATTATGGAGCCAGAGGAATGACTTCAGCGTAAACACCCGATGGAGTAAGGATTATCCCCGAGGTAAACATGCATCACCACCAGCACTGAGGTCAGCGCGCTGTTTCAGTCCTCGTTGTGATAAGTGTGTGGTAGGGGGTGCAGACTGTCACACAGAGCTAATGGCTGCTTTGATGGATGGGCCTCAGACATGTTTTAAAGACACACATGGAGACAGCGGGGCCTCAGTCACACATGCTGAGCCAGAGGCCCCAGTTTACTGCAGTCACTGGTGTGTGTGTGTGTGTGTGTGTGTGTGTGTGTGTGTGTGTGTGTGTGTGTGTGTGTGTGTGTGTGTGTGTGTGTGTGTGTGTGTGTGTGTGTGTGTGTGTGTGTGTGTGTGGAGCCTCTGCACACACAGAGCACATGTCTGCATTTTAACATTTCTACCAGATTAAATAAGAGTGACATGACATGTCTGGAGAGCAGAAGATGTTGTATCAGAGAGGACCTGATGGTCTAAATTAGGATGGAACAGACAGTCTTAGACCAGGAACATCATGAACTGGACTGAGAAGAGTCTTGGAGGTATTTCTTCTCGTCACACTTGGTTTAATGTGCTTATTTTAGAGATGGGGTATTTTACTCTTGTGGAGTTTATTCTGTCCCTCTGAGCCTCGATAGTATCTTTAAAGTGTTTACGACTTCAATGATCTCCATTTTTTTCTCCCTGGTGTTTTAGCTGCTGTCTCTTTAAGGCTCCCCACGCCACAAATCCCCTTCCCTCTAATTGGCCAGCCGCGATTACATCCCTCTGCTTCCCAGCAGCGCGTCCCCTCATGTCTCTGTCGGCTCTCCATGCAGCCGCGTCTCCGCTGCCGATCCCTCACTCCATACCAATGAGCGGTTCTACTGCTTCCAAGACTGCCAGGGGGTCTGCTGCTCTGTGACACTCTCTGGAGCTGGCGCTCAGTCTGGCACTTCGTCCCGCTCTCCAGCTGTTGCCTCCGACCCAGGCTGCTTCCTCCTGTCTTCTCATCCTGTTGGCTCCACAGCTGCACTCCTTAAATGTGCACACCGGTGTCTTGATTGCAGCTGCACACCGGTCTCTCCTCAGCCAAATCAGGGGGGGATGCGTTCAGGGCCCGCAGGAAACACAAACACTAAAACTTCAATAAAATCCATGCAACTAAAAAGGTTAAAACTGACCCTGTCACACTTGGTTTTAAAGCCAAAATACCCCGACACAGGTGCCGCCATTGTGCAGCCAGAGACCGTAGAGAATCTGAGTGGAGCTGGCTGACAAAAGAGTTTTTCTTTTTTTTATTTGGAGAATCTAATCTCTTCTTGGCCCTCCCTCCTGATATATGTCATAATTTCCCTATTTCCTAAAGAAAAACTACACAAGAACATCAGCTGTCAATTATCGTTAAACATGACATACAGTCTCCTTTTTAACCTGTCATAATTAAAGAAACACAACACAGCCCAATATCATCATATCACCACAGCAAAGTGTGGTGTTTTAATTTTTAAAGTTCGACCACAGCTCATCTGGAATGACCAGGGAGACAGAGTTTTTGACCTATACTGCAGCCAGCCACCAGGGGGAGCAGTTTCTGTGGGGATCTTGATTTGAGCTTGACAAGGTGATTGTTATTCTTCTTTTGTATGGACTCTTTGGTGAGGACAGACAAACCTAGAGCAGAATCAGACTCATGTTGAAGAATCATTTGCTAAGAACAACACAACAAATGGAGTAAATCCTTAATCCAGTGGGTTATACATGCCTGCTTCACCTGCTTCATCTGCTTTACCTGCTTCACCTGCTTCATCTGCTTTACCTGCTTCACCTGCTTCATCTGCTTCATCTGCCTCATCTGCTCCATTTGCTCCATCTGCTTCATCTGCTTCCTGTTCTTTACCTGCTTCACCTGCTTCATCTGCTTCATCTGCCTCATCTGCTCCATTTGCTCCATCTGCTTCATCTGCTTCCTGTTCTTTACCTGCTTCACCTGCTTCATCTGCTTCATCTGCCTCATCTACTCCATTTGCTCCATCTGCTTCATCTGCTTTACCTTCTTCACCTGTTCCCCTGCAGGGAGGAGCCAGATGAGATTGTTCTGGCACCAGGTAAGGACGCCTCCCTTGGAGGTCTTCTGGGCACGTCCATCTGGGAGGGGATCCTTAGGTAGACCCAATTCATAATGGAGAGTTTATATCTTTAAGACAGTGGCGTTTTCTCCCGGAGGCCAAGGGAAGCCATGCTTCCTCTCTTTTTTCAGACTCCAGCTGTGTTTTAACGAAAACCCTCCTTTTTAACAGTTTCGATAATTCTTCTGTGTTTCATCACTGTCATCTCTTCCTTATTTCTCTCCTCTAATTATTGAGCACTTTACAATGTGTAAAACAGCGCCCTCCTAAATTGATGTGTGGTGAAAATATGATACTGCACACTGTTGTCCGCGAGGAAGCCAAGCCGAGTTGGCGTCCCTTGGTGAAAAAAAACAAAAATGATTAACCAATCAGATGAAGCTGGGGTCATGACACTGCTCACCTGTGATTGGCCAAGACTGTGTTAAGGGAAGCCACCCCATCTTTGGCCTCAAACCAATCAAACCACAGTATCCTCATCATCGTCAAGCCACTGAATGAAATCAGGGAGATTAGCATGTTACCAGTGTGCACGAAGCGGCAGGTTGTGCGTTTGAGTGGGCGGTTGAATGAATTAATAAGATGTTTAAGATAAGTCAAGAGGATCATGTACATGTGTGAATGAGTGAGAGAGCTAAAGGGCGTGTGTGGGTGTTCAAAGTAAGTAAAATGAGCGCTCTCTGGGCGCTCTAACAGGTCGTTCCATTACATGAAATAGCGATACAAACTGCAACATAGTCTTTTATGTACCCCACTCCCTAAAAAAAATACAGATTAGAGGCTTTGTCTCATTTGGCTTCCTCAAAAAAAATCCCCACGCCACGCCACTGCTTTAAGATGGTCCTGGAAGGCCTGGGTATCCCCCCCAGAGGAGCTAGAGGAAATGTCTGGGGTCAGAGGTCATCGGTCTTCATTGACGACATTGCTGTCCTGCGACCTGGACCTAGATCAGCAGTGGAAGATGGATGGACTAACCACAATTTAAAAACATCAACAAACCCAACATTCATTATAACGCCAAGGAAAACAAAGGTTTCTGGATCCAAAAAACACTGACGAGTTAGTGGATGTGGCATGGAAGACAAGAGAGACTGAGAGAGAGGTGAAGAAACACACAGACCAAACAGACACTGGTGAAACTGATGAGAGGACTCAGACAGGAGAGAAAGACCGGGGCAGGCACACAGGGAGCAGCAGGAGGGGCCACTCTGGATCAGGACTGATGGGATGATGACTGTAGGTGTATCTGAGCCATGGTAACCTTAAAAATACAGCAAGTTACACTACAGCACCAAGACTTTTACTGAGCAACTCACACACTGTGAGACTACATCAGTTTTTACATTAAAGTGATACTCCGGGATGGAACAAGTTGGGTCTTATCTCAAGGTTTAGAGCAGAAATTACTCCTACAGCAGTGTTTTTGTGCAGCAGAAGCCCAAGGCGCACGCACCAAACACCCCCTCCCTGCTCCTCTGACGGTTTCCTCTGCACTCAGACGGGGCCATATTTTCTTTGACCAAAAACACAAATAAACGGACTCCCACCAAAAAAATCTGATATTGGTCTGCATTCACACTTTAGTTAGAGAATTTTCAGCGCGTTACTTTCACACAAAAACACCGCTAAATAAGGCTCTAGTTCTCATCGTGTCTCTTCGTCCTGGCAGACTACCTGTGTTTGTTTATATCTGGCACGCCGTGCGGGCGCGGACTGATACACTAAGCGGCGAGCGCCTCGTAGCCAGCTGTGGCTCTGCAGTGGAGGTAGCCCCGTTTTATGACACGATGAGAACTAGAGCCTTATTTAGCGGTGTTTTTGTGTGAAAGTAACGCGGTGAAAATTCTCTAAATAAAGGGTGAATGCAGACCGATATCAGGTTTTTTTGGTGGGAGTCCGTTTATTTGTGTTTTTGGTCAAGTAAAATATGGCCCCGTCTGAGTGCAGAGGAAACCTGCAGAGGAGCAGGGAGGGGGTGTTTGGTGCGGGCGCTCTGGGCTTCTGCTACACAAAAAAACTGCTGTAGGGGTAATTTCTGCCCTAAACCTTGTGATAGGACCCAACTTGTTCCATTCCGGAGTATCACTTCAAGGTCTTTGAGGGGAGCAAAGTCTGTTTCCGGTTGAACATCTAACTCTGCAGGGGTTCTTCCAGTAATGGTGTCAGACAGAAATATCAACCTGAGCCTGCAGGGGACAAAAATCCTCTGTTTCACCAGGAACCCACAGGAACCCTCAGAAACAGTTTCAACACTCCTCGGTGAATCACATGTTCCAAATTTACCCAGATCCCCAGCAGATGTTTCATTAGACCTGAAAGATCAGATCATTCAGATCTGAATGACTAATGGTGAGGGTTTGTTGTGCTTTTTGTTTCTAACAAGATCAAATGAACATGAAAAACACAACTCTCTGTGCCGGAAGTTTCGGCACACACTGCTCCGTAAACATGATCTAGTCTATTTGGTCCATCCAGCTGGTCTGTTTTTATTCTCCACAGGCTGAGTCAGGAAACACACACCGTGCTCCATCCTCTCCTTCAACCAGAGATTATTGGTTTTCATTCAGTTTATTTCTCCTGTTTTACTGCACACACACACACACACACACACACACACACACACACACACACACACACACACACACACACACACACACACACACACACACACACACACGACAATGGCTCTGTTGTTTCCTTTGTGGTTCAATGTCCCAAGAAGGAGATTAAACTTACACAAGACTGATCAGTTCAACACCTTGTGTATGTGTGTGGTGTGTGTGTTGTGTGTGTGTGTGTGTGTGTGTGTGTGTGTGTGTGTGTGTGTGTGTGTGTGTGTGTGTGTGTGTGTGTGTGTGTGTGTGAGGCTAATTAACCATTGTTCTTTTCTTTTAATTTCTATTTCATTTTGACCTTTTGTTTTTCAGTTTCAGTTTTAATTTGTTGTGAAGTCAGTTTTCCAGTTTGTATCTTTAGAAAAGCTTAGTTTTAGAGCAGTTTTTATTAGTTTCAGTAGTTAAGTCTTTTTTCAATATGGGGTAACTGTCAAGGGTTAGATTAACAAATGTCATTAAAAGCAGTGTGTAATTAAAACCCCAAACATCATTCCATTTTGAAAAACATATTCAGCGAGGACAGTTCAGTCAGGACCACTTTGTCAAAATAATCTTTATTAACTTGCAAAGTATTATTTGGCGGTATGGTTCTGTTGTGGGATTCCCTGCTCTTCCACGTGCTTGCGTGGAAAGCCTGAGGCAGGAAGAACACACCTTCCTGCCCATCACCAGCCATCATGAATGGCATAAGCAGGGAGCGTAGCAGCAAAAATAAAACCCCCAAAACGACCACACCAGCATTCCCGGACTCTCGTTCAAAAGTGACAGGGGCTCTCCTCCCTCCTCCTGATGCTCCTCTTCTATCTCCCTAGGTTTTGGAATGTTTCAAGAGAACAGAAAGGTAATGACTGTGGACTCTTACGTCATTTATGGTGAGGTCTGAGAAGGATTTAAGATCATGATTCTGTAGTAAATTCTCCGCACCTTAAGAACCCATAAAAAGCAGTGAGGAAGACAGTTTCTAACAGTGAGTCTGTATATGACCCGAAGCACCCATTCCTAAAGTAAAAGATTAATTTGTGCAAAAGTGGAGGAATGAAAGGGAGACAAATGTCATTGCCTTGTGGTTTATCTTTTAAAGCTGTTTAGGAGAAGCTTAATGGATGGATTTTCTGGTAAGCTGTAGGTGGACAGGTCTGAGCAAGGCATGCGAAACTGGACACCTGCTAGGAGGCCTTTGGTGGAGGACAGCTGCATTTTTGGGACTCAAAACAGGAACCAGAAAGGCACAAACACTGGGAATATTTATTGGAAGTATGCAACAAAAAAAGAGGAACAAAATGCTCTGAAATAGGACCATGCAGAATCATACAACTTTAATGCAGATTTGCTAAACCAGAGCACATGCTGTGAGCAGCTGAAAGCATGTATGTCAGCGAGCAACCTTATTATCCAATCCTAGAATGTGAGCTGCATGAATAAAGTTCCTCAGCACGGATTCCCAGGATATACGCCTTAAAAATCTGTTTATAAATGGAATACCGGTACGTCGTTTGTTTATAATGTGGACAGCTGCTTCATTGTCACAAGAGAAAATAATTCCCTTCCTAGACCAGAGAAGACAGCTATAACGATTGGGTATATTACCATTCCAAGAAGAAGCACTAGCTGGCAGAGATGACAATTCTCTTGGCCATGCATCAGCGGACCACTGGTTATCAAAGAACCCCCCGAAACCCAAGGAAGGAGCTGCGTTGGTGAACAAACTAATGCCCAAAGAAGAGTCTGTATAATCGAAAGAAAAATGAAATGCCATTCCATTTCTCAAGCAGCAAAGACCAGAACCACAACTCTAATCTGCAACTTTCATCCAGAGTTACTGTGTCATGTAGCTTTCAAGTGATTTTGAAGCCTGGATATAAATGAACAGCCTTGAGGAATCACACGCATGATGAAATTGAGATGACCTAGCAGGGAGAGCAGGTACCTTTTTGAAATGGATTTTGGACCTTGGTTAATGGGTGATATGGGAAAGGAGTTTTACCCAGAGGTCTGACATGAAACCTTTCCTGACTTTAGAGTCAACAATTCCAGGCTCTTCCAGAGCAGACCGCAGATTACGCAGATTACTACATGTATGTGATACTTTAGGCAACCACAACAAACCAGCTAATAAATCCTTGAATCAGGCCAGTTAGAACAGAAAATAGAATAGAAAATACTTTATGTATCCCAAAGGGGAAATTCAGGAGTCACAGCAATCAAGAAAACAAAAGTAAGAAAGTGTATAGACAGTGCAAAAAGGTCTACAAAAAATAGATGACGACGGCCCGTCCACCACTCTCCAGCCCAGCCAGTCTCCACCTCCACAGGGTCCAGGACTGAGCCTCCCCAGAAGTCTGTTCAGTCTCTGTCTCCTGGATCTGCTCACAACAGGTGAAGCTCCTCCAATGGGGGGCCGGCGTCTGATGTCAGCTCCGTCAGCCACGTCCGTGAACAGCACGATGCCACTCTGCCCTCCGGCAGCCCCTCTGCCGCTGGGCTAGCAGGGCTGCCTCGTCCATCCCACCAGAGATAGATCCCACGTTCCCAACAACGATGGATGGAAGGACAGGTCCACGTCGTCACCTCCCAGCTCACACCTGAGAACCAGCACGTCGTCCTCACCTCCTCCTCCTCAGCTCGAGGGAAATCATGAAGCCTTACACTAGTTAGCATTGACATGCTACAGGCTGCTAACAGCTAATTTCACATGTAAACAATGCAGCCATGGATACATGTAGGATCTCCAGACAAATACAGGAGAAAGGTAGTAAAAATATCACTGAAGCCACAAAAAGTTTGGTGTCCATGACCAACAATGAACCATACAAAGTGATGATCCACTCCAAATACAAAGATGACGAAAAAGAGACGAAAAAAATTACGAGAAACGGACAAAGAAGAGAGAGCTGCTGCAACAGGCAGCTACTTGGGCAGCGCCTAGCAACGAAAAAAAAAAAAAGAAAAATACCAAAAAGGTTACCAAATAATTCTAACTTCTGAATGAACATAGCAGCCTTGGCAGCCTTTGTGGTATTTACAGAACAGAGTTCCACTGTATGTCATGGTGAGATCTGCAATGATGGCCAAATAAGTGTCTAGTTCAGCTCCATGGGATGGATAGACTTCGCAGATTACATCTCTGAACACACCAAAAACACCAATAAATTCTGCTAAAGTTAGAGTCTTTGAAAATCTAGGGTCACTATCCTTTAACATTATGGACACATCGCCACATCTACCACACGCTTATCTCTGACACCTGAGCACAGCAGGATTTTGACTAGATTGACATCATTACCTGCGAGGCTCTGGCTTCCCAGATTGCGGGAGATGACAGCAGCAAGGAGGAGGACTGGAACACCAGTTGATTGGGACTGCACTACCCAGGGTGCTGCGTGGTATTGTGATGCCGTCGAGGGGCATCGAAATGACGTCACTGGCCTGCTGAAGAAGGGGATGATGTCTAGATTCTTGAGTTCATGCTGGAGAGGGATGACAGCGTTGCTAAGATGGCGTTGTTTAGCTGTGCAAGCGACTGCTGAGGTCAGGGGTTTAGCTTTTTTGGCCAGCAGGGCGGAGGCTGGAGTCAGAGCGACTACTGAGTCCTGGGAGCAGGTTTATGTTTGCCGAAGCCTTCCGAGGAGCAGAGACAGGACGCTGCCAGGCGGGAGCTACGACGGAGAGAAGGAGCCCTGTCTTTATTGATGGCTTCCTCTGATTCAGAGATTTGATGAGGCTCCATCACAGGAAGCAGGAAGGAGGGTGGGCTAGAACTGTTTAAATAGCCCGCTCTGAATGCAATTTTCCAATAGGAAGCAGACACAGGAGTCAGCCAATCAATCAGCAGATCTGCACCAATGATGACAGCTAAGCTGCGACAGCTTGACGTGGTGGTCTGTCTGAAGTAACGCTACGCTTGATATGAACATCACTCTAAACACAACAATAAAACGTGTTCCTCAGTGTAACTCTGTCTGTCCACTAGGCCAACGGTAAAACACACTTAAGAGTGAGTTTGTGACTGACACAGAGAAAAAGTGAAGAGATTTTCTATGTAATTTTTTTTTTTTAGTTACTGTCATGTACTAAACTCACAATACAGTTAAAGTTTCTTAATGTTTTTTTTTTTTTTTTTTTTTTTTAAATTTTCTTTCAGTTTATGAAAATGTTGGGTTTTTTTAACTCTTGTTTCCATTTTAGTTAGTTTTCATTAACTTTGAGAACCCTGCTTGAGTCTGGGTCTGAGGTCCTTATGCTGGCCCCCTGTCTGTCAGAGAACAGGTTAAAATTCTACTGATGGTCGATGAAGCTCTGAAAGGTCTTCTAACCTCAGAACAAACCATCCAGACCCCTCAGGTCATTTGGACCAGGTCTGCTCTCAGTTCCCAGAGACAACAAAAACACCCATGAAGATTTCTGTTTCATGGCACAACTCTGCACTGTGACTATAATTCTTAATTTTAGAATGTTTTATTTTTTTTATTTTTTTATTTTTTTTTATTATTTATTTTATTTTTTTGTTTTATTTCCTTTTTTGTTTTTTAGTTTGCTTGACTATTTTTTTTTGATTGATTTTAAATGCTTTCTTTCAGTATGTTTTTGTAATGATTGTTTATATTGTTGCCAAAGTGTGCAAATGAGAAACATGCAGCATGATTTTTTCTCAGACTTATAGCTGGTGCATGCTCCCTCACTGAAGCTTGTACTTTAATGTCCTCAACAGTCTGAATGGAGGGAAATAAAAACCGGTGAGTGGACATCAAAAACAGTCTGAACTCACTAAGTTTTAAATTATGTGTTCTGGAAGTGGAGACAAACATCAAACTATCATGGAGCAGATCTGTCTGCTTCACAGGTTGGACGGGCCTGTGAGAACTAACTCAACAAAACTAAAAAGGTCACACTAACTTCTCACAACAAGAAGGAACTACTCATTCATTAAATAAAATGAGAAAGCGCTGTGAGTGATCGGGACACCTTTCACTTTTATATATTTGTTCGTTTAAAATGATTTAAAACCAGCACCAAAGTGGAAAGCTTGAAATATTTGCAGCAGTTCAGAGTGGATTAATAATCCAGACCATAACAGGCTGTTAATCCAGGTCCCACTCTTTGACAGAGGATAAACTCACAGAGACGTGTGTGTGATCCAGCCTGTGGTCATGAGCAGAGCTGCTCTGAAGGTCTGCAGAGGTTAAACCAGGACTGTTTATGATTTATTCATATCAGAGCAACAGAAGGCCGAGTCTACCTGAATGACAAAAGCATCATTCATGATACGAGCAGAGCCACCGTGCTGGCCTCTAAGCAAACTCCTGGCACCAGCTGTCATTTTTTTTTTTTACAGATGGCTGCAGGTACTGCAGGGAGAAAGTCTCTGTAGCTTCCTGTCTATCAGGATCATCCAGGGTCAAATGTGTGAGATGTGTTAAAGATTGAGCCCTTAGTGAAGATATTTATACTGCTGTCAAGTGAAATTTAATCAAGTTAATCACGTCTATTCTGTGCTTAAACATGATTAAACACGTGTTTCCCTTGGGCTTAATAAAGTCTACAGATAGAAAATCTATCTATTGAAATACTTAATTTTGTTTTATGTAGAGCTGCTTAAAAAAAAACCCAACTCAATATCTAGAGTAATTTCACATTTTCTTAAATAAAAAGGGCAAAAAGTTGCACAATGGACACAGGGAAGCTGGCTCCTACTGATAAGGATCCCTGACAGGGTGAACAGCACCCTGATGCTTATTTTACATCAGCTTTAAAGGGATGGTTCCGTTTTTTTGAAGTGGGGTTGTATGAGCTCTATGTGACCACTAAGGACATTAGATACAGTAGAAAGTTGTCTCCTCTCCCTCAGTAAGACACAAACTTTAATCGATGGTGACGAGGAAATAGACGCTAACAGGGAAATACCGTACCAAATTCAAAGACTATTTTCTCTGCCTACAAGAACTAAAATCAAAAAGTAATACCACAGTCTAAGAGTACGCTACATAAAATATTTTTTAAGTGCATTAAGTCTTCGGAAATATAAACATTTATCCAGACCTAACTAACTGGTCATGTGTCCTTCCGCACAGCGTTAGTGCGCTCCGTCCCCCCTCCTCCTTTCAGCTGTAGGGAATATAAACAAGCTATGCTTCGGGTGCCGGTTGTAGCCTCGTGTAAGTTTGATCCAGTATTGTAATTCTTTTGTTTGTACTCTAAGGATTGTGAGGCAGTGTAGGAAATTCAAAATGAGTGACTATGACAGTAACAATGAAGTTCCATTCACTTTGGAACCAAAAGGATACCTGTATGAACCGGAGTACACAGAAGAAGAGCTGCTACAGATGGCGACTGAAAGGAATACAGAGGAAACATCCACGGACACTGGACATCAAGATAGAGTCGGAAATACTCCGTGGTGTAAATGTCTGAGCTGTGACTCAATGCCCACGGATGCTGAGTGTTACTGCTGTCACGAGTGGAACTTGGTTACAGACACTCTTCAGGATTTGTCTGAGGAGTGAGGACACTGCTGGCTCTCAAGCCGTCTGTATAACTCATCACACAGATTTCCCTGCTCTTCTGAATTCTGGAGTGTCCTGTAACAGCAACAACAACAACAACAGCAACAACAGTCTGACAGCAGTAACACTCAGCATCTTGATGTCCAGTGTCCGTGGATGTTTCCTCTGTATTCCTTTCAGTCTCTATCTGTAGCAGCTCTTCTTCTGTGTGCTCCGGTTCATACAGGTATCCTTTTGGTTCCAAAGTGAATGGAACTTCATCGTCACTGTCCTAGTCACTCATTTTGAATTCCCTACGCTGCCTCACAATCCTTAGAGTACAAAAAAAAGAATGATTTGATTTTAGTTCTTGTAGGCAGAGAAAATAGCCTTTGAATCTGGTACGGTATGTCCCTGTTAGCGTCTATTTCCTCGTCACCATTGATTACAGTTTGTGTCTTACTGAGGGAGAGGAGACAACTTTCTACTGTATCTAATGTCCTTAGTGGTCACATAGAGCTCATACAACCCCACTTCAAAAAAACTGAACTATCCCTTTAACTTAAAGAGGGGTATTATGCTTCCCCATGTTTTAAACATGGGTTTGAAGCAACAATGGTGGATGTTCAGTCTGAGCGTGTGCAGATTTTCAAACCTCTGTGTGTGAGTCATGGGCTCAATCCCAAACCACCCCCTACACACTACCCCTTCACTACCGAGTGTCACTTCAAATGAAGTCACACTCCTGGCTGTGGAGGGCACTTCAATTGAAGGGGGAGGGTATAACCATTACCGGCAGGAATGGGAGGCCCTCTTCACTTCACCGGAACACGGAAAACCTCGTCGCCATGGAAACAGAAAGACGCTCCCCGTGAATGAATGTTACGTTGTGGCACAGATTGCGAGTCGCTATATCGCTGTCCAGGGTTGATAAGGTTGTATGTTTCCAAAATACGCTTAGATTGACACAGAGATAACAGTGAAACATGTGGATTTCATTGGGATAGGGCAGATACCTGCTCCCATGCCTACTGCGTGTGTGAAATGAGAATCATTGCCTGTTTGGAGCTGCACCGTCTGTCTCGTTTTCCTTCCTCTTTACAATCATACAATCGGAGGCCGTTTCAATGACAGGAGATATATTATACTCTTAATAATTTGAAGTGATCCCACATGTCTTTCAATGCTATCACCATCTGACATTTCCAGTTAAACAAATGAATTAATACTGCAAACTGCTCACATTTTAGGTGCCAGGGCTTAATGATCAAATCAAACGTCAGCATAGAGTAAGATTTGCTTGTTTCGTTTAATCTCTCTAAACCACGCTTCTTGTGAGTTTCTGTTAGTGTGATAGAGGTGTGGGGAACATACTTTACACATGTGGCACTTGTTTCCTCCTCTATTTCGCTGTTGCACTTCCTGTCAAAGTGAGCATCGATGCAGGCTCGCTGTTGAAGGGCTGAACAGTCCACTCCCCCTCCGCACTACGTGGTTTGGGATGGCCCTTAATGTGGCGGACCCTCCGCGAGAACGCGCAAAGGGAGGGTTAGTGTGTAGGGAGAGTGTGTAGGGGGCGGTTTGGGATTGGGCCATGTTGTCTAAAAATACCAAGATTTGCCCTTAACTCCACTCCGAACAGGCCAATCAGAGTGAAGGGGGTTTGTGGAGCGGGGGCCTTAAAGAGACAGCAGCTAAAACAAAATGTTTCAGAGGCTGGATTAAGTGTTTATATAAAGCCAAGGAGAAGAAAGCAGACTTTTTTAATTGAGGTTTAGTAGAGGTTGTAGCCAGCACATTTTTTTTTACACACTTTAACAATCTGTGTTTTCTTATCTGAGACTTTTTAAGCATCTCCTAAAATCTGTTCTTCATTCATTTCCTTTCTGAGCTGCACTCAGCAACAGGTCAGAGCAAGGTTTGGTTTTTTTAGACAGCCTTCTCAGTTCTTCATACCAACAGGAGCCTTGTTATTAGCTTCCTCCTCCCGTCTGTCATCATCAGAGAAGAGCCAAAAATGTCACCTGACTCAGTGAGTAAAAGAGAGGAAACAGATCTATAATAAGAGCTTTATTCAGTATCATGTTGTACACTGTTTAAAACAATCATTCAGATAAATAAACAACCTCTGCCCCAACCTGAGTCTGTAGCATTCAGCTCCTTACAGGCACCTGTAGGAGTGCAAAGTATCGACTCATTTAAAAAAAACAGCTTCCTTAAAGATAAAATGACTGAAGTATGCAAAACCTGGGACGAGGGGCACAGGAGCCGATCATTTCTCCACACTCTTTAAAATCTTTTCACTTCCCTTTCTTGCAAAGGGTCCAGTTGTGAGTGAACCCGAATCCCTCTTAATAAAACAATTCCCAGAGTTCATTTGAGAAGTAGGTGTGAGCCACGCGGGCTGTGAACACTCCCTGAGCAGACAACCTGACACCTCCTGCTGCTAATGAAGCATGTCAGCCCTCATGACTCAGCTTCTGACTGTGCAGAGCTTCATGCATCATTCCTGCAGATCCACCATGCATGTGAAAGCAGCGTGAAGAGGTCTGAGCAGTGACCATGAAAACAGACGCGCTAATCGACAGAGACAGCAAACCAAGAGCAGATTCTGTGTCCTTTATCTGCCAGGACCTGCCAAACTCAGCAGGACTGGGTTACAAAATGCTCTGTTGTGTAATGTTTCACAGGACACAGATGTCGGTCTGAGGCTTGCAGGCTTCTCTGGAAATAAGGAGCAGCAGCCTGCATGCAGATTCATATGCAAGGGGGGTAGAGATGAAGTGTGTGAAAGAGTCGGTGCCACTGCCATCTGCCAATCACAGCTGTTTCCCTGCATTACCAGTGCAATCTTTTTAAAAACAGTCATTACTCGTCCCTCAAGAATGTGTGTGTCCAGGGAGCAGTGAGCCCAAAGTCAAATGAGGGAAAACAAAAACAGACGAGGAACTAAGTGAGAGGCAGCAGCTGGCGTCAGCTATCAGACACCTCTAAACCGCTGAGTTAGAGTCCAGGAGTTTACCCCAGGACTCCTCCAGTAGTGACTCATCATTGGGACTTCATGATTCTGTATGATTCTGATCAGTTCTGTTTGTTTCTGAAGTATGTGGTGAGGGACAAACAGCTGTGCACAGCTGAACGCTCCCCCCTCCTGGAATACTGGCAGTCTGTGGCTGAGCACTTCCCCGGCTCGTCCCCCGTACAGAGCTGTGATTCTGCAGCCGGCCGCTGCAGCACAACAGCTACCTTCTTTTCCTCATGCTGGTCTCCAAGCGGCCCAGCTCCTCGTAGGACTGGAAGAAGACTTCCAGCTCGTGGTTTCCCCAGCCTCTCCAGACACACAGGCACCACTCCATGTTTTCCTTATGAAAGCCACACACAACTGTGTCCTTTGCCACTAGCGCTGCCTCCTCCAGGATCCTGAGAGAAAGAGAAAAAAAAGTGAAAGGGAGGGAGAGCGGCGTCTGTGAGGATGTAGTGCAGGGGCGGAGCTGAATCTGGCAACATCTCCGAGCGCTGCAATTAGCTCTTCTCAGAGGACGGTGGATGGTTCTAGGAAGCAGTAACTGAGGACACAAAAAGTACCGTAACACCAGGGCCACTGTTTGTCCACATGCTGGTGAGGAACTGACGCTCTGTACCTGTCCTCAAACCTCCTCTGGAAATAACACCCAACGCTGACTTTAATTTATGGAGGCTGTGACCCAAAGCATTCTGGGAGACAGGGGGGCTTTTGGTGACCCAGCATCCATGTATCACAAAGAACAACCCTGAATTATCTGCTTATGTTGTTGTTTCATCTTCCCGAGGTGTGTGATTAGCCTGTTAGGTGATATACAGCCGCATGATGGAGAGAACAGGGGATGGGATTTATTTTTGGAATATTTGAGATACAAACGACCAAAAGTTAAAGAAAGTTTTTGTTTTGTTCTTTTTTGTTCAGATCCTTTGAACTGTTTCAATATCATTGTCTCCTTCAATCACTTTCTGCAAAACTTTGTGAATCCTGGCTGATATTTCAGATTTACTCTTAATTAACCTTTTTAAACCTTTATCTTTATAACTTCTGTCTTTGGGCTACTTGTAGTTAACAGAACTTAAAAAAGAAGAAAAAAAAACTACCTTCACTTTAAGTCAAAACTTTTTCTCTTTAAAGTCATTCAAATGGCCCACCAGAGATTGATATTAAAGTTATACAAAGTGTTCAAATCTGCCATATTCCTCTCTCTGAACACCCCAATGTAAAGTCTTAGTGGACTCTCCTCAGTGTAAAGCTGCTGTGCTGTCCCTGATGATACGTAGAGGTAGTAAAGTTGGCTACGCAGATTAAAGTGGAGCTACAAAAGAATGATCCTGACCCAAAGTCAAGAAGAATAGAACAATAAAAGCACCATGGACACAACACAACATCACTTTTACAACGGTCCTTAAATGCAACTGCATAAGGGTGACCAGGTGTCCCACTTTGTGCGGGACAGCACAGCATTGTAATCACTTTTCTCATGTACTGCAAACTAGAGGTGTCCCAGTCCGATATTAATATCAAATATCAGATATCGGTCCGATATCAGCAAAAAAACAAATATCAGTATCGTATCGGAATGCATCTAAAATCTTTAATATAAGCAACCCATTCCAGACCCCGCTCCTGCTGTTTTTATTTGATTTATTTAGGTTATTTTCTGGGTCTTCTAATTATTTATTTTATTCAATTACTAGTATCTTTTATGTTTAATGTTAACATTTTTGCTACCCATTGGTTAATAATAAATGGGTCAGTTTTTCCTCATACCTACTGTTGCTGACTGCTGTTCTTTGTTTGAATAATATCACTTAATCAAGCCTTTTCTAACATGACAGACATACTACAAAATAAGTAATAAAACTATGCATGTTTAATGCTGATATTGTATCGGATTAATATCGGTATCGGCCAATACTCAATGCTGCAGTATCGGTATCGTATCGGAAGTGAAAATGTAGTATCGGGACATCCCTGCAAACTGAGACTATGTCCCACATTTGATTGGCTTTTGCGCTCCAAAGTGCAGCAGTCTCCTTTCTGAAAACATGATATTCATCCAGTAGTAAATAGGGCTATCACCATTGCACGACATATCATCTTTAAATGTACATGTGGTGTCAGGAGACAGGAGTTCATCAACCTGTCACCTGCGTCCTCCTTATCTCTGCCCACTGACATAAAAAACAAAGGCAAAAGCCTCAGACACTAAAATGCACATTTTGAAATTCTTTGATTCACAGCGAGTGTTTTGGAAACTTGATCAAATATTTCTCCACTGTGCATGGAGGTGAGTATGATGTGAAGCAACACTTGTCATGATGTCAAACCCACAAGAAATGGCTCATGCTGTAAACTAGGCCTTTTTGTTTTATTGCACACAGATTAGTCGACCGTTAGAGTTGAGAACATGCACTGAACACAAAAAAGACGGTACTCTAAATGTATACAATCACAATATTTCACAAGCTCTGAGAAACTTTAGGTTTCTTAGTTTAATTCTTTACAAGTAGATGTTTTTAAGTGATACTCTGGGATGGAACAAGTTGGGTCCAATCACAAGGTTTAGGGCAGAAATGACCCCTACAGCAGTGTTTTGTGCAGCAGAAGCCCAGAGCACACGCACCAAACACCCCCTCCCTGCTCCTCTGCCGGTTTCCTCTGCACTCAGACGGGGCCATATTTTACTTGACCAAAAACACAAATAAACGAACTCCCACTGAAAAAATCAGATGTCTGTCTGCATTCACGCTTTATTTAGAGAATTTTCTGCGCGTTACTTTCACACAAAAACACCGCTAAATAAGGCTCTAGTTCTCATTGTGTCGTAAAATGGCGCTACCTCCGCTGCAGAGCCACAGCTGGCTATGAGGCGCTCACCGCTTAGTGTATTAGTCCGCGCGCGCATGGCGTGCCAGATATAAACAAACGCAGGTAGTCTGCCAGGACAAAGAGACGTATGAGAACTAGAGCCTTATTTAGCGGTGTTTTTGTTTGAATTCTGAAAAAAATACATTACAGAAAAAAAATGCATCCCAAAAAAAAATGTGCACACAAACACACTCCTTATCCCACATGGGTTGTAAGCACCTATTGTAGCTCCTCTTCATCAAGGGAAAAATGTTTGTTGACGATCGTTAACCATCATAATTTTCACCAATGAAATCAACTTTGCTGCAAAAGGCTGCTGCAGATCCGAAAACATATTAAAAAAACCTCTCAGATTGCTCAGCTTATTAATAAAAATAATCTGCATCCCAAGTCAAACACAATTAAAAAGTTACCATCGTACAATGAACTTGAGCTGCCACCCCAAGAGCTAAGCAGCTAAGCCTGGCTCACACAACAGGATTTTAAAAATCTTCAAAGATCCTGAAATCGGGTTGTATCTCACACATAAGGAGAATCTTCACAGATCATCTTCTCTTAAATCTTAAGCACGCTCTAACAACAAGATTTGAACATACTGACCAGCACACACTACAGGATTTCACCGAGATTATTTAACCAGAGAGAGTGATGCACCACATGTGCTCAGTTGTTCGATCTGAGGTTTTTAGCGCACTGGTGGGACAGGAGGAGAGAGAAGCGGAGCTGTCTGCAGCGGTGCCTTTCATCCATTAAGCGCACGCAGAGGGACAGAGGTGAAACTGTTGCTGTATCAGCCAATAATGGCATGATCTCACACCGATCACTGATAAAACAACAGTTTGCTACTGTATGAAAATGGCGTGGTTATGTGTTATTTTTAAAGGCATTATTGAACTGGCTGGAGTGGGCCAGTGGAGCGCGCAGTCAGCTGACCTGGAGCCTTTCAGTTGCACTTTGAGCCGACGTTTGTTGTCTGTTGTCTGGTCTCTTGTTAGGGGGCTCTCTCTCCCTCTCTCTTGTCTGTTGTCATCCTCAGTGAGAATGAATATTGTAATCATCCAGATAAATATCAAACATGTTTGAAAATTATCGGGGCGGCTCCCACGAGTCTGAGAGACGATCGTGGGGCTGAAGATTCATCATTCACTTGAAGATAATCTTGCCCAAACCTATTTTAGTCCCCGACCAGATTTCTTCCCCGATTGTCGGGAGGACCAATCTTGGTTAAATCGGGCCAAGAATCCTGTAGTGTGAGCCAGACTATAGCAGGAAACCTCATCACCCCAGC
This sequence comes from Halichoeres trimaculatus, assembly GCF_033239565.1. NCBI lineage: Eukaryota > Metazoa > Chordata > Actinopteri > Labriformes > Labridae > Halichoeres > Halichoeres trimaculatus. Next base: position 37,731,484 of record NW_027437181.1, read on the forward strand.
TGACAGAGAGAATCCCCACAGAGCCAAGGTGATCTGAGGTAAGTCAAAAGAAGTTAACCAGTGCTGCTGCATCAGTGACATCTTCAGGTCAACCTTATGAAGGTCTATGTTCGGTCTGCCCAACTCTCTGTCACAGTTTCACTTTATTCTGGTGAAGCAGTGCCACATCTATTTAAATTACAAATCTAATTCACAGTCGTAAACTATGTTTTTGAACCAATCAAGAGACTGGTAAGAATGGCTCTGATGCACCCATAAGGTCAGGTTTTATCTGATTTAAGAGTCCACTGCAATGACTCAGGACTTCTTTGTACCTCTCAGTCAAGATGAAGGACACATATTAAAACATTTTGAAGGTTTTCTTTCACTCATGCGTGACGGGGTAAAAGTGAGCCCTCAGGGAAGCAGGTGACAGGTTGAAGAGGGCAGCTACAGAGAACAGAAGCCTCAGATCCTTACGGGTCTGACAAACCCCCTGACCTGAGCCTTGACCTCCAGTGTGCTGCCTATACTTCAGGTGCTCCGTGTAATAACTACTTATTAAGGACCCTGCTTGGGGTGTCCCTTTTATTGCCTGCTGCTAACAGGCCAAGCCCCTGAGCAGAGGTTCACACACATGCTCTTTCTGCAGAAGAAGAGCAGCTGCTGGCTTCTGGAAAGACATAATTACAGACTCTGGGAAGCAGCATAAGGTCATGATGAAAGATCCTGCTGAGCTTTATCCATTCTGCAGCGCTGCATTAATACACACTTCTTTTACTCTTCCTGTTCTGGTTCTGGAAGGGAAAACAGCTCCACGCGTGAGGAAGAAACCACACCGTGACCCTTCAGAGGTAGATTACACCACATGCTGGACTAACTAAAATACAAAGATCAGTCAAAGCTGCATCAAAGCTTCACAAGACAGAAAAAACAGAGTATGTCTTCATCATATCAGAGCCACTCGAATTGAGCCACATGCAACTGACGAATCCAGAAACATGTCTCATTTCAAGATATTAGGAGACAAAAATAAGTGAGGTAAGAAGAATGTGCTCGTCAAGTTTCTTGGAATTAGAAACAGTTTCTTACTACAAGAAACTTTTCTCTTACCCCATTGGGAGCATTTCAGACCTCAATTTTCTCTTGAAATAAGACATTTTTCTGCACTGGCCAGGTGAATGTGGCTCATATTAAGTCTAAAAAGACATTTCCTACTGAAAATAAGACATAAACAGTTAGATTTAATTTTTTTGCAGTGCAGGTTAGAACTACACCAACGACTGACCCACACACACAGGTGTCTTCTGGTACCCCTCCAGCTACCAGCCTATCTCACAAATTTATTCTGTTTGGGAAAAAATGGGGAGCAGAAATCCCCTCTTTAAGGTCTTTTTATAAAATGACACAATTTTCTTTTTTTTTCCCTGAACCACTGCATGAGACTGACATTTAGGTGGATAAAAAGTAGTTCCTCTCCATCACTCTCTGTTTTTACCTGCACTGATTCCATCCTCAGTCTGGGTTCACTAATTTGCCTTTTTTTGGGGGTGATAATGAGAACAGCAGCTATCCGCCAGCAACCACTAAAAATACAATGTGACCTTGTTACATCACCATCTCAGTCTCTGAGCAGCTACTGACAGTCTGCATGGGAAAGCAGGCTTCACAGCACCTTCCTGGTAGTTTCAGAGTTGATTGATATGATTCAGTGCGCCATTCACACTGAGACAAGAGTTAAACCAGCGGATGGTGGACTGCTGCTGCCCTGATCAGGCTCTTACTCACCTTAGGGACCGCAGCCAGGGCCACTGAGACAAGTTTTTAATAAAGTTTAAGAAAACAAAAGTGAATTTGAGAAAATAAATCAAAAACTCAGTCAAACCTCTCGACACACACACACCATCAGCTCACCCTAAAGAAGAGCATCCTGGAGGACTGAGGACTGCAACAACACGCCCCTTCAGCTGACCAGCATGGCACTGCATCTCAATGACCATGATATCTCCTCCACGCCTGCAAAACAAAACACACACACACACACGGAGTACATATGAGCCTGTGAAAAGTTTTTTTTTTATTCATTGCTGGTGGAAAGAGCGTATTGTGAGCTCCTTCTGAGAGTACAGTTATGGTTCAGTGATGATGAATTTTGATCCAGCTCAGGCCTGGACTAGGTCTTTGTCATGCTGCTGGGACACACTTATGTCTGTGTCACTCTGCAGTACTCCTCCAAAATACGTGTGCAGTGTTGTCTGTATGAGCGCCTGTTTCTTACGTGTTTCTAATGGTATATCTAAGATGTTGTAACTACTACGAGACAGATGTCTGTCTAACATGAGTCTGGTTCTGTCCGAGGTTTCTGCCCGTTAAAGGGACGTTTTTCCTTGCCATTGTAACTTGCTAAATGCTGCAAAGTCCTGTACTCATGGTGGATTAAGATAAGATAAGACTCCTTATCTTGTCTTGATGTTGGGTTTTTATTAACATTAACGGGTCTAGACCTGTAATTGATTTATTGATTATCGTGACAGGCCTAGATATGGGACTTGTATTCATTTTGTTTGATCTGTTAAGATCCGCTTCATGGAAATCTATTCCAATGTATGTATGCTGTCTTTCTTCTGCTGTCAATCAAACCTCATCACACCCACTTCCTGCTCACTGACACTCTCCTAGCTCGTGTCTTTGTGTTGAGTTTGTACAGTGATCCGTACCTAGGGATCCACAGAGTACCGTTCACTGACAGAACTGTGAACGCCTGCAGCTTTGGTTGTGTGGGGATGAAAGATCCTGCAGAGTTCACATCACACTCAGGGTCAATGGATGCCTGCTGGTCCTGGTCCTGGTCCTGGTCCAGGTCCCTGTCTGTCTCCTCCTGGTTCACAGATGGTTGCAGACTGCTGCTGGTGACCAAACCCAGGCCTGCTGAGCTGGAACTGTCTAACCTGGGCAGCTCCAGTGAGCTGCTGGATGAAACCGAGTAGTAGTCTGTCAGCGAGTCCTGATGCTGGATGATCTGAGTCCCCGCCTCCTCGCTGTAGATCAGTGTAACCTCTCCATTAGTCTGCTCCTCATGCTCCTCCTCATCTGTGCTCTTCAGATCAGTGGTTGTCAGCCTGGACACTGCTGCTGGACGCCGCACATTGAAGATGTCCCGAAGAGGATGGCTGTCTCCACAGCTGGAACAGAAACAGATCAATGATGACTCTGAGGGAGGCTGAATCAGGGTCATTGTGGGTACAGACTGACATGGGGCAGGTGAACTCTAATGGGTTTCTTGTTCAACATGAAAGACTTTCAAACATATCACTTGTGCTGTCACACAGCTTCACATGTTGGACTGATGAGGCTCTCAAACACTCATCATGGTCCAGATCCACTAACCAGTACTGGGCACACAGCTGGTAGGATGCAGCATGGTAGAGCAGCAGGGTGTTGGTGTGTTCATCCAAAGTCCAGACCGCCTCCTCTCCCCACAGGCTGAAGCTGGTTGTCATAGATACGATAGAGGACATGGGGCTGGAGGTCTCCACTCTCTGAACGGCCTGAAGACTCTGACAGTCAATGACCAGCAGACCCGGACCGTTGGAAAACCACAACTGAGGAGCAGAGGACAGGACTGAGAAAATGCTATCATTTGTTTTTCACAATTCTGTCATTTAAGACCCTGTGATTTAGGGCTGCCCAACCTGTCTTTAAAGAGGGCCACTTTGATTTAGTGCAAAGGACAGACTCTGACTGAGAGTTTTATTAACTGTGAAAGTAACATGTGCACTGCAAAAACTGAAATCTTATCAAGTGTTTTTGTCTTATTTTCAGTAGAAAATTCATTTTTAGACTCAATACGAGCCAAATTCACATGACCAATCCAGAAAAATGTCTTGTTTCAAGTTATTTAAGGACAAAAATGAGGTCTGAATTGCTCGTAACCAGTAAAAAAAAATCTGCCAATGGAACAAGAGAAAAGTTACTTGTATTAAGACATTGTTCTAGTCTCAAGGACATTTTCAAGCAATTTTTTCTTGTTCCATTGGCAGATTTTTTTACTGTTTACAAGCGATTCAAACCTCATTCTTGTACTCTGATAACTTGAAACAAGACATTTTTCTGGATTGATAAGTTGAAAGTGGCTCATATCGAGTATAATAAGACAATTTTTACTTAAAAAAAGACAAAAACACTTGATAAGATTTCAGTTTTTTGCAGTGTGAGCGCTCCATGTGTGAACTCTTTCTCTGAGTGGTTTCTGTAAAACCAGTCTCTCAGTGAGCTCAGACCTCATCTGTCCATCATCACAGATGAATGGAACCACAGCTCACCTGTCCCCCAGGTGTCTCTGATGCCAGATGATCAGTGGTTAGTTTTCTGCAGTGTTAGGTGCTGCGTAAACATCAATAAACTCTGCTTCTGACCACTGAACATGGTCTCCATCAGGGAGGAATACAAGGGAAATATGTTAGGATGGTTTTATGGCAGGATCAGGATCTGAGTTTAACCAGGATTGGTTTTCAGATTCAGAGGCTGAATTTCAGTGTACCCCCTAAACCCTGAGCTCTGAGCCCTTACAGACTTAGGACGCGGTCACACTGGCAAACCATGCCACGCTTGAGCAGGATTCACTTCTCTGCTTTGGCATGCTTAGGAGAGGTGGGCTTCGGCACTGTTTTCTTCATGCACAAGCACAAGCACACGGATAGCGTGTGCGATCCATGACATGTGATCACCCCGAGTGCATCTCTCGACAATCATTTTAAACAAAGCTGGTTGTTAGAGGGCTGTGTCGGGCCAAAACAACTCACCATAAGTCTAAAAGTCTCTAAAGTTGCAGCAGTGCTCTCTGTGTCACATTGTGCTGACTCTGATGAGATTGCGCTTCATGTAAACAGACGCTTCACAATGACGGAGGCGGGCCATGCGCGTGTGAGATACCCGCTAAAGGGGTAGTGTGACTGCTGGCCGTACTCTCCAGCTGGGGAAGAGCTCTGCCGGGGGCAGTTATGCTTAAGCACGGCACGGTTTGGATGGCCAGTGTGACCGTGCCCTTAGGATGCGGTCACCCTGGCCAACCTTATGCACGCTTCAGCCCTAAAGCACGTTTGGAATGGTCAGTGTGACTGCAACCATGCCGTGCTTAAGCACAATTCACTTCTCTGCTTTGGCATGCTTCAGAGAGGTGGGCTTTCGCATGGTTCCTGCAAGAGCACAAGCATGTGTGATCCATGACATGTGATCACTGCGAGCGCAGCGCTGCGGGGGGGGGGGCAATCATGCTTAAGCACAGCACGGTTTGGATGGCCAGTGTAACCGCACTCTTAGGATCACCTAGAAAGTGACTGAGTGCATGAGTCTGCTCAAATGGTGTAACTGGGATTGGGACAGCTTCTCACACAATCTGCATGTCATCTTGTAGCTCACCTGAGCAGCAGAATGAACTGTTATTGAAGAAGCTTTAGATTGAAATAGTTGACACTTTGCCGATACGCTCCTATAAGTTAGAACAGTTTATCCACCCAACTGACAAACCAAAGAATCCAGGAAATAAATGTTCCTATAACTCCACACTGCTCTCCTGCATCATTCCTGACGTTTCATCCAGGAGCCTTCTCATCACATTATCAAACAGATGTGGATCAAGTCTATTTGGGCTCACCTGGGATCCGCTGCCCACGAGAGCCATGCTCCTGACTGGGTAGGGTCTCTGCCTGGGATCTGAGTCCTTCAGACCAAACACCGTCTTGTTGAAGGTGTGTGAACACAGGTATGTCTCCCCCTCCAGAGGAAGGTCCTCCACCAAGCTGTACACAGCCACCAGGCCGTCAGACATCCCAGCAAACACTCGGCCCAGGCTCTGAGCAGGAGGACAGATATTTGTCAGTGGATGAGTGAGAGTTGTCTCATTAACATTTAGAATATCAGCTCCAGAGCAGGGTGTTCAGGGTTATCTCATTCACTTTTTATAAAGTTTCCATTCTTTGTTTCCAGGCTGTCACAGAGTTTGGGCCCTTTACCCACCAGTAAGAGATGCAAAAAAGCTTTTGGAGAAAACTACACCAAACTAAATCTAACCCTCATTTATCAAACGTGCATACGCCAGAAAAATGGGTGTATGCTTATCCCCACACACAGATTGGCATTGATTAATCTGAACATGGGCGTCGGGCACGCTCAAATCCCACGCCAGGTCTGAGTTTGCGTATGCAAGTTTCATGTCAGTGGAGGAAAATCAATGTGGGGAGGAGAAATATGAGATCATATGACCACAAAAAATTTCAGACAGAAAAATTGCTGTTCTTAGATTAATATTTAGAATGTTAAATTAGATATGACATCAAAATTGTTTCTAGCATTTCATTCTTCTTCTGCTGATCTGTAAAATACATCCCTGTGAAAGAGCAGTGTAAGATGTGTTTCCTTTATCCATGTACCTTAAAAAAGTAAAAAAAAGAGGCTGTTATCAGTTTTTAATGCACTCCCATGTCAATGATAAAGTCTCTACAGTGAACATCCAGAGGACGCTGGATCAAACTTTCAGCCTGTATTTTTTAAGGAAACTGTATTTATTTCAGGATTTACTGTAAAGATGATTATGTCACTCCTCACAGTATTATCAGATAAATGCAAACTGTGTGTGAAAAACTAGCTTGCAGTATTGAAAATGTTTTATTGTCTGCATCTGACACAGTGCAGGTGGGTCTGTCTCTCCGTCACTTCTACCTGAAACTGATACAGATCCAGTGAGAGCTCCACTCCCTCTAAGTTTATAACATGTTCAGGCTGGAGTCTGCAGCTTCTTTCAGAGCTCAAACACATTTTTTAAAAGACAACTTTTCATGTTTCCACCTGAACGGAAACAATCAATAGTAGTGCTTCTAATAGTCAAATGTCACGGGTTAGTTAATCAAGATATAAACGAAGGGTGGGTCACTTAAATGTTTAAACTCTGCTGTATTTTGGTTTGTCACATCCAGGCTGCTGAATCACTACAGTGATTTCCTTTCCGGGGGTTTTTTCTGACTTGCTCTAATTCCACTTTTCCGACTGCCAAACAACGCGGCGTCATTTCTTTCAGGTTCATAAAGGTATCCCCTTGGCTCTGTGCTAAATGTAAAGCCATCTTCATCAGTGTCGTAGTCAGACATGTTATCTTGAACTTTTTTAAGTTGACGGCGACAACCCGCACCGGTCAGCTAGCCTGGATGCACCATGCAGCGCAGAGATACGCACCAGAAAGTAGTGCCAATCGAAATCAGAGTCTGATTTTTTTTCAGTTTGCAGTTTTGTGATGCAAATTTATCACTCTTTTGAAAACAATTTGTTTTGAGATGAAAAACACTTTATTTTCGTGACCCCAGCCATGTTGCTGGACTACTTTTGTCTGGACCAAAACTGCACCAGATCTCTGGTCACAGGACGCTGACTGGGGTAAGTCAGCGCTGATGCACGAAACTACAGATGAGGATGCCATACAGGTTCATGTCAAAAACCCCGAACTATCCCTTTAAATATTTAGGGGCATGTTATTTACATTTCAATTGTTTTTAGCTGCCATATTTATCAACACATGATCAGGCGAATGCCATGATTGGCCCTGGTACGCACGTTTCATAAATCACACATGAATGTTGCCGTGAGCTCCTCTATACATTCAGATCTGATTGAAAAGAGGGGCCAGTATATCATTATTCACCTTGTAAGCCCAAAAATATGTCCCATTTCAAGATATTAGAGGATGATGGTACCTAAATGCTTGTAAAATATGCCAATGGGGTAGAACCATGGACTTTTTCAGTGTAAGACAGAAACACTTGCTCAGATTTCAGTTTTTGCAGTGTAACTGGGTTTGATGGACCCAGTTTGATGACAGTGAGCCCGTGCAGACTCAGGCAGGAGAGAAGCAGGAGAGGGGTCCTGAAGCCTGAGTGGAATGGACTCAGGAAGTGAAAGCAGCCAGAAATCTCACTCCATTCCTGTATGGTGATTGTTCTTCATCTGGATTCATGATGGAGAGACTGTATGCAGGAGCGCTAGGCCTGTCACGATAATCAATAAATCGATTAACGGAACAATAAATAAAAACGTCCCCGGTAAGTTTGCCAGCCTTGATAAACTGACACGTGCATGCATGTTTGTTTTCCTCCTCTCTTTCCACCAAAGAGGCTGAATGAGAAGATGGCTCACTACGTCTATCTTTCCTAACATCGGGGTGCATAGGTTCTATAGCAGATTTATAGCGGAGTGAGCATCTGTCAAAAATGCGATCTTTCGGGTGAAGACAGGGCTGCTCGCGCGTACACACGGAGAGAGCTGAAGCAGCTTCCTGAGGGGTAAGGAGGAAACACACGCTAATATGAGTGATGGCACCAAAGATACGGTTCTTAAGCCGCCTGCCACAGTCCCAGTGTGGGAACATTTTGTTTTTTATCAGAATGAACAAAGTGTGAGCTCATGAACACCAACGAGCTGATATGTCGCATGTGTTTGAAAATAGTGGCGACGAAGAAGAAGAAGGGGAGGTGCAGTGGAGCCTTGTTCTTTGACAATCCGCTCTTGCTGAGGCTTTTAGTCGTCAAAGTAAATAGAAATAAAAGCGCCAAATGGTGGGCGCTCAAAGACAGCTACATTGCCAAAGAAATGCAGCCCTTCAATACAATTGAAAGCCAGAAATGTTCAAAATGTTTGACAGACAGTACGGATTGACTGGGAAAAAGTACATGTTACAAACAATTCAGGAACTGTATAAACTCCCTTTTATTTAGGCTAGAGTTTTTATTGTTGTTTCTTTATCTTGGAGTTTCGTTTTTTCTTTAGAGACAGGGTCTATGTTTTATTGTTTTTGATTAGTATTAATTCTTTTCATTGACATGTATTTTTTTCTAAAAGAGATTCCATTTCATTTTCATTGTACTTTTTTCTCTTTCTTGTTTGTTAAATTTATTATATTTTTTGTTTAATTTGTTTTATTGAAAAGATCCTGACCTTTTAATTACAGTTATATACTGTTAAGAAATTAAAGTCTTGCTTTTGATATGGTGTACTCACTTTATTATCCCATTTATTATAATTACATCAATGAAAAAATGGAAAAAAAATCAAAATAATATTGACAATAATATCGTTTATCGGCAATAATGTTTTGGAAAATTATCATCTAGCAAAATTTGTTATTGTGACAGGCCTAAGGAGCGCTGTGGGAGGACGAGCTCTGACCATTGACCCCCACTCTCTGTTTGAAGAGACTGTACCCTGCTAACACCTGGATCTCACTACCCCTTCTTTCCCCCTACAGCAGTGCAGCACTAAAGGGAGGAGTGGCACCAAGACAGCAGGTCTGAGGTCAGGCAGCAGCAGCAGTGCAGGCCATAAAACCCTTTTCCCACAGAAGTACTGTTTGGAGCTTGTTTCTCGCCGTTGTATTCCAGCCATTAAGATGTTACAGGGCAATTACAACAGGTATGAAGAGCTGAGCACTCACTCTCTCCACTAAAACTTCAAACAGTCCATCTGTTTTAGTCCTGAAGACATCTCTTTTTGAAGATAAGAGTCAGGGAATCCAACAGAGACCAGAGAGGTTTGCTTCACTTTTACACTCATCCTGTTTAATCTGTTCAGTGATTGGATTGATTTATTAATACTTCTGCATGAAAGATGACAAACAGTGACGAGTCTGTCAGGGGGGTGTACTTCTTCTGCTGGGACTCACCTGGTCTCTGGCTGGGACTGGGAACAGGCAGGTGATGACGGCCGGACAGGAGAGCTGCCTCTGGGGCTGACTGAGAGGACACATGTCCTTCAGGCTGTAGATGAAGACATCCTGCTCCTAACACACAGACACAGGGAGACTGTTGGTGCAACAGTCCAGAGCTCAGCATGTCAGCAGGGTTCAAAAACATTTTTAAACATTAGATTTCAATCTCTATAACACTTAAAGTAGCTGTGAGGAGTTTCTAAGTGATATGGAAAAAGTGTTCCTTTTAGATCTTTGCCTGATCATAATCCACACTTTTCGGATTAATTTACTAGGTCTAGGTTTGTATGACAACACCACGCTGGTTGACAAAGTTTAGTAGAGAGGAGAGAGATCTGTGTTTTTATCTGCTGAAAACGATTTCTGTGATTAGTTTTGTAGTGATGGTGGACACTGGAGCCTGGTCTGGTCTGGTAACTGTTAGATGGAAAAAGGACAGAAGAGCAGAAGAAAGATAAACAGGAGAGAGATAGAGCACGAGCTAAAGACCAAAAGTACTAAACTGTTTGTGCTAATGTTGATTCCAACCCACAGTTATTCTGCAGTGGTCTGTTCAAACTTGAGAGTCTATCAATAAAATGAAGAGTGAGGTTACGTTAGCTCTGATTGGTAGATGACTGGCAGGACAGAACCAGGATTCACTAACGTTACACATTACAGTCTTAGAGCACTGGACTGCCACCTGAGCTAAATATAAATGGCTACTTAACTACTTACAAAGTGACAGGGTTAATTTGTTGTCACATTAGCCCATCAGATATGTCAGAGCACCAGGATGACGACAGCACTACGTATAACCGGCTACTACAATCAGTTCACAGACAGATTCAGGAATTTCTACTACATCTGAATATGTAGAGGTTTGAAACTCTGCACACGCTCAGTCCGAACATCTAGGAGCAGAAAACCCTCTTCTTTAAGTTACACTGAGAGAAGAACGTTTTTAACGTAACATAAACGGTTATCAAACCTGAATGAAATCCACAAAACACAAACCATTTGCTGTAGATTTGATGAAGTATTCAGGCAACATCAAAGTGTTATTCAAATTCTAGGGTCTCTCTAGAGTTAAAAAGGCCTTTTAAGGCAGCATTAGGCTTTTAATGTAGTCAACCTGATTTAAGACTATCTGAGAGGTTTGAAGGATCTGCAGGAGCCCTCTGTCAGAGATTAATCCTGTTCACATCAAAATCAAAAACTTAACTCCTAATCTTCCTTCAGCTCTCTCATGACAGATCCCTCAAAGGAATCCATCTCCAGTCTGAGTATCTGGAACTTTGGTCTGAATGTGGACGAGCTTAGCTTAGCATAAAGAGCAGAAATAGAGAAAAACAGCTGGACTGACTTTGGTTACAGTGAAATATATGACAACCATCTCATTAACTCAATTCCTCCACAGACGCTGCAGCTTTTACTGAGTCTACTGAGAACCACTCCATTTGCTTTAAATGACCTCCAACAGTTCATCAGTGAGCCGGCTGATCAGTGCACTGTAGGCAGATGAATGTTTCATGTCGGCAAAATTCAAGAAAACACTGAAAAAAAAGAACACGCTTTTCATCCACACATCCAAAAAGATTTGGGTTGGAGTATCTTAAAGTGTTGGACATCATGTTATAAACCTTCCGGCCTGTTTCTCCACAGAGAAGCTGAACCGAAATCCTCTGAGTGTATGACACTAAAACATCAAACAACCACTCTTCAAGATGTATGTATGTCTCCATCCTCCTTCCAAAGGCAGATAATGGGGCTGATTTTTGTCCCGATCTTTCCTTTACGATCAAAGCCAGCAAAGACCTGATTGTCTGATGTTTGCAAATGACATGGTGTGTGATTTTCTTGTGGTGTGGGGTGTGTTAAGAGTGATTTAGTCTGGTCGGAGCAGCTCTGAAGGTCTCCGATTGAGAGATCATGGACACTGACATGTTGAATATTTGGGACTAAAAATCCTGTAATCTGTGGGTCGCTCCAAGCGAAGCCAAGCAGGTATAGCGTGTAATATCACGTGATTAACTGCAATACTCTACCCAGTAAACTACTTGATTGAAGACAGCTTTTCTATTTTTTTGTGGTTAAAATAATGAAAGTCAGATGCAGTGTTTCATACAAACACTTCACTTGAAAACAAGTGCATCAAGTTTGTCACAAACTACTGTGGCATTAAACTAATGTTGCAAAGAAATTATTGGGTGAAAGTCGGGTCAGTTGGTGAAACTAGTGCTGTGCGAATCATGAACGAATCGTTCAATACCTAAGAATCACTTTACTGACTCGAAAATCACGATTCTTCACCCCAAATGACTCATTTACTGACTCAGTACAAAGCTCACGGTAGCCCAGCCCCTCACTCACATCACGGGTGGTTTGGCTGGTATGTAGAATGGCTCAACTCACAGTGTAAAAGGGTCATTAACTCACCCACAGTACATACGGATCACTAACTCACTCACAGTATTATTGCGTCCCAAATCGCATACTTCCATACTCAAATACTCAAAATTTTGAGTATACTGCGTCAAAATGAAAAACAGTATGCATAGTATGCGAGAAATGAGTATGCAAAAGTACCAGGATGATGTACTCAAATCGGCCCTGATTTTGAGTATGCAGCTGTGGACACTTAACGCACTCATTTCATCCTCTGGCAGCAATGTATAAATGTAACTTATTGATATTGTTTTTTACACGTGTTGTTTCCACCAAGCACCATCAGCTGTTGACGTTGTGTATGTGGTGTAACTTGTTTTTGTTTGTTTTGTTCTGCGAATGATAGGTTATGCCAGTGTTTCTCAAATCTGGGCCTGGGGACCCCCTGCCCTGCATGTTTTAGATGTTACCCGACTCCAACACACCTGATTCAAATGATCAGCTCGTCATCAAGCTCTGCTCGAGCCTGATAACGAGCCATTCATTTGAATCAGGTGTGCTGGAGTGAGGTAACATCTAAAACATGCAGGGCAGGGGGTCCCCAGGACCAGGATTGAGAAACACTGGGCTATGCTAATGCTAGTTGAGCTAACAGCTATCTCAAATGCCAAAGCTCATTGGGCTAACAGTTACTGGGGCCCTAGCATTACCCGGTGAACCAGGTAAATATAATAACAAGCGGGTTAGACCCTGCACAGTGAATACATGACCAGAAGCACCACTCAGACATTTAATTTGTGGATGTATTTTAACTGCCACAGCGCCCCGGTAGCTCTCTTGGTAGCTTCAGTCAGCTGCACCGACCCCCATTATAACTCTACACCACTGATCGTGTTATTAGCTGTGTTTAATATACTACTGAAAAGGCTTTGAAAATTCGCTGGCAAATAGTGGCGGTGTTTGGCGGAAACGCGCTGGAAGCCGGTCACAATTGGACGTAGAAGAAGAAGAGGTTGACATCATGTCATCATTCCCGGTAAGTACGGCGCTCGGCAGTATGCGATTTGGGACAGCACTACACCCTCAAAATTTGCGCACTAAGCCAGTGAGTATGTAGTATGCTTAGTACACTCAATTTGAAAATTTTGAGTACACAGTATGGAAGTATGCCCTTTGGGACACACTATATGACTCAAAGCACATACGAGTCACTTGCCAGCTCGAACGTACGTTGCATGACAAACTCACTCTGTTTGAACTTTGTAAATTTTCTCAGTTATATTTATCTAATTTAATGTTATTTTATTTGTGAGTTAGAAAAATAGAAGTTTCTGAAAAATTTGATCTTTCACTCTTTTTTTCACATTGGAGTGTATTAATTGTCCTTTTCAGTCATTTCTTGGTATGAATCTCTCCTAAATATAGATTTCTATGCACTTTCTGGGTAACTGACTCGAGTGACTCAAATGACTCAAAAACCTGTTTCACTTTGGTGAGTGACTCATTTAAAATCGATTCATAAAAAGAATCGATTCAGTAAAAAGAATCGAGTTTCCCATCACTAGGTGAAACTGATAAATATCACCTGGTGTAACCAATGTTACTCATAAAATACCTAATATTTCACAAAACATGAATGATTATTTATTTTATCACTCTACTATACTGTAAAAATTAAACTTGAAATAATTTTAAAATAAATGACCCAAATAGAGAGAAAACACTGATGTTTACAGCATCAGAACCCACATCATCAAGTTTAGGAATAAAATATTTCTTATATACTTTCAGACTATATTTATTATACATTTTATGGGCAACATATAGCTGAGTAGCTCTCTAGCGCCATCTACCACAAGACATATTGTACTCCCAACTCACCAAAAATATTAAAGCTGCAAGTATCACTCTATAATGTGTGTGTTTGAAAAACATAATATTTTCTGTTCTTCAGTGAGTGACATGACCAGCTGCTCTAAACTCCAAATGAGTGTGTGACATCACCACACAACTGCTGTAGTGGGAGTGACTTTCACAAAAGTTTTGCCAACAAGTCCTCATAGGTGCCACAGTTGTACCCAAATTGCAGTAAAAATATGATGTTTTTGTAGGCATCCATCCATGTCATAGGTCATAGGGTAGGTCAGGGATTTGGGCGTATGATGTTTGCATGTCAATGAGACAAACATTTTGACGTTGGCTTGATTTGTGTGTGACATTCCTACTGGATGCTAGAGTCATTTTAGTGTGTCTTGTTGGTGCCGGAGAGCAAATTATAGGATGTTTGGGGTCACATATGTATTATATATACAAACCATATATAATGTGTTTATGTTAGGGTGTGTATGTGTGTGTTTGTGTGTGTAAAAAACACAGCAGTTTCCATCCTTAAGTTAATCACATGAGTGTGTGACATTGGCACAGAACTGCTGCAGCAGAGAGGAGTCAAATTGTCAAAAGTTTTAGAAAGAACTTCTGATAGACTGACATTTTTCACCAACTGTGTTATAAGAAAAAAAGCTGCAAACAGCGTTGGACAGGTCCTCGTGCTCTCCCTGGTCCCTTCACCCAATCTGTCCTGCCCTTTTTAAGTCCTCTGTCAAGATTCCATTCCTCTATAATGTGTGTGTGTGTGTGATAAACATAGCTTTTTTCCTCCTCCAGTAAGTCACATGACCTCTGCACTCAGCTCCTGATGAGTGTGTGACGACATCACAGACATGCAGCAGAAGGAGAGACACTCACTAAAGTTATGCTAACAGCTCCTCAGAGGGCACAATTTTAACCAATTGTGTGTAAAAATATGATATTTTTTGTAGGAATTTTTTTCAGGAATCCATCCATGTCATTTTTAAAGCTGTAAGACTTTTACTTTTTTGCCGAGAGACCCAAAAGGGCAGCCTGCCTAGAGCTCGGACTTTATTCCTATTCATCCTTGATGGGGGAGCTGAGAGGGCTTCTTCAGGGTTCACAGACTTTGAAGCCTTGTGATTTGAAAACCGTTCAAGAAACAACAAAATCCCAAATAACTTTTGTGAAGCAGGGGCCCTTCTGTGATGTGAGTGAATTACAAGCGATACCACTTATGGTTTTTGAGTTTTTTGGTTTTGTTTCAAGGTGAAAATGTCACAAAATTCAATTTTGAAAGGTAAATAGCTGGTGACCTGTTGGAAATAGATCTAGGGTACCAAGAAACGATTTTTTGCT
Organism: Halichoeres trimaculatus; assembly: GCF_033239565.1. NCBI lineage: Eukaryota > Metazoa > Chordata > Actinopteri > Labriformes > Labridae > Halichoeres > Halichoeres trimaculatus. Next base: position 37,746,785 of record NW_027437181.1, read on the forward strand.
TGTCAATGAGATGAACATTTTGATGTTGGTTTGAGCGCTCTACAGCATTCCTGGTGGAAACTAGAGGTGTTTTAGTGTGCCTAGGTGGCGCTACTGAGCAAATTATGGGATGTTGGAGCTTGATTTTGGTATAATATGATTTTACATGATTTGAGGTGTGTGCCATTGATTTGCGTGTGGAATAATAAAGAAACGGACCAATTACAATAGTGCCCTTGCCCAAAGGACGAAGGCCCTTGGCTAGTGGAGGGCCCTCAACCTAGGGGTAAGGACCCTAATGAATTTTTATTTTTTACAAAAATATCACTATTAAGAGTTAAAATATCGATATTGGTACAAGTCCGAGCATATATTGCCGTGTCAGTATTTTTTTATACCTCTGATAGGGACACATTTTAAACACTACACTGACTTTTTAACAGCTCCTTAACACTTGAGAATCCCTGTGCTGATTAATTGTGTGTGTGTGTGTGTGTGTGTGTGTGTGTGTGTGTGTGTGTGTGTGTGTGTGTGTGTGTGTGTGTTTTCAGGTGTGGTATGGTGTGACATCGTACCTCAGTGGCCATCCACAGAGTGTTTCCCATCTTCATCTGACAGCTGATTCTGCCGCCAGGACATGACATCCTCTTCACTTCCACCTGACCCTTCTCAATGTTTACCACGCTGTAGTTCCTGCACAACACACACACACAGGCACACACACACTCTTTACATCATCCAGTCATTCAGCTGGTATTCAAAAGAATCTCTGTGTGAGAGCTTTGAGCAGATCAATGCGAAGATTTAGTTTAAGTTTCAGTCATTTTTGGAGCCAAAGAAGAGTCACACATGAGTGGAAATCACTGGTCGAGGCAGAAACCTTGGTTTTCTCAATGCCTCAGTCCTGAATTGTAAAACCACAGTGAGAAACTACCAAAGCTGATCTTTTAATCTTTTATTTCAGTGTTTCCACTGACCTTTGAAATGACCTTTCAGCACTTTGAATTTCCTTCTTGACCATTAATAAGCCAGCCTTGCCTTTGAATTGTTTTAGCTATTTCTTGAGTTACATTTACCTGATTATAAACACACTTATGTTGACCTCATCTATATTTACTCTCTATAACGATGCAAGTGAGACGTGGAAATGTTTCCCACAGTTTGATGGGCGTTTGTTTGTTCCCACCTCTTACTTCAGTGAAAAGAGAGTTCACAGGTCAGTGGAGCTCACACACTGTGACCTGGTGATAAGCTGAATGGCAGGGCTAAAGGTAAGAGGAGGATGGACATGGTTTGAGGCAAGGTGAGGGAAGGTAACAAGGTCCTGACACGGGGCGGGAGTTAACGACAGGAAACATGGAGAGCGGTCATTAACTCCACCTGTACGACGGGATCAAAGCTGCTTTTATTGTAGAGATAACTGAGGAATCCTACTGCCACACACACGCAGCACAATAAACCTGTTTCATCACACACACACACAGCTCTCAGCCAGGTGTGTTTTTGATAACAGAGCTTCATTCACCAGCTCTATACCCTCAGCAGGGTCCTCAAGGGTGCATGGGAGTTTGCCCAACCTGTCCACATGTGTTTTGTGGACTTGGAGAAGGCATTCGACCGTGTCCCTCGGGGAGTCCTGTGGGGGGTTCTCCGGGAGTATGGGGTGTCGGGCTGCTTGTTATGAGCCGTCCATTCCCTGTACGACCGGTGCCAGAGCTTGGTCCGCATTGCTGGCAGTAAGTCGGACTCGTTTCCAATGAGGGTTGGACTCTGCCAGGGCTGCCCTTTGTCACCGATTCTGTTCATAACTTTTATGGACAGAATTTCTAGGCGTAGCCAGGGTGTCGAGGGGGTCCGGTTTGGTGACCTCAGGATTGGATCACTGCTTTTTGCAGATGATGTGGTCCTGTTGACTTCATCAAGCTGTGACCTTCAACTCTCTCTGGATCGGTTCGCAGCCCAGTGTGAAGCCGCTGGGATGAGAATCAGCACCTCCAAATCTGAGTCCATGGTCCTCAGCTGGAAAAGGGTGGACTGCCCTCTCCGAGTCGGGGATGAGATCCTGCCCCAAGTGGAGGAGTTTAAGTATCTTGGGGTCTTGTTCACGAGTGAGGGAAGGATGGAGCGAGAGGTCGACAGACGGATCGGTGCAGCGTCTGCAGTAATGCGAACTCTGCACAGGTCTGTCGTGGTGAAGAAGGAGCTGAGCCGGAAGGCAAGGCTCTCCGGTCGATCTTCGTTCCCACCCTCACCTATGGTGATGAGCTTTGGGTAGTGACCGAAAGAACAAGATCGCGGGTACAAGCGGCCGAAATGAGCTTCCTCCGTAGGGTGGCCTGGCTCTCCCTTAGAGATAGGGTGAGAAGCTCGGCTATCCGGGAGGAGCTCAGAGTAGGGCCGCTACTCCTCCGCGTTGAGAGGAGCCAGATGAGGTGGCTCGGGCATCTGATGAGGATGCCTCCCGGACACCTCCCTGGTGAGGTGTTCAGGGCACGTCCCACCGGGACCCTGCTTAGGCTGCTGCCCTGACCCGACCCCGGATAAGCGTAAGAAAATGGATGGATGGATGGATGGATGGAGCTCCATTCACACCACATCACTAACTTAAATTATACAAATTCATCAATTAAAGAGTAATCCTGGTTTGTTTAACCCTTTCACACCTGGGCCTCATTAAGCTGGACTGGTCGGTTTTTCTTTTTATGGTTAGACTCCTTTTTCAAAACCACAAACACATCTTCTGATAGCCAAAATAAATATGATTTTTAGTGGAAAAAGCTGAAGCAAAGAGCTATAACAAACCTCTCCTCCTTGTCTCCACTCCAGAACACGGCACTGTGTCCCTGCAGCTCGGACAGGAAGAGCTGCGAGTGGCGGTCACAGGGCAGAATGAACCGGAGGCACGGAAAGCTGGGCTCCTGCATCTGCCTCATACATTGACCAGCTACTGGCCTCTGCAGAAACAAACACACACACATACACACAGTTTCATGTGCTGTTCAAAGATCAGGAGTCTCAGTCATAAATGTTGCACATGCCCAGAACAGGCCAGAGAAAACCCTTCATGCTCAGTTTGTGATCCAGAAAGACAAACTTGAGACAAAATGTGTGTACCAGCAGTTGAACACTAATTTATGTGTGTATTTATACACATTTAGAGGATGAGAAATTAGTGACTCAGGTGGTGAGGGGGTGAAGCGTGGTCAGATTATAGTTTGGTGCCTTTTCTTTACACATTTCATGTCATTAATAAAATATCCATGTCATCAAACATCATCATAATTCAGCGTCTCAGAATGAGAGGAGATTTCTAACTGGCATGAGCGCATGATCTGAACACAAAAATAAATCTGTGTGTGTGTGTGTGTGTGAGTGGATATAAAAACACTGCATTATGACACCTATGAGCAATGATGGGTGCACTGGCTCTGGCTCTTTTTATGGAGCGCTCTGAACTTTATTTAACAGGAACATGACTTGACGTCACATTCTCTGCCGTCCTCGTGATTCACCCTGAGAACCTATGAACCACAAGTTCTTTGCATTTGAACTGGTAAAGTGCTTTGTTCTGATCAACTCTGGGTCTGATAATCTGGTTTGTCATGAGGTGCATGCTGCACATATGCTTTTTACTTGTCATGAAGAGGCCAAACGGGAGCTGTCCCCCAACACAGGAAGTTGTGCCCTACATCATGTGTCACACCGGAGTGTTTGTTCTGGAGTAAAATTTCTCTAAGGTTATGAATATTTAGCTTTGATATCTAAATATTTCACAATGATTTCTAAATATTTTGCAATGACATATAATACTCAGTCAACTTTTTTTAATCTTAAGCACAGATTTCTAGATATTTAGCTAATACGTAATTCACACCCCCACCCGCCTCAAGCACTAAAATAAAAGTTGGAGGAAGCAGCACTTGGTACGTTTATTCTCTGACAGCTGATTTAGACTACTGTGTGTGACCATTTCAAAATCTCACTTGGCTGGATCACCTCCACCAGTTTTTATTTTGGTGTTTCCTGCAGGCGGAAGAGTGAATTTGCTTATTCGCTAAATATTTAGAAATCGTACCTCAAGATTCAAAAATTTTGACTAAATATTTAAAAATCTGAGCAAATATTCAGAAATCTTTCCTCAAGATTTAGACATCTTTACTTCATATTTAGAAATCAATGTGAAATATTTAAAAATCATTGTGAAGTATTTAGATATCAAAGCTAAATATTTAGAAATCCTAGCTAAATACTTAGAATGTAAACTAAATGTTTAGAAATGTAGCTAAATATTTAGAATCAGGACATTTATTTATAATATTTGGAGCTCACATTTAAAATTTAGTTACAGTATTTAATATTTATTAATGATATTTGATGCATTTGCATATATCTCTCTAAATCTGCATAAAAAGTGATGTTTTGGGGCTAAATGTGAAGAAATGTTGTTATTTGTAGTGTGTGCAATTTGACAATCAGTGCCCCATAATAGAGATGCAGGATATATTTATACTGTATATTGGGCGGCGAGGTGTGTAAAAGGGAAATGATTATTAATTTATATTCTGCTAAGACATTTCAACTCAATGAAATCAGTCAATAAAACCTGATGTTATTGACAGACAAGCCTTTAAACTTGGTGTGGTCTGCACTCACATGCAGTTGGCGTTTCAGAGAGCTCACAGTAGGGTGTCATTTCCTTTAACCAGTGGTAGCAAGTGCTCTGAATTCAGGATCTGAATTCCATGAGACCAAGTCCTGATTCTTAACAGGCTTCTGGGCCTAAAACCTGGTCAGTTTTCTCCTTCAGTCGGTGCAGCGTGTTGAGGGGAACATAAGACTGGGGTCTTTGTGGTCAGCAGTACAAGATGTTAACCTGAACAAACAGAAACCTGTTTGCTTTTCATGCATGGATCAGGGGCCCCACCTTCTCAGGCTTAGTGTCCCAGCATTCAGTTAGAAGACTTTGCAGGCAGTAGAACTGGACCTTCTCTGGACTGCCCAGCACTGGTCGGATGCCTTTGGAGAGTTTTTTAGCAATCTGGAGCTGGTGGTGTCCCAGAGCCGGCCTCTGACCAGACAGCAGCTCATACAGCACCATGCCGTAGGAAAACATGTCCACCTGAAAGCAGCAAAGAGAGAAGAGGGAAACTGAGAACATCAGCGAGGGACAAATATTATCAGGCTGCTGGTGACCTGCATTGAAAAGATCATCCCTGACAACGAACAGAGAACAAGCCTTACAGGGAGTATTCTGCTACCCTTATTGTGAACATGGACATTAAGTCATAATCCTGGATATTCAGACTGAGCGTGTGCAGATTTTCAAACTGCCACAGATCCATATGCTGCGGAAGTCCCTGAATTGTAAACCGATCAACACCTAAGATCTAAAACACCAGATCTTCACCAGACCTGCTGAAATGATAAGGTCATCACATAAGAATCTCCTAACTGCTTCATGACATGTTGGAGGGTTGGGCCTCAAACACCAAGGTCTGCCGATAGCTCTGCCCCAGAGGACTGGCCAATGAGGGGGAAGGGGGTTTGTGAAGTGGGGGGCTTTGAAGGGACATCAGAGTGACAAAGTATGAAAATCAAGTCAAGCTACTACAGGGATACCAGAGGGACAGGATAAAACCTAAAAAAAAAGCTCAATACTGCCCTCTAAAGGCAAGTAACCATTGTTAACCAACTTTCTCAGTTGCTGGCACCAGCACATGATTTGGTTGCACCTTTTTTTTTTGGTGTACGGTAACTGTAGTTGTGATATTTGCTAAATATTTTCCTGTAAATATTGACTTTGTCTGCAACAAGCACTGGCTGCAAAAAAAAGTTTATTTCTTTTATATAATTTAAAAAGAAGACAACAAAAATGTTTTTTTTTTTTAAAGCAAAGAATAGCAACAGAGATGCATGTGTTTATGTCAAGGTTATCATACTTAACAAATACAGTTTAGTTAAAATAAAAAATAAGGTCCCCTATAAAACGATTACTTGATCAAACACTAGTAGTGCCTATTTTGGCTGAAATCCAGTCTGTAGTGGATAGTATGCAAAAAGCAGCAAAAGCTGCAGTTTGCCAAAATTCCTGATTTCCTACTGATCCAGGAAAATTTTTGGACCAGTCTACCTGGCATACTGTTTCCCACAATGCACAGCCCTTACACTGTTTGTCTTTGTGGATGGCAGGTTTTGGTGAATTACCGGCATCTCCTGGATGAGTCAGCATTACAACTACAATACAACAACACTAACGTTGGATGGTCTGTGAGATAGAAGTAAAGTGATGTTCAGTTGTAAAAAAGGCGTTTACATCTACAAATTCATTAAAGCTCATATATGAGGGAGGGCTGAAAAGTTCATAGCCTGACTAGGAAGGAGTTATGCCATGTTGATGAAACTTGGTACACATTAAATTAAACAGTGTCCTACACTTACAGCATGGTTTATTTGTCAACACGGTTGATGTTTTCTTGGGTTGTTGCTGAGGCAGGTCATCCAGACCTTGGGTCATCTTTAAGGCTCCCCACTTTCTCAAAGTTGATAAAGCCAGAGCATCATCCCCTGATGTAGCAACCATATTGGTGTGAATGTCCTTTGGGGTTACCCCTTTTTCTGCAGATATTTGAACACGGTGCCAATTTCATCCATATTCACAAAATGTCTCTGGTTCTACTTTTCAAAGTCCTACTACACCACATCAGTGTCAGTAAATCTGAAAACAAGCCATGCAGTAAGTGTCAGAAAATATTGAATTTAATGCATGCCAAGTTCCCCCACGTAGTACAACTCTGTCTAGTCAGGCTATAAACTTTTCAGCCTTCCCTTGTAAACCGCTAGTTCACTTTTTTAAACCATACGCGGATCATATGGTATGGAAGTGTTTTTCTATCAGCTGTAAGAATAAAAAGTCAGTTCCCTCCAGGTTTATAACTTTTGTTGTAAGATTAAAGAGCAAATACGATGATTTTGCTGTGATATGATTAACAAAATAACTAAAATGCCAAAATCTTCCCAAAGTTTGTTTTTCGTGCATTTAAGACAAAGGCAAAATAAGATCCATCAGCTGTTGCATGTTATGGTTGGTAAGTACATATTTTTCTTTACTTAATTATTTGATTCAATACTTTGTAATGTTTTTCACTTCATACTTTCTTGTTTGCTACTGTTACTCTGTAAATTTCCCCATTGTGGGACGAATAAAGGAATTCCTTATCCTATCATATCTTATCATAAACATGGTTATGTAACGAGTAACCTAAGCTGTCAAATAACTTAAAGATTTCAAATGCAGGACAAAGTGGCTTAAATGAGGTATTTACCTTTTTTTCAAAATCAAACTAAAGTACAGAAGTTCCGATCCAATCCAACTTTATTTGTTGAGCACTTTAAAAAAGACACTCTTGACCTAAGTGCTGTGCAGAGAAATTAGATAATTAAAACAAAATTGAAATAAAATACATGACTAATATGAGATAAAAGAGACATGCCATGTAAACTTAAAAAAAATAAAAATAAAAAAACAATTTGAAAACATAAAATCATAATCGAAACACAATTAAAAGGCATGAAGAGGAGCAATCAAGTTAATAATCAAATAAATAGAATTGGTGATTACTGTGTTTTAAAAGCCAGAGAAAAGAAATGGGTTTTAAGAAGAGATCAAAAAAACAGATAAAGAAGAGGCTTGTGAAACATGCTGCAGTAAATCGTTCCAAAGTTTAGGAGCCACAACAGCAAATGCTTGACCCCCTCCGAGCTTCTGCTTAGTTTCTGGCACCCAGAACTTGAGGAAATGCATTTAGTTGTGTTTGTATTACCATGTACAAGTTAAACACCATCTCATGCCTTGATTATGAGAAAGAGACAATGGACCCAGGGGAAGGTCAGTCTAGCTCTGATGATGAGTTACAAGGACATGGAGGGCCTGAATGACTGGGTTTGCCTTGGGCCCCCAAACCACTAAATATGCCCCTGGTGTCCATCTTCAGTGTGTGATGAGCATCTGCTGTAGCTCCTGAGAGCAGGAGAGAGATCAAGTGGAGCAGACTGAGCCGGTGGAAAGAGGGCGACTATCAACCACAATGTCTTATACAGTCACTGTGGCAGAGGAAGCATTAAAACGTGCACTCGCATGAATGCGACCAGATGAAATTCTTAATCACACACACTGATAAAAAGATCACACAAGTCTTGAGCCCCGCAGGTCAATATCTACTTCTTTACTCAACAGAATGACTAGCCATGTGTTTTTTATCTTATTTACATGACAGGGTGTCGTCTCTGTCTCCACATGGTCAGGCATTCGTATTTCTCCTCTGCTCTCTGTGTCACACATGGCAAAGTTCCTCCCCAATACCTTCTGGTTGTTCTGTTTGATATAAAAATGTCTCAACAACTCCTTGTAATCTCAACATTGTTGCTTTCATCAAAAAGGAACAAAAACGCCATAAACCAAAGTGTGTTTGGGTCACTGTCAGCCCCCTCTCTCCCCACTCCGAAAGCTGTTAACCCAGAGGAAACACTGGATCTGTATCCAGGACTAACCAGTCTTTTCCCAGTCTGTAGCCAAAGAGCCAGCTGGAAGAGGAGAAATAGGATCATTTCTCCTGATAAGGAGCTCCAGTCATCCGCTCCACACATCACCACTCTCCACTGAGTGTGGTTAAAATAACAGTTCTACTGAAACACTTCTTCTGGAGTCTTGGCCAGTAATCTCATCTTGAAAACCATATCAGAGGACCAAAATAGCTGAATGGATGCCTGTGCGGGAATGTCAGAGATAAAGAGTGGAGGACTGTGAGGAGAATTCCCAGAATAACCGTAGGTACAACAATGAAGCAACGCCACAAGTACTCTGCTACCCTCGCAGTGGTGATGTCACTGAGTGATTTCTACAGATATGCCTCAGGTCTGAGGTATGCTGCGGCATGACGTCACTCTGATGTGGTCAACCGTGGCATATTCATACCCAAGTATAAACCTCCTTTTTATTTACTTCATGGAGAGACGGACGGACAGAGAGACAGACAGAAACTCACCAGATCAAGCAGGGGAGAAACAATTTAACTAAGTTAGTACAGAAAGAACTTAAACCTTGAGGCAGTACAGTTTGTGCTTTGGTCTGATAAAGGCTTAAAAAACAAATGTATAGTTGCTAATTTTTTACAGGCTTATCAGTAGAGGTGTGGACTCAAGTCATGTGACTTAGATTTTAGTCACAATTTTGATGACTTTGGACTCCACTTGACAATATCATCAAAGACCTGCAATTTGAATTGGCCTGTAACATCAATAGCCATGTTTACATGGACCCAAATATTCTGCTTGCATTCAGTTTATTTCCTCAAAGAAAGAATTCAACCTTTGTATACACCTCATTCTGAAAGAAAAGTGCCAATCCAAATGGACATTTAATCGGTTTCACAGGGGTGGAATATTCCTTTCCCCAAACTGATTGAGGTATCATGTATCCACTCAAACGGAAAGTTGTCAGGGTGCGTTCTTTCAGCGAATGCTCAGGTATGACGTAAGACGCAACTAGGGACGTTCCTCAACTTAAAGAATGGCAGCAAGCCGTCAGCACTGGTCTGCTGTAGAAATTTTGTTTTTGATCCAAACTGTGAGTGAAATGAACATAATTTCAAGACTGGACGGACGACAAACTCGCAATATGGAGTATTGCAACACCCTGATAAACAAACTGTTGTCCTCCAGCTTTGATAAATCTCGTGATGTTTACGTTTTTTTGTGCATGCCCCTTGACTATTCTATTTGATTACAGCTGCGCATGTAGACCAGAGATCAGAAAGATTCCATTCGGAAAGACGAAAAACTCCTCATGTAACCATAGCTACTAGTCTAATGACTTGAAAATACTTGTGTTTTTTAAGAGAGTGCGCTGATTAAAATGTGCCGCCAATTCAAAGTACCCATGACAGTCATTCTGTCACTTCAGGACAACATTTTCCCACCGAGTTTGTCTCATTGTGTGCATCGTCCAATCAGGTTTGAGAACGAGAGTGTGGATTATGTTTCTGTGAGCCCCAGACTGCTAAAGAGTGGCAGTAACCCACACCGGGATGCAACCGAGGATAACTGTATTTGCATTCTCAAATTACGAGGTCGTAAACAAAAAACGAATTGCTGTGTGCAAAACTAGTAACACAAAAATAAAAGACAGAGAAGCGACAACTTCGAATTTTGTTCAGCACCAAAGGTTTCATAAAGAATGGTAATTATATCCAAGTGATATAATGCTTTAGCTAGATTTGGCTTAGCATCCATTTTATGCAACAAAACATGTTACATGTATGATGAGACCACACAGACAAAGTCTTGTCATGCTGGTTTTTAGGGCTGCAGCTATTGAATATTTTAGTAATTGAGTATTCTACTGAAAATCCCATCGATTAATCGAGTAATCGGATAAAATACATTTTTGTTTAGTTAAAGAGCAGTTATTTCTCAAATGAATTTTTTTTCTCTTTAAGAAATTGAATTTTCTGATTCAGCATGTCAATAAGAGCACTTTGGTAGCTCCAAATTTGTTAACACACTTTGACACATTTTTTGTGCCTTGTACATCTCATCAAATGTTGCGGACCCAAATGGCACCCGTTTCATAGAATGACCCATTAGTCTCCAAACTCCAGAAAAGAAGCTAGATTTGTTGCTAGTTGCTATTTTGTATAAGAGGTAGCTTGAGGGGTCTGAAAACTCTCTTAATATGGCCTCAGCTCTATTTGAAATACCACTCCTTGATCTTTTTTAAAATTAAATGATTCCTCGAGGTGGAGAAAATTGCTTGAGTAATTTTTGTTGTTGAGTACCTTGAATCATTCGAGGAATCGTTTCAACTCTAATGGTTTTATTTAAAAAAAAAAAAAGAATTGAAAATGTTTTCATTGTATTTGTTAAATTGAACAGATTTTTGTGTGTTTGAAATGGCATTTTATTTAGTAAACAGTGCTTGTGACTTGTAAGGACTCAAAAACTCCAAGCCTGTGACTTGGACTCGTCTCAAACTCTCTTGCCTTTACTTGAGACTTAACTCGAAACCTGGGATTTAAGATTTGAGACTATCTTGAGACCTTCAAAGCAATGACTTGCTCCCACCTCAGCTTATCAGACAGCTCATAGGTGTCTCATATCCTGCGTCATAAGCTGGCACACCTGCAAACAGCCACAAAGCTGAAATTCATAAACCTCAGCCCTCCATCCAGTCTGGGTCTCATTTAACAGAGAAACCACATGCTAAAACAGATGCTGAAAGTGAGGCTGGTGGGTAGGAAGGGCTTCTGTTCAGGCTTTTCCTTACAGAGTGGTGGTCCTGTTAAACAGGGAGCCTGCAGGAAGCCAGACTCCCCATGGAGGGAGGGGAGGAGGAGCGGTAAACAGACCAACACGCTATCTGCAAGTCAGCAGAGAGAGCAGAAACAGGCATACTGAAACACACTCTGCTTCTCATCAGGATCATCCACATAATCATCTGTAATCTGAGCACAGGAGGACCAGTGTGACCGGTTCTATTCATTAATCAACCTGAAGAAAAGTATTTGGGACAAAAATTATCATCCTGCTTTAGTTTATCTGCTGTCTCTTTAAGGATCCAGCTCCACAAACCCCCTTCAGTCTGATTGGCCAGTTCTCTGTAGGCCTTTCAGGGATGGAACTATCAGCAGACCATGCTGTTTAATGTCTGCCCCTCCATTTGATCAGTTCACAAACAGATTCAAGGATTTCTACTTCATATGCAGTGTTGGGCAGTAACGTCACTACAAATAGCGTCGTCAGTAGTTAAACAACATTTTTCAGTAATGATGTGGTAGCTCCGTTGTTTACGAAATCCAAGAATGTTTCAATAGTTTTGCTGATTTTTTGGTCATGTAACGCAGTAGCTAATGCAAAATTTACATTAAACATTTTCAAATGATTCATGTTGATGTGCTTGAAGCTGAGCTTTCTCCTGCAGTCTCATCTCACACTTGTAAGGATCAGACTGTGAGGCCATCTCCAAACACCGCTGTGTCTGTTTCGACCAATAGCAGCGGAGGAACTGTTGATGTCGTCACTCAACAATCCCTGCCTGCGACTTGACTGCAAACACACACATGCCCGCTTCAGTTCACTGAGAGATGGCAGAAGAGGAAGGAGAAGAGGAGCAGCCGAAGAAGTCACCTACCTAAATAGATGTATAAGTTTTTGTAAAACAAAACAAAAAAACAGGGAAAGTTATGTATTCAGATGCCTACTGTGCCAACCCAAGGCAAAGTTTCTGTCAACTTCAACAACTTCAAACACAAATCTGAGAACGCATATGTCAACTGCAGAATAAGATGTCAACACAAACAAGCTACTTTTTAACAGCTAACAATTTGCGTGGCAGTGAATTAATTCAATTAAGCAAGAGGATATAGTGGCAGTGTGTGAGTGTGTGTACGGTGGGGGATTAAATAGTTAAATTGATACATATAGGAGGGAAGAGGTATGGGAGAAAACGAACTAACAGTAAAACAAAAATCTGTATTCAGTATTAATGTTAACACTAATGAGCAAATGACTGAAAAAATAATACAAAAGGTAACAAAGTGATGGCATAAACAATCAAATGTCTTGATCTTACACTGAAGACCAAAACAGAGTTAAGGAGTAGAGGATGAAGCAATTTCGGAGAGAATTGAATGATTTTACAGAGATGTTATACTTATCAATAAAAATTGATTTTGTAAACACTGATTGTAAAATAAGCAATTTACCTAATTTTACATCATTCTGGGAGATGTGAATACCCAAATTATGAGCAAGAATGTAATGGCTTACTTTATGTTTATATGGAAATATACATCTGTCCTTATGTTTTACTGAAAGCTTTATTAATCCCTGAAATTTATTGGTAATCAAGTCGGTTCAGTATGGAGAAAAAAAAAGGGTTACTTGAATGTGTTAAGCTATTTTGGCCATATTACTGTAGCTTAGCTTGCTACATTTCTGTGGGTCATAGCTTCAGTGTAGCCAAGTAGCTTGCCCAACACTGATCAAATGAATACATAAAGGTTTGAAAAGCTGCACACGCTCAGTCTGAACATCCAGTATTGGTACATTAGATCCATGTTTAATAAAGCAGAACACCTTTTTGAGGTTTAAGCAATTGAAAAAAAAGAACTGCAAGCTAAAGTTATAAAACACCTTTAAAGCTGACTGATGTTAGTTTTACTTCAAACACACAGCATTGGTCAATAAGGAAAACTGAGCTGTGCTTTCAAACATAGACAACCAAAGAACTGACTGAGGGGCCGTTTACATGACAACGGTTTTAGGGTGAAACACAAAAGTTTTGTAGCATTTCAGCTTCAGGTTTATAGGGAAATGGTGTATCAGCCGACCTAAAATGCAAACTTTTGAAAATGGCCTCCAGAGTGGGATTTTTCTGAAATGCCAACACCGTTGCTGTGTAAGCAGCAAGCTGGCATTTTCAGTTTAAACGCTGACGTCACACTCCGCTTCGTGCGAGCGCATTCAACAGGACAATAGTACAGTTGTTACGATCGTCGCAAGCTACTGTGTTGTGCTTGCTGCTCAATCTGCTGAATCTACTGACTGTCTTTCAACAAAATGTGCATTTGTTGCTCCACTTTGGCACTTAGTATTCCCCCATACACCAGATGATTGGTTGAGATCTCCCAAAAGCGGCTTCTGGACATGACAGTTATAGCACCACCTACAGGCCTGGGATGCTTATTACAGCGTTTTCAGTCCCTTGGCATTTCCATGTAAGCACAGATTTTTTCACTGCGTTTTGGCATTTTCAGATGAAATGTTGTCAAGTAAACAGGGCCTGAGCTGTGCTGATATGCTGAGCTACTTTTCTACCCCGTGCTTCCTGCAGAGAGCTGTGTTTCTGAAGGTGCTTTGGATCTAAACTGACCTCATGCTGATAAGTTGTTCTGGGGTCAGCAGTTAACTGTGTTATTCAAACAAACTTTCCCACATCTGAGCCTTTATCTACACTGTGTTAGATACCTAACCTCAGCTGTCTCAGTCAAAATAACTGGACAGCAGTTGGCCATGTGGTGAAGTGTTCAGCTCAGGCAGGTAAGTGGTGTTACAACCTTGTTACAACAAGAGACAGCTTCTTAGCTTTAGCCATCAGGAGGTTTTGGCTTCAATAGCCTGTGGTCTTAAAATTTTGATCAGCTGATAAACAATCAATTTCAGTTGTTTTTTTGATAACAAGTCCCCCCCCCAAACACACACACACACACACAGAAGCATATTTTTTTTCCTTCACTCTCTTCTCTTTTGTATTCTTTTTCACATCTAATGTAATGAGTGCACCACACTTTGCACATTGGCTGCCCCTCAGCTCTTCTGCTCCTGTCCTCCTCTTTTCATATGTCATTGCCTTTTATGTTCTTGGATAGGATGAACGTGAAATGTGATTTCATGGGGATCAATAAAGGATATTTGATCTGATCTGATCCTATAATCATCAGATTATTGACAGTAAGTCCGCACAGCTGTGATCAAACTGCCCTGCAGGGCACCATGCATCACTCTCACAGCTAAAGCTCCGTCTGCTCAGGTCTAAAGATGCTAACCATGAAAGAAAGAACCATTTTGGGACTCTATTCGTCGTAATAAGTGGAATTTTGTGTTGAAATGTCAGAAAGCACTATCAAGTTTTAGCTGTGTTGAGCCCTAGTTCACTTTGGCTAAGAGTTGCACTTTTCTTACTTTAGCGTCATACACAATGCCTGGTCTGATCTCAGGAGCCTGGTACCCTGGTGTGCCCTCGACACCCAGCGCCCCCTCATGGAAGGACTGTCGAGATATGCCGTAGTCTGACAGTTTGATGTTGACTGGATCCCGTACCTGGAAGAAGAAAGTACACAAACTGGTTTTAAGCAGAATGAGACAGTTCTGAGGACTGAGTTCTTTTCTCTGCTTGTTAATGTGTGACTGAGAGAATGTCAGTGCAATTAGAGTGCGTCAGGATCTGATCCCATGAATACATCAATGAGTAAACCCCCAATGGACCAAAAATGAGTGAATCTTTTCGGTGACCCTCATACAGACCTCCAGTGACCACACCAGGATGTTGTCTGATTTGAGGTCACAGAAGATGATCCTCTTCCTGTGAAGATACGCCAGTCCTGCTGCTATCTGATAGGCTACTCTGAAGGTGAGCATGTGACCAAGAGGCATGTACCTGCAGCCTGAAAAGAAAAGAAACAACACATCAGTCTATCCTCACTGCTAAGCAAACAAAGCAGCCCGACAGTGGCCCTGAACATCCAGGTCCTCCTCCAGAGGTTTATCTGAGCATCATCTGAGCCTGTAGGTTTGATGGTTCTTCACATATTCATAATAAGCTTTTCATTCTTCAACAAAACCAAATCAAAACCTCAACCATTTCTCATTTAGAGCTGAAATCCTAATCCTAAATAAAGCTTTGTACGGGTCCATCTTGTGACATCCTTCATATTGCTTATATTTCTTTATTTACTGTAAAAATACATTATCTTATATTTAGCTTTATGAATCAGTAATATTAGCATTAAAGCTATATTTATCATAGCTGAAGGTACAAAGAAAACAATCATTAAATCACTTTACAACTTTTCTGTCCATTAGGATAACTGTCCTCTTAACTTCTGTTGTGCTTTTGCATTTGTGTTTTTGCTCCTGCATTCATGTTGTTGCTTTTGCAGATCAGCTAACACCAACTGGCCACCGTACTATCTTGAGTACCTTTTGAGAAAAAGCTCTGAGGGTAACAGCAAAAACTAAAATCTGAGCACATGTTAATGTATTTTGAGGGGCAAAATGTTCTTAGTCTTAATATGAGGCACATTTACCTGACAAGTCCAGGAAAAGTTATTACTTAAAGATATTTAAAGTGGACATATCATGCTTGTTTCTCCTTTTCACTATGCCAGACTAGGATGCCTGTGAAGCATTTCTGCCCTCAGTACAAGTCATTTAGTTCCTTGATTGCCCCACAATAGCGTTCTCAATATCCTCATTTTAGGCCATTCTGAAGATCTCGTTTAATGCTCTGTTTCCAGAATGACCTCCAGTAACCTCGCAACGTCACAGCCCTTTGTGCTCTGATTGGTCAGTTCTATCAGAGAGGCGGAGGGGGTAGAGCCAGGGGGCGGTTTTTGCAGCATGGCAGTATTTACAAAATCACCATATTGGATGGAGCAGACCGAGCGAGTTTGCTGTTTGCCAAAACTTCACCGTAAGGCATTGATAGCACTAATAAATGGTAGAGTGTAGGGTACGTCCTTTTGTATTGGACCCTGAGTCAGACCCGGACGGTTCTGCAGCTCAGGAGGAAGAAAATCCACCTGGACACAGATCATCTCAGGACGCTTCAGTGTGGTGAGTCAAAGCGGTACTGTAACATGTATAGTTTATACGTTTATGCTCGGCTCTTGGTGGGTGTATCCCTCGGTGGCGGTTGTGTGACTAACTGACATCACAGAGGAGGAGCTGCTTTATCAGATTACTCCAATAAAAAGAAAGGATCCTCGTGTCGTCACGACGGTCGAAATCTTGCGGCTAAATGGCAATGACCTATTTTCAGAGGCATCAAATCTCGTTCTAGGATGTAAAAAAAATACAATATCTCATTTTTTGAAAATTCAGGGGGTGTAAGGTCTTGTTTTCAAATTTATTATATTATATGTAAGTATTAAATCAGGGATCAGCATGTCCCCTTTAACAAAATGAATGATACCTGAATGGCTTAGAACAATCCCAGTGGGATGCAGGAAATTTAGAAGTCTCCCTCTTTCTCTAAGGTCTAAATGTGGCTGCATTTATCACTGTGTAACAGAGAAACACTGACATCGTGTTTCCTTTGTTGAGGTTTCTTGACCATTTCCTGAAGACTGAAGAGCTGCACCTGAGTCGTTGTGACCCTCAGCTCAGAGTGGGATGTGACCTTTCATCAAGGTGAACTGTTATCCTCTGATTCTCTCTACCTTTGCTTTTGTGCTTCTCCTCCAGAACCGTGTTGAGGCTTCCCAGAGGGGCTAACTGCAGAGCGAAGCAGAGCGGATGGATGCTGATGCCCACCAGACACACTATGCAGGGGTGCTGCAAAGAGTGCAACATGCTGGCCTCCTGTCGAAACTCAGAGAAGCTCCTCCAGGTGTCAGCAGACTGCAGGTGTTTTATCATGGTGTCTGAGGAGGAGAGGGTGCCCTCATATTTAGTTAGAACAGCTGCTGGAGTTACTCCAGTTAAGGTACTTCTTGGTGCTATCAGTGGACACATTCTATCTCTGGAGTTCAGTGTTAAATGAAGTAAAAACATGAGTTTGTCTGTGAACCTGTGTCACTGCTGATGGTCTGCTGTGCACACTTCTTGAAGTGGAAGCGTTTGATGGCCACAGGCTGATCACGATATCGAGCTCTGTAGATGACTGTCCCACTTCCTCCTTGTCCCAGGATGTTGCTCTCCTCCTCAGAGTACTCCAGATCTGCCCTCTCCAAGAAGAGCCTAGGAGGACATAGACACAGATACACACACACAGACCACACACAAACAGAGTGTGGTGAAAAGTGCTTAGTTTTATCCTTATCCTTAAAGAAGAAAAAAGCTTCTGAAACTGTGACTCTACGGACCTTTAACACGAGTCCTGAGGGGTCCAAGGCACTGATCAGACCTGTGCCTCCTGCTGCCTGCTGTTTGTGCTCTATCTATCCTGAAAATCAGTTCGATGGGCTCATATGCTGAGATTTTTTTTCTTAATCTCAAACCATGCCCCCCCCCCCCAGGAGCATAGTGTGGTACTGCTTTTTTCTCCTTTACCCTACCTCCTGTACTCCTTTTTTTGAGCGGGGACGCTGCACACATGCTGCTGCCACTGTCCCTGACTTTTTTTAATTTTCTTTAACAGGATGAAACTGATATATTTCAGGTTTGTAAAATCCTGATTCTGAAGGTCTGTAAGTTAACAGATGGAGTCCAGCAAACAGGCTGTCTAACACTGGTACCCCCAGATATCTGTGATATTTCCTTTTTGTTTCTGACACAGAGTTTTGAAGCCCATTGTCATCAGAGGCCGTGTTGCTAAAATCAACATTAGTTTGTTTGCTGCCTCGTTTGTGTTAGTATGAGGTAAAGAGGCTGGCCCTACCGTAATGGAAAGTCTGTCATGAAGAGTTCAGGTACCAGCTCCTGCAGTGGGACAGGCATCTCAGGGTGCTGAGGACAGATGATGTGCTCCTTCTTCACAGCAGCCAGCACACAGTCCTCCATGTTGAAGTAATGAACCCCTGCGCTGCCGTCTCCTTCCAGTCGTCCTCTATGTGTGTCCTCACCGGACCAGCTGGCCTCAGGCTGCTGTTGGTCCAGAGAGGCACAGAGAGGACAGGCTGCGTACTGCTCGATGAGGAGACTCCCGTCACTCTCACTGGCTGTCAAAGCTTCAATAGAGGAGAAAAACACAGAAAACATGAGCAGGGACCTCCACCCTGAGAGCTGACAGCTGGACTGATGTGACACAGACAACACACTGTAATACACTTTGATAATGCACCTTTCTTTTGAGGGACATAAAATAATAAGAAGACGCTGCAATAAAGCAGGATTTCACTGGTCAGCATCTCACATGTTTTTTTTTAATTTTTTTGCTTTTGTTGTTGTTTTGCAGAGTTGCTTAAATAGCCATGGTAAAGCAGAGATCTTGAGCTTATCTAAGCTTAGACTCACAGACTGCTAAAAGAAGTCATGTTCATCTTGTGATCTTAAAACAAGAACATAACTTAAATGAAGACCAGATCCACATGTTTATGAATCACACTGAGTGATTCCCTCGTGTCAAACAACACTATTTGTGTCTGGGCGTTGGCTTCTTCTCTTCTCTACTAAGGTTAGGACTTGTTTCCCTTTGATCTAAACATACCACAACAGCATCCAGAGCTAAAAATCAACAGTTCAGTTATTCCAAACACACGAGGACTGACCTGGGAACCACTGCTCCATCAGGGAGTTGACGTGGTCGGTGATGAACGCCATGGCAGAGAAATCTCTGGTCTCTGACTGGCAGATAATCTTTATGCCTCCGCTCTTTTTCCTCTTCCAGTTAACGTCGGAGGAATCCACACTGCAGAGGCACAAACAGACTGATTTCAGTGAAGGGTTAAACAACTGTTCAAATTACTGTAATTAAGTGGGGTTTTTTTTTTGGTACTTGTACCCTCATGAGTATTCTTTTCAAGTGTATAATTTTACTCATACTTGAGTACAATTTACATCATGTAATTTATTTCAATACTTTTAAAATCAATAGTCCCCTCTGAGTATGCCCACCATTTGAATCAATATTCAAACCTTCCATCTGCATATTGGAGCCAATAAAGCTGTCTTTATGTTATTGGTGACCACACCAGTGACATAAAGAAAGGAAAACACTGCCACTACAAGCTCAGGTGTCTGGATGTGATATACTAACAGAACAGTGTTGATACCTGACAAGTGCCAGTGGTCGTACGTAGAGGAACGTTTCATGTACAGAGGGAGAAAAAGAGACAGCCTCCATTTATCCTGAGTGCTTGCCATCATTTTCTGAGATGTTAAATGAGCTGTTATTAAGACGGTGTGTCTGAATAAGCAACATGTGGAAATGGACGTCTCACTCTCTGTATGAATCAATCAATCAACTATCTTTAGACGTTCGTGTCTTGGATAGTTTGTGATGTTAATGTGAGAATTCTTCTTGTACTTTTCTGTCAAACTCTCAAACACATGCCATTGACGCATCATGCAAACAGCGACGGGGTCGCAAATTATTACTGGTCACAGATTTTTCTACAACACTGGCAACATATTTTTTAAGTGGAAACAGTGTGTGTGTGCATGTGTGCATGCATAATCAGTCCTCTCTTCCTTTTTTTTTTCTTTTTTTTTTACAGCTATAGAGGTTAAATTTAGTTAATTTAGAACGTGTACAGAAATAGATTTTTTTGCAGTGTTCCAAAATTTGTTTACACTTGTGACTTAAATGTGTTTTCCTTCAGTGCTAATCTCAGTGATGTAATGACATGATTTTATATTCCATTATCATACTCTATTTTATTGTTATTGCATTACTGCACTTTTTTCTTGTTGGGCTGCTGTGACAAAAAATTTCCCCTGAGGGGGATCAATAAAGAATATTCTATTTTTTTCCATTCTATTCTATTCTATTCTATTCTATTCTATTCTATTCTATTCTATTCTATTCTATTCTATTCTAGTCTATGTGTGGTGGTTTTCTTATCTCTACAGAGGAATCATCCATCAAAGATTGAGTAGCACCATTACATCACTCTTACAGCAACCGCTCCTCAAATCAATGTGAATGTCTGCTACTGACAACTCAACAAAACATCCCTCATTTCAAAAGTAACTAATACTCTGATCAGATTTTCAGAAGAATACTTTGTACTTTCACTTAAGTATTATTTTAACCTCAGTACTTTTACTTGTAATTGAGTACAATTTAAGCAATGTAACAGTACTTCTACCTGAGTACAAACTTTTAGTACTCTTTCCACCTCTGTTTTTTTACTTCCTGTCCTTTAAGAGCCAGCTCTGACCTGAGGTAACCTCCATCAAAGGTGACCAGCAGCCCCTCCTTCCAGTAGATGGTTTTGCTGCGTCGGACTCTGAAGGTGCTGCAGCGGTTCCTGTGCTGGTTTCCAGCAAAGTTATGGATCACAGAGGTCCTGCTCTGCTTACACCTGGCATTCCTCTTTGGTTCAAATGACTGCACAAACACAGAAACATTGGTCATGAGCATTCAAATCTAAAAGAAGTGGATGCTGTTTCTGATATGGGGCCTCTCAAGCCAGATGTTAGTTACTGAAGCAAACATTAGATTTTATAACAGTCTTAACATTGGATTAGTGATAAGAGCCCATCTGTTAAAGGATGGAGCTGACTCCTGTTTGAAACAGTTCCCTTTGAATATCTTGCAAGCGGATTACATGCAAAGAAAGATCTGTTTTACAAAGTCTGGCAACCTTATTTGGACCATATTGGACCTGATTTCTGTGATATTATTGTAAAAGGAACTTTTTGAGTCTGGATTGTGACCTGTTGTAAACATAAGAGATATTGGCCTGTATCGTTGTATAGAACCAGATCCACCTGAACTATTTGATTTTGTCTTTGATTTGTTGGTTATTGTGCTTACTTACTGACTATTGGGTAATTTCCAATGTATGCTAAATTTATTTACTGTATAGACTATGAACATTCAATATATATAAGGAAAAAAAAAGAAAACTAAGCTGATGAGGATGGTGATGTTGGTGAGGAAATGATGATGATGATGATGATGATGATGATGATGATGATGATGATGATGATGATGATGATGATGATGATGATGATGATGATGGTGAGGTAGCTGTGAGGTAGCTGTGATGGTGATTATGATAATGATGATGATGATGATGATGATAATGTTTCTAGTACCTGCAGGTCCATCTCTGTGAGGCTGATGAGCATCCTGGCGATGAAGCGCTCCCAGAATCCAGCAGGAACAAAGCTCATCCTGATGAGGCGCTGCAGGCTGTTGTTGGTCTGCTGGTGGAAGCCGTGGATATCCATGGCTGGTTTTGGGGGGAGGAGGTGGGGCAGCAGGTAACTACAGCAATAAGAGTATATTTAAAGGATCAAGTGAGAAAGGACAGATAAGTGCTTGTTGCTCAACAGGGTCTCACTGCAACTACACTCAAACGACTCACTGGCTACGTTTCCATGCAATCATTAACCCTTTAATATTCAGAATATTAGCAATAACTTGGTTGTGCACAGCCATGTAAACACCAGAAACCTTTTTTAAAAACCGGAATATGCTCACATTCTGATTTTTAAAACCTAAAAATATCCCCCCTGGGTTCTTCCTTTTCTAACCTGAACATTTGGTCAGGTATACGTCAATCAGGATAGCCCAATCCAAAGGAACATTAATTTGTGTTCTAGGCATGTTCTGTTCGCAAGGAATCTTGGTCTTTTTGGTACAGGAAGTCCGCTGTGGTGGTGCTGCTGTTGTTGTTATGAATTCAGGAAGAAGAAGCGGAAATGACGCGCACTGCATTGTGATGTTCCCCATGCATCGCTGTTTTGATCGGTATACCATGTAAAGAGGAATGACCCTGCTTTCTCACAAGGGGTGAGTATCAGCAAGAGCCTAAAGATATGATACAATAAGCATCACAATGCTTGGGTCACGATATGATAATGTCACGATATCTACTGAAGTACTCTACCCAGTAAACTACTTAATTGAAAACAACTTTTCTGTTTTATTGTGTAACGATTGTGAAATAACCCAAATTGAATGCAGGGTTAGATACATAAACTTAACTACTGTGACATTAAACTAATGCTGCAAAGAAATTATTGGGTGAAAGACGTGGTCACTTGGTGAAACTGATAAAAGTCACTTGGCGTAACTAATGTTACACATTAAAAATTTGATATCGCACAAAACATGACTATGATTACTTTTTTTTTATCAGTCTACTACACTGTAAAAATTAAACTTAAAATGATTTTAAACTAACTGACCAAAGAATAGAGAGAAAACATTGATGTTTATGACCTCAAAACCCACATCATCAAGTTTAGGAATGAAATCTTTTGAATATACTTTGAGTTAATTTTTATTATACAGTTTATGGGCAACATACAGCAGAGTAGCTCTTCAGCGCCATCTTCCACAGTGGAGGTGCAGGAGACTTATTGGACCTAAAACTCGCCTAAAATATGAATTATATCTTAACAAAAATACTGATATTGAGAGCTGAAATATCGATATTTAATCACAGTTCAAAGTATCGCGATATATTGCAGTATCAATATTTTTTTTGTTTTTTGTTTGGTTGGTGTGCCAGTTGATCCCTTATTTCCAGATGGGCGTGTAGTGGCTGCAGATGTTTCCTGCAGCACCATGAGCTGGAGGTAGTTATATTTCTATTTCTGGATTATTGGTAAAATGTTAGGGATGGTTGGTTTGGTGTTTCCAGCTGTTGTCTAGGCTTGTGTCAGACATGCTCTACTATATTCTGCTGTCATTCACTGTATCAGGAGAGTAACAAACATATTTAACCTGTTGTTGGCCACAGGCAGAGCAATCTCAAACTTGGCCAGGAACTGGAAATACTGTTCTTCAGTCTGCTGGGTGAAGCCCGTTCCTACCAACAGCATCTGCATCAGAGAACATCACCACAGGAAGGCAGGGGTTAACATCTGCACAGAAAACAGCTCAGGAAGCTAAACCATTTACTCAGAATCACCACAGATTGTTTCCCTGCAGCACAGGGGCAGCACAGGGGTTTTCAGATACAGAGTAGTGACAGAATATTCAGAGAATATTCAAGTTAAAAAAGGACTGACAGTCATCTCAGTACCTCAGAGTCTTACCCTGAGGTCTTCGGCTCGGATCACTCCGTTCCTGGCGACAGAGCGGGAGGACTTGAGATGCAGGATCCTTTCCAGACACTCTGACAGCCAAACAGGACACAAGAAGTACAGGGTGCACAAGCCGTGGCTGGTGTCTGGGAAGTGCAGCAGGGTTCCTGTTTCTATCAGGAAGCTGAGGGCTGGAGGTGGATACAGGAAGGAAAGCTGTTAAAGGCTGTTCGATCAAGGATGGAGTGAGTAAAAATCTACTTCCTGGGTCTTCATACAGGCTGCTCTCCCTGGCCCTGTTTGAAATATTATGATGCTTTGAAAAAACAGGGTTGTAACAGGAGCTCGGGGAAAGGAATCTGACTTAATATCCTAGAGAACATTTCCTGAGGGGTCTGCCCTGATAAAACTTCATTTCCTTGTGGTGAACTTCTCAGTCACCCTTACCTCTCTGTTCTGCAGCCTACAGACATCTTTAACAAGCCTACTGCTTTAATAGAAATCACTTATCTGGATGAATGTCTGTGTAACCTCCACCTCCTCTGACAATGGCGAGCAGAGTTTGAGGATGCTCTTCTTAGCATTTTGAAAGTTCATGCACCTTTACATTTTCCCTCCATTTCTCCACACAAATAGTTTCTGCAGGTTTAGTGCTGAGTAAGTCACAGTACCTGTCTGCAGGTCCTCGTAGTCTCTGATGTCACTTCCTGGGTTTTGTTCAATGATGCAGTCTAGCTGGGCCTCGGTTAGGTATTGGACCTCTCCCTCAGCATCTCGCCTCTTCTTCTCAGCGATCACAGCCTCCTGGAGAGTCAGATAGCTCCTGGGAATCTGTGGGATGGAAAAATCTGTCTGTGCTCTGTGATAACATGACAACAAGAGGAGTTTGTATTTTCACAGGTTCATTCTCCCAGCTATAGGTGCTTTTTCCACCAGAAGTTCCAGGCACCTTTAGTTCCAAGAACTATTCTTACAGGAACTGAATGGTTCTTGTGGCCCAATGTTGTCTGCATTTTCACTGAGATAAAAACTCTCTGGGTGATCAGCCAATCAGAGACACACCACCACCCCGATCCCCGTGTGCCTTTGGGGTGTAAATTAACACAACAAAAAATCTTTACACGGAAACACTAAGGGGCTGAATATGCTGCAGTAAGCATATCAGGCCTGTAGACGGCACTATAACTGTGGAGTCTTTTGGTAGCCCTCTGCTGAAGTAGAGGTGGGCTGATCACCTGCTGATTCCAGATGCACATAAAGTTGAAAGGCAGTCAGCAGACAGATTCAGCAACACAGTACTCCTCCATTGTTACTGTTGTGGTTGTCCAGTTCATGCATGGCAATTAAAATGACTACAATTAATGTGTAATGCGCATGGGCAAAGCAGAGTGTGACATTAGTGTTTCCACTGAAACTCTGGCTATGGTGGCAGCGGCATTTCAGAAAAATTCCACTCTGGAGGCCACTATCCAAAGTTTCTGTTTCATGCCGGCTAAAATGCTACTTCAGTGTAAACAAGAGGCCGAAACACAACAACGCCTTTGAGTTTCAGCCTAAAACTGCTTCCGTATAAACGGCCCCTTAGTCTCTAGTTACAAAACCCCTGAAGTTCTTCAAAAGCAACTAAGGACGCAGTCACACTGGCAAGCCGTGCTGTGCTTAAGCACGCTTCAGCCCTAAAGCACGTTTTGAATGGTCAGTGTGACCGCAACCGCGCCATGCTTAAGCTCGATTCACTTCTCTGCTTTGGCACACTTCAGAGAGGTGGGCTTTGGAACGTTTTTTTTTTCATGCAAGAGCACAAGCACGTGGACAGCGCGTGTGATCCATGAGGTATGATCACCGTGAGTGCACCTCTCGACATTCATTTTAAACAAAGCAGGGGTGTTAGAGGGCTGTGTCGTGCCAAAACAACTTACCACAAGTCTAAAAGTCTCTAAAGTTGTAGTAGAGTTGTCTCTGTCTCGTGCTGACTCTGATGAGATCATGCTTCATGTAAACAGACGCTTCACGATTACTTAGGCAGGCCATGCACATGTGATACCTACTAAAGTCTGATTCATATTGGAATAGTGTGACCGCCAGCCGTACTCTCCAGCGGGGAAACAGCTATGCAGGGGATCAATCGTGCTTAAGCACAGCACGGTTTGGATGGCCAGTGTGACCACGCCTTTAGTTCCTGGGAAAAGTTCCCTTGGTCAAAAAGAACATGAACACAGTGCCCACTTGGGGACTGATGTTTACCATTAAACCCATGGTGTGGATTCTTTCTGTGACAGAGGTGCTGTGAGTTATCCAAACCCAAACGTGTCAAATAAGCAGCTAAAGCTCTGTGTAATGGTTCGACCATTTAATAAGGAGACAGATCTAAGGATGGATAAGTCAGTACACACTGTTTGAGCACTATACACAGAATGACTCACTTACCAGTCTGCCCAGCAGTCTGCTGCCCCCCGCTGAGCTGCCAGTGTCCTTCATAGACAAAGCCACCTTATGGATCAGCTTCTTCAGGCCATTCAGGCCCTCAAACGTCTTACAGGACACTTCACTAACCACACAGACACACAGATTCATTAACACAGGCATCAGACTAAGATCCTGATGAAGCTCTCAGTCATCAACACAGAAAACCCTAAAACATGACAGTGTTCTTACTGCAGGTGTTTCCAGGTGATGTCAGGGAAACCTGAGGCTCGAGCCCCTGATGGGGATCGACACAGAGCCAGGACGTAAGCTCTCAGAGTGGCCAGTCTCTCAGTGCGAAACTTGGTGTCAATGAGGTCCAAGTGAGTCCCCACCACCAGAACAGCAGAGTTTGGGGCTCGAGCCTGTGGACCATGACAAACACAGATAACATTGAGTTCAAATCAAAGACAAATAAAAAAAAAACAAAGATTACACACACAGGAAGTTTAAAACTGTCAGGTTGCTGTAAAGTGACAAGCCAACCAGCAACCCTGCCAGGAAGACGTGATTTAGTGCGTGTTAGTAATGTAGTTTGTGACGTCAAAGGATGCAAGTTCTGCAACACATTTCCATTTCATTACATCCATCTGACAGTTTCTGGTTCCCGCGGTCTGGGCTGGATTAATTTTCCTTTAAATCAAGACACTCCTCTCATCACCACTGGAAATACAAACACCATCTCTCAGCCCAGAATCAACCCCTCCTTGCTCATCACACATGCAGTGTATCAGCTGAAAGTGCATGTCTGTGAAGTTACACTCAGCTCGAATGTGTGTGTGTGTGTGTGTGTGTGTGTGAGCCTGTGTGGTTATCTTCACCTCGATGTTGAGCAGCCATGTCTGCAGGTTGGCCACAGCCTCCTCTCCCAGAGCCAGGTTCCAGACCACCAGGTACAAAGCCTTATCAGTGAAGAAACACTGGTTCACTGTGGACATGCTGGCTTGACCACCGATGTCCCAGACGTTAAACGCCACCGAGTCTTTCTGTGTGGGAAAAACCAGAGCTGAGTGAATTTAAGGGGGGGGAGCTACGGAATAAAACATCAGGTGAATAAAGACATTAAAAAGCCTGAATCATTGTCTTAGTTTTTCTTTAAACTGACAAGTTGACAGAGCTCACTGTGGATAACACTGCTAATGACACTAACACTATTAGCATCCCTTTAAAAGCTGCAGGAAATCAAAAATTCAATTCAACAAAAACTTTATTTGTCCCCAGAAGGAACTCAAATCTCACCCTACTAAAAACAACACTTACATCTTTGCATGTCTAATAAGACTGAATGATTTTGAAAAAAAAAGCTAATTGCAATTTTTTGGGACCAATATTGGGATCCAGCGAGTGATTTCTGGGGGTGGGGTTTATCTTCTGCATTATCAACTTAACACAAGCAATAAATCATTCTATAGTACGACCAACACTAAAAAGGATATTGTCAACATATAAATAATTCTTTCCTGTGGGCCAGGCCTACATGTTATGATGAAATAAGATGAATTGATTATTCTAAATTCTTGCTTGTGTTGTACGTCGGTTTGGACAAAAGCTTCTGCTAAATGAAACTGTAAACTGTATTATTGATATAAATAACATTTATTTTTTAGCCATTGCAATAACAGTAGAATATCGACTGATTCATTTAACTTCAAACCTTGAAGACCTGTAATACTTACTTACTATCCAGAAAAACTAGGATATTGACTTTTGCTGGTTTTTCTAGGAAGAATGAGTACAAGTTCATATATCCCCTGCAGGTCTGTGTACATGAAGCTTTTTTGTTCTTTCCTTTCCTTCTTTTTAAGTGCAGCCTTTGCAATTTGAAAATTGCTCTCTTTTAAATTTGAAAGTCGGTGAAATTTGATTAACTTTTTAGCCCCTATGGCTTAAGATGGTTTCTAGTCCTTACTGAATAATCAAAGCATTTATGGCTTTTTAGTGGAACAAAAAACGGTTGAATCACTTACATACCCTAATCTGCTCTAATTCCTTCATTGACACAACAAACTGCTAATGATCATAGCTTTTATGGCGATCATCCAAACACGTTCATTTATTAAGCACCAATGAAAGAGTATTAGATTCATTACATCTAAAGCACACATGATATTATCTCTTATGAGTTTATTTAATCAGTGAGCAAATGTTTCTGTAAAAGGGACCACTTTGCTGTTGTGTATAATCTAAAGGTAACAAGGAGGAGGAAGCAGGATGTGTAGACATTTGAGATTCTAAATGGATCTTTGAAAAAGTATCAGCTGGGAGTTGATCACTCCAAGGCGCCATACTGGAATCAGGGGAGTAGTTTTGAATTGGATGAAAAGTTACTTAGGAGACAGTCAACAATATGTAAAGATAGGAGAGAGTTGATCAGAATGTCTGGATATTATATGTGGTGTCCCACAGGGATCAGTACTGGTACCTCAGTTATTTCTCTTATATATTCATATTTTTCAAGTATCCTGTTTAGTTAAATATATATCATTTGCTGATGACACAAGCATTTTCTGTTCTGGTGAAACTTGGAAACAACTTGGGGATGTCATCACTTCAAAATAAAATACAGGGTGGGCCAGAATGATTTAACCATTGTATATCTGTATTTGTTTGCTTAGCTTTTGTCATAGAAAATAAAAAATTTGGATAGTTTCTCTTAACAGGCATAGCTTTTTGATGTACCTGAGTTCATTTGTTTACTCCTAATGATTGTTGAGTATGGCATCGAAGGGTAAGCGTGACTTGATTGTGGCCTTGAAGGAAGCTGGACTAACAACAATGCAAATCATGAAAAAGGTGAATGTTTGTCGTAAGACTGTCTACAATGTCATGAAACCATACAAGGAGACTGGAAATACCACCAGCAAGCCAATCCCTGGAAGAAAACGTCAAGTCCGGACCAAAAGGGTTGTTGAGATGGTGAGGAAGAGAATCCAAAGGAATCCTCGCAGGAGCATGAGAGCAACAGCAAAGGAAGTGAACATCTCAAGAACTTCACTGAGAAGAATTGTCAAACAGGATCTTGAACTGAAAGCACTAAAAGTGCAACACAGACAACTGATTTCAGCCACTTCTAAGAAAAAACGGCTTGACAGGGAAAATTATGCTGCAGGGGATCCAGAGTGCCGCAGACAAAGTCCTGGTCTGGTCTGATGAGAAGATCTTCACTGTTCAGGCAGAGGTCGATTCCCAGAATAACAGGGTTTATGCACATAGTTCATCCAGATTCATTCATAATGTTGATTTTCAGGCACACACAAATGACTTCTTTTTTAAATCCAAAGCTTTTAAACTGTGTGACTTGGTGGAGCACACACCGGCTCAACTACTCTGCAAAGCGAGAAAGAATCTGCTGCCAAACAACATTCAGAAAATGTGTCATGATAGAGAGTGCGGTTTGACCACCCTGCACCACCTGAAGCTCCAGTGTTCCACTGAATGAAAAAGCCCCAGATCATGATGGACCCCTCCACTGTGCCAGGTAGAAAACATCTCAGGTGGGATATGCTTGTCATGCCAGTAACATTAGAAGCCACTTGGACTGTCAAGGTTAAATATTTTCTCATCAAAGAATAAAACTTTTTTCCACCTTTCAATGTCCCATGTTTGATGTTCCCTGGCTAAGTCTAAACGGGAAGTTGTGTTGTGTTAAAGGAGACGAGGTCTTTGAATTCCTTTTTTGTTTTTGAAACCCTTTTCCCGCAGATGCCGTCTGATGGTTATTGCACCAGTAAGAGCCTTAATTTGGGTCGAGGACCACCCTGTGTCTTGACGGACAGCCAATCGGATCCTCCGGCTCAGCGCAGGTGTAATTTTTTTGGGTCCACCACTTTACTCTTTTGTTCCATGATGCTCAGGATCTTTCAAAAAAATTTAGAATGACTGTCTTACTGCGTCCAACCCCAGCAGCAATGGCACACTTGATGATCCAACTGCGTTCAAGAAGAGACAACTTCTTAGCTTTCGCTATCAGGAGAGCATGACCGTGTAAATACCTGACAGAAAATGAAAATTTGGGGCAGATTTTGGTTTTAATAGCCTTTTGTCTCAAACTTTTGATCAGCTTATAAACAGCTATTTCAGTTTACTTGTTGTTTTCAATAAATTACTTTTTCAAAGTGCTTTTTGTCAAACTCCCCCTTCTTGCTTTTGCATATTATAGCACTACTTAAAACCTCATTAAGATCCAAATGTGCAAAAGGTAAATTCTAGCAATTTTTCAACTGGTCTTAAGAATTTGATCAAGTATGTACATTGTATATCCACTGAACATGTAAATTGAACTGTACACTGATATTGTAAGTGATTCAAAGGCAGTCTTATAACTGAATATGACACAATTCAAAGGGATAGGATTAAATAAGTTGATACTTCTTTCTGCTTCTTTTTGCTCATGTAAGCTGAGAAATTTAGACAGTAATCATCATGTTTTGTTTCCATTTTGTTCTGATAATTATTTATTTTTGTTACTCATGTGAACAAAATAAAGTAACTCAATCAATCGTATAGATAAAGATGGTTATAACTCCAGAGGGACCTTTCACCGTTTGAAACGTTCTCATCTCTTCCACTTCTTTTGTTTGTAACAAAGTGCTTGGTATAAGAGCTTGTTCTTCTGGAATCAGTCTATCCATCTGCACAAAGAGCACTGCAGTTCTGAATCAACCCCATCACTTAAGCTCACTCATGTAATCTCTTCAGCCTTCCACCTGTTATTGACAACATGATGACCAAACTCCTGAAACAAGTTAAAGCCCCCAGTGGCTCTGCTATCCTCTCAGCCTCTGGTATCTATTCATCAGTGTGGTTTCTTATTATCTGTGATTAAAAACACCTGGAACTGAGTGGAGAGAGTATGTATGAATGAGCTGTTTGTCTCTTCCTTACGCTATTTTTCCCGCCGTTAGCCTTGTCCGGCTCCCAGGTGGCAGTAGAGATGCTGCACTCTGTGGGGGTGAACGGGGAGGCCCTTCCAAACTGTAGTGCCTCCAGCAGGGTGGTCTTCCCCTGCCGCGGTGGGCCGATCACAAGCATCTTCAGCAATCTAAAAGGTTCTGCTTTTCGAAGCTGTGCCCGAAGGAAAGCAAGGACAGAACCTGGACCTGAGGACCAGAGGCAGCATGCAAACATACTTAAACCTAGTTTACATCACTTTTATCTGACTGATACTTTGAAGAATACAACATTTAAGGGTCAACAAAACTAGCTTCAAATATGTCTGACATACATTGTACAATGATATTTTTAAACACACACAAAAAATCGAATAATAGAGATGATGCTAGGGAAAGTGGGCAGTCACATCATCAAATGGGCTGATAGTAAACCTGCAGGTGAGACACTCTCACCTGAAGAGAAACATATTAACCATGGGAGTATTACTGACACTATCTTAAAAAAACAAAGTCACCTGGGCCACCCTGGCCTGATGATCCACTCAGAAAGTCCTAAAACTTGGCCCAAACATGACAGATATCCTCCTTCTTCTTTCCCATGGTAGTGTTGGGGAGAAAACTCACCATCTTTACTCTGTGCTTTGAGCTTTATTTTGGTGTTGAACTAAGGTTTATAAGGTTGCTCTTTATTAGTTTCTTTCTTTTTTCAGTAGCCGGTTGTGTTTGCACAGTTCAACCATGGATGTGCATTACATAGCACCACTTTATTTCTTTTTACTAATTTTTGGAGTTTTTGAGTTCGCGTCTGGCAACCTGTTCAGTGGCCCCATTGTTTACCGCCATGAACAGCTGTCGGCGCTGTGCCAGGCCAGGCCACCTAATTCAGAGAGATCAAGCATCCCCGTTAAGCTCCGCAGGAGAGGGAGGGGATGCAGGGCCAGGGTGCAGCATTGGGCGAAGCCGGCCGGCTGGCCATCCCATCCATCATCATGGGAAACGTGCGGTCTCTCCCCAACAAGGGAAAATGTTGATGCTGCTGCAGCCTGTGAGCTCCTGCATGGTGAGGTGTCCAAGCTGCAAACATCTCACCCTCAGTGTCTGATCATCATCTCTGGAGATTTTAATCACACATTGCTCTCCTCTGCTTTCCCTACCTTCAGCCAGTTTGTGGACTGTACAACCAGAGACAATAAAACTTTGGACTTACTGTATGCAAACACCACGGTTGCATACACCTTCTCCCCCTGCTGGGCTGCTCTGATCACAACCTGGTGAGACCGCAGCCCATTTACATACCTATGGTGAAGAAACAACCCCCCACCATCAGGTTTGTGAAGAAGTGGCTTTTTATGTAAATGTGTAAATAATAATATTTTTCTACTTTTCTATATTTCTTCAAATTTCTAATTTCATATTCTTTTCTGTTACGATTCTATTTTTTATTGTTAATGCATCTATTGCACTTTTTCTGTGAGCTGCTGTGGCAAAAAAAATCCCTTATGTGGGATCAATAAAACAATACTCTATCCTGTTCTATTTTATTCTATAAGCTGAAGACTTGAGTGCTCTACCTTCTTTTCTCACATCCAGCGGGACGTTGGTGATGTTGAGCTCTCCGATGTCCAGCTGCCACAGGTTGGAGAGCTGACCGAGCTCTGCTGGAAGCTCACGGATCCCAGGATTACTGAATCCAGAGCAGGGGAGAGAAGAGTTCATCAAAAGAAAGTCACGATCATCAAGTAACTCCACTCTACCTTGAAATGATCAAACTGTTTCAGTCTGATGGGCTATCAGTGAAGGAGCCTGTGGACATGATTTTCACACACAGTCACATGGACATGAACCTAAAGTCAGTCTCAGCAGTGACAGGCTGCCGATCCATGACTTCTGTAAATCCCAGAACTCTGGGTTGGGTGTCAGAGTGCAGAGATTTGTTTGTCAGAAAACAGCTGCTCGCTGTGAGTAGAGGTTCCCAGGAGTTGAGGATTTTCAGGGGCCAGCCAAAGAAGTTTTATTAATTTCACTTTACGATAAGTTGTCTAACCCTCTCTTAGGCTACTCTGCTTCAAACAGCCCCTCAGTTTATAACAGTAGCAACACAGAAAAAGAAAAGGAGCTACAGTCCTTGTGCACTTTCTTCAGGATGAAACCAGTTTTTTCTTAATCTTTGGGATGATGGTCCATCCTCTTATCTTTACAGCATAAACCATCAAACTCTCTCTAACCACCAACTGGTTCAGAAGACAGCCGCCCAGCTTCCTCTGCACTTAACAGACATCACATTTACCCTGATTTTAGCCTCTCTACACTGGCTCTCTGTTGGATCTAGATTTTATCTTTTTTTTTTTTTTTGCTGACTGACTCCATATTACACAGTCAGAATACTGATGCCTAAGTAACTGTTTGTTGAAGCTGTGGAAAAAACGAACAATGATAAACAAAGTACCTCAATGAAACTTGTCAGAACAGAAAGAGTTCATGCACTAACAACAGCACAGTGGGTACAAAGGCTGTCAGACAGACAGACAGAAAGACATACAGGCAGACAGACATACAGGCAGACAGACAGGCAGCAGGAGGACTCACTTAGAGAGGTAGAGCTCGGTGAGGCTTTGCAGACCACACACAGTCTGGGGGACACACTCCAGCTGGTTGTCATTCAAGTAAAGCACTTCCAGGGACTCCCGCAGGATCATGGGAAACTCTATGGGACACACTGCAACACAGAGGGAGTTACAGGACAGAAACACACACACTCAGAGCACGGCATTTGCAAAGGTGCGGGGTCTTCAAGGCCACTCTCAGACTCTGTTTATCTCCTGTTTCCCTCAAAGACGCACTGGACACCTTCAACCTGTGTGTGAGAGGCTGCTGGTCCTAACTGAGAGCCATCACAAACAGCAGACTCCTATGGTTACTCTGACCCCAAAGTCCTGACTGGATCTGCCCCATTACAAAGAGCCAGGAAGCACACGGAGGGGACATCTGTTAGGGTTTAACCCTGAGAGACGGGATCCCCGAGAAATCTGATAAAATCTGTTTCTCAAATCCCAGGAAAGATAGGAAAGAAACAGGAAAAATAAAATTGTGCCTCAACTGCAGGGTTAATGCAGGCTGCAGTGCTTCACTGTAGTTACAGTGATACACAGGCTCGCTTACTCAGCAGATGTATTGTGTTAACTTTAAATAATACTTCTCACAATCTAAACAGTCATAGAATTCACTTATTAGGCTATATTGTAGGCAATTTTTCTGTAAAAAGAAAAATGTGCCTGCCCCAATAACAAAATATTTTGTTAAATACAAATTCCAATCATTAATTATTCCTGTTTGTAGCCAAAATCATACTTTTAAATATTCTTCCGGTTCCTCCGCATTGGCCTTGGTAGGCTGGTAAGCACCCTTCTCTCTACATTGGATGGAATGAGGACAGATGCTCTACCCCACTCCCATCCTGCACCTTCCTCCTGTGAACTTGTCTCTGGATCAGAACTCTCCGAGGTCGTCTCAACGGCAATAGCCGTGGCCTTGTCACCATCAGACGGCAGATACATTGTTGAGTCTGGGTGGGGATGAAGTCCATAGGCTTACACATACACACATGAAGTCATGGAGTCACATGGCACACACACTACCTTGGACTCAATGCCTTCTTTTGCTCCATTACAGTTCAACTGCAGAGGGTTGATGCGCTTGTGCCTGAGTAAGTCTGCATGTGTGCCCCTCCGTGGCTGAGCAGTGACATTTGTGCAAGTCATCGAGTTTATGTTTGTTGCTATCATGTGCTTATATGCTGAGGTGTTTTTTTCTCAATCTCAAACTTCACCCCCTGTTAGGAATAGTCTGGAATTGACCTTTTTCCCCCTTTCTTCTCCCAAAGTTGTTTTTTTAAATCTATTGCAAAGGGGTGCTGAGTAGCTGGCTGCTCCTGGGTTTATCCTGTTTCTGTATTTCCCCGTGTTTGTTTTCTTATATGTCTTGAAAGGGATGTAACTGAAATGAAATTTCCCCTCAGAGATCAATAAAGTATTCTGATGCTGACATAATCGATTAGGTAATCATTAAATGGTTTACTTCATCATGTTTCGCTAGGGAGTTCTGTCAAATATTGATTTTATCAGGATTACTGTTTGCTGTGTGAAGCATCTTAGAAAATCGGTCACAGACAATCTGGCTTTTCATAATTAGCGTTGCAGCAGATGTGACTCCCCAGTCCTGATACGCATGGAGCTCTCTGTCATCATTTATAGCTTGTGTTGATGGACAAAAACTGTGTTGCCCTGATAATGTAATAATGATAACTATAAAATACAAAAAAATGTCATCTCTGGATTGAGGAACACATAAACCTATTGACTTAGCTGCAAAAAAAGGGGGAAAAAAAAGGAATTTACTAGGATTCCCAGGAAATCACATGAATTTGTCCTGGGATCTGATCCCTCTAATTTTTTGGGAAAAATATTAAACCTTACATCTAACTTAGAAAGAGATCTACCTGGTTCAGGATCCCTTCTGTTCCATGTGGTCAGGAAGGCCAGCCTGCTGGATTTGGGTCCCTCCTCTGTCCTGAAGCCACACAAGAACCAGTCAGTCTCTGCAAACTGTGCTGAAAGAAAACCATGTGGCCTTACGCCTGCTGTGATACTGCACACATGAAACAACACGAACAAATAAGAACTGGAGCTTAATGAGCTGACTGACTGCCATCACACAATGTAAAGGGTATCTGTACAAGATCCTAAAAATATCTGATTTCAAGACATTCACTGACAAAAATGGCACCTGGATTTCTTGTAAAGAGTAAGAAAATGCTGAATAAAGCTGTTTTTGACGTTTTTTTGTTTTTGATGACTGAGCTAACCTGGAGATCAAATTTCAGCCTGTTGTCAAAAATTACTCCAAGACTTCTCACAGAAGATGCCCGGACCTCAACATTTAATCTGTACAGCACTTTGGTCAACTTGAGTTGTTCTAAATGTGCTCTATGAATAAAGTTTGAGTTGAGTTCCTAAGAGATGCACTGATCCAACTTCTTTAAGTCCTGATCTTAATGTTTTAATATGCTGAGAGTAGACCTCCATCACTAACAGGAGTTACAGTTTAACTGTAAACCTCAGCAGAGGACGAGTCAGGGCTTAAACTTGGACATGTTACCGGTTGCCATCAGAGACGTGTGCACACATGGTTTGGTAAACACAGAGGAGTATAGAACTGAGTTAAATAGTTGCGTGTCCTGTGGATCTGACCCTAATCACAGTTATCTGATTCAACTTTTTGATCTGTATCAGGTAGGGATGCACCAATCAGTGGTATCAGTTATGGGTGTATCAGTGCCCCTCAAAGCTGGATCGGTATCAGTGGGAAGGGACTGATCCATGTTGCCGATCCAAGCAAACAGCTCTATGCCCTTTTTTATTTTTACCAATGCTCTTTGCTACTTAATTTGAAATGTTGTCTCTGATGCACTTGCTTTGTTTTTTGCTGCATTACCAGTCAACTGAAAATAAAACTTTATATTTGAAAAGAACTTGTGTACAGTCTGAAGAATTGTTTTGATGGTAAACATTTAAATATTTCATTGTTCATTGTTTAAATAAATATTATTGCAGTAATTTCATATACTCATTTTTTGCCTTTTACCCAGAGCCATTATTTAACAATGGTATCAGATTGGTATCGGTCGATACCAAAGCTCATGTAGTGGTATCAGTATTGGTGTAGGAACCAGAAAAGTTGTTTTCCCCACCCCTTTTTGGCACTCATGATCAAACTTGATCCAAAAGCACTCTAATAAGTGTTTATTTTTCATCAGAGAATCTATCAGAGTGTCTCCAAAGCTGAGACACACAGACATCTTTAAACTGTCCTCTTCCCACTGTGTTATTTAAGGTCAGCTGACACAGAGCTGTATATTAACAGCTGGCCTCATCCGACACAGACACAAACACACACACACACACACACACACACACACACACACACACACACACACACACACACACACACACACACACACACACACACACACACACACACACACACACACACACACACACAGAGTCTCTCTATCGACATACTTGCCCAGCTGGTTCCTGGAAAAGTCGAGGGTCCTGAGCTGAGAGCACTTCCACTTACTCGGGGCTGGGAGTGTTGTAATATGGTTCCCACACAACCTCAGAGAGACCAGAGCCTGGAGGGGGGAGGAGGAGGACGGAGGGTGAGATACCATAAACCTCACACTCGTTGTTTACTCTGGGAGGAATTCAGACAATTAGCTCTCTGCCATTGAGCAGCCATGAGAGCAGAATGCAGTTATCAGGCTGATCATTTCTTAAACTGTGCTCATACTTCAGCATGTATTTGTTGAAATCACAAGTAGCTCACAGTGAGATGCTTGATCCAGCAGCCAAAACAAAGTTTTATGGCTTTTTTTTTGTCCCTCTCAGGCACAAGTAGTTATTCTGAGTGTCTGCCAACATCACAGAGAGGATCCATACAGACAGAGAGTGTTTTATTAAAGAATATGGTGACTTTTCTATCCAGTAATTTAGGTCACAGTCGCACTTTTGCCTGGTTAACATCATTTTACGTCCAGTCCTTGTCTTCATTTTCTTCACTTCTTCTCAACTTTTCCTTTAATTCCTTTTAAGTTTTTCTCTTCTGCACTCTTCTTCACTTCCTCTTCACTACTTCTTTACTTCCCTCCTTCATTTCTTCTTGGCTTGTACCTCACCCTTTCTTCTTTACTCCTTCTTCACCACTTTTTCCCTGTTCCACTGCTACTTAACTCTGTTTTCACTTTTTGTTTCCTTCCTTTTCCCTTCTTTTACACTCCAAGTTTTCAGTTCATACTTTGTTCAACTATTTAGCTGTATTATTTTACATTTTCAGCTATTTTAACTTCTTCAGCTTCAGCAATTCAATGCATTTGCTGCAAGGAAATGCAACTAATCTAGTTTCTTACGGACCTTTTTGCACTTTCTATACACTTTCTTACTTTTGTTTTCTTGATTGCTGCTGTGACTTCAGTTTCGTTGTACTTGTTACAATGACAATAAAGTTCTATTCAATTCTATCATAATCTATGGACTGAGCTGCTGTCCTAACTGATGCTTATGCAGCCATTTTATGTATTGTTATTGTTTCAATCCTCCTTATCGTTTCTGTGTCTAACTGTAGTCCAATTTCTGATGGTGTCAGACTGTTCCTGTTCATTGTCCTGTAGCTTCATTTGATTTTCTCAGCAGAAGATTGTAACTGCAAATACAGACGTTCAGGGGTTATACATTTACACTACAAAGCTGCTGCTGAGCCAAATGAAGCTACTGGAAAACTAACCTCTACAGGATGACACATCACCATTCTAAAATGGGAAACAGGAAATGGAAACTAAACACAATATTAATTTGATTCAAAATTGGACTTTATCCACACGTCCATCAGACGTCTAATGTTTATTGGGTAATCCTCCATCTTACTGAATTGTTTGTAAAGAGAAAAAAAACTGCCAAGAAGTAGGAAAAATGTACTAATTTCATTTCTTCTGTTAAGACCTTATTTTTGTTTTTAAAAAACAAACATATTTTTACCCCAATCTGCAGGTTTTTGTTCACTTTTTCAAACAATTCAGTTTTGTCTCCTAATATCTTGAACTAAGATGTGTTTCTGGTCTTGTCTGATGAATGTGGCTTTTACTGAGTTCCATAAGACAATTTTACTGAAAACATGATCTGGCTTGGATTTCAGTTCTTGCAGGCTCCAGGTCCAACCAGGCCTGAGTACCATCATCCCTGATACGAACACCGTCACATCACAATACGACAAATGCAATGATCAAACTCCTTAAAGGAAACCATTTCAGAACCTGGACAAAAACATGTAGTCCCAGCATCAAGTATCTCACCCAATAGTACAACCCCACTACCAGTTTAAACTGTTACAGTAAAACACAGATCTGCGACTGGAATCCTGGAGTTTTGAGAAAGCAAAAAAAACCTTTTATTTTAACTTTTTAACTTTATAGTTTTATGGGTAAGGAAACTGTCAAAGGAATCTGTGGTTGAAGTATCCAAATCTAAAATATGTTGAATCATAACAAATGTGTCCTGCTCAGTGTTTCTTTAGCCACAGACTTTTGTGACATTCTGCCCCTCTGAGTTCCAACTCTGAAGTGTGATTCTGCATCATCGTCCTGATGCTTCTAAATCATAAAGATGGAGCCTACTACAGAGCAGTGGCGCCATCTGGAGGCAGCTTAACAGATTACATTCCAGCAGAACAATGGCAGACTATGCTCCTACCTCTAGCTCAAAGATGTGTGCCGGCAGCTCTGTCAGGCTGTTTTCAGAGAAGTCCAGCTCCTGTAGCTGAGTCCTCCAGAAGATGGCGAAGGTGTCTGGGAGAATTTTTATCATGTTGGAGGAGGCTCTGCATTGTTTCTGCAGGTGAGGAGAAAGAGGAGACAGCCAGGATGTTAGATGTGTTTCAGCAACAGAAGATGTAAACCTTGATGCTCATTTAGAAGCACCTGTTCTTCATGGAACAAGGATGTGTCTAGA
Source organism: Halichoeres trimaculatus (assembly GCF_033239565.1). NCBI lineage: Eukaryota > Metazoa > Chordata > Actinopteri > Labriformes > Labridae > Halichoeres > Halichoeres trimaculatus. The sequence continues at coordinate 37,786,098 of NW_027437181.1, forward strand.
GAATAAGTAAACATTATTTTGGAAAAACTTAGGAGGAAACAAACAGTCAAAGAGATTTCAAGGGCATAGCAGACAGACCTGGACAAAATCTTAAAAATATCAAAAATATCACATCATGAGAGAGACAATAAGGAGAACACGTCATGAGTTTCTTCTTTTTTCTGTTCACACCTGCAGTTGATTACATCGAGTGTAAGGGAAGTGATTAGCCCTTGTTTATCAAATGTTTGGCTACAAAAATGGGTGTGCGCCTGTTTACTAACAAAGATCACTATTCATCAGTCAGGATGTGGGCAGAGGGAACGCTAAAATCTCAGTTTAGACTCAGAGAGCAGCATGGGGCAGTGAAGTAATTCCGTCTGTAGAGGAGCATCTCCGGATAAAGGTTCCCGGATTATGTTTTAGACGTTAAATCAGTTATGACACCTAAATTGTCTTTAACATCTCACTCTACTCCCACTCCTCCTTGTTAAATACATCACTTATAAACATATGCTGAGCCATTTACTTTTATATGATTCCTTTAAACACAAATACGTCATTCATTTAGGGGCGTCCCGGCATTCACTCCTAATACGATGCTGTTATTGATATCACAGATATAATGATATCAGCACAAATGGTGTGACGTTCAGCTCTATTTGTAGGTCTTCAAAGCTTGAAAAAGCCTTCAGGGGATGTTTAAAGTCTAAATGTAGTGAGCTTTTCCAGTTCTGTGCCTAGGGATGGGAACCAAAATAGGTACTGACCGATTAGTGCCAAGTACCAATTCATGTAAAATCGCATCCTTGTGACTGAGGGAGTGGAAGAGTAGGTGATTTCCCATACTGAACTTGAGTACAGCATTAAAAATTTATATATTGAGAACTGAATATGTTAAATTGAAAGAGACTTAGATTTTGTTACACAAATTAATATTTGTTACCACATAAACACACACAACTGTACCAAAAATTGGTACCGTTGAGTACCGACACCAATTGCCAGGTACTGGATATCAGTACCATGTTGTTTCAAATGTGAAAGGTACCCCTTGTACCCTAGTTCTGTCTCTTTTCGGACTTCAACTAAAAATACTGCCACATAGCTGACATCACTCCTGGTCCTAGCTGCTTCGTTAGCACCTTAGCACACGCTAATGTTGGGATCATGTGGGCTCTGCATGCTGGATCTGGGAACTGCTGGATAGAACCAGGAGAAGTCAGTCTAAAATAGACTGCTTGTATCTGAGACTGTACATGCAGGCTGATATAGTCCCATATTCATGTTTTTTGCTTATATCATGAACAATACTCTGCATCAATATCAGATCAGGACTTCTTGTAGCTGGACTGAAGTCACACGGGGGCACAGAAGACGCTCTTCATCACTAGCCACGGTTACATGAGGAGTTTACCATCTTTCTGAATGAATTTTTGCAAATGACTTTTCCAAAAACAATAGTATACATGGAAAGGAATATTCCAATCTCTGGTCTACATGCGCTGCTGTAATCAAACAGAATAGTCAATGGGGCATGTGCAGAAAAACGTAAACATCACGAGATTTATCAAAGCTGGAGGACGACAGTTTGTTTATCACGGTGTTGCAATACTCTGTATTGCGAGTTTGTCGTCAGTCCAGTCTTGAACTTATGTTCATTCATTCTTTCAAAATTTAGATCAAAAACAAACTTTCCGCAGCCGTCCAGTGCTCATGGCTCGCCGCCATTTTTAAAGTTGAGGAACGTCCCTAGTGGCGTCTTACGTCATATCTGAGCATGCGCTGAAAGAACGTACTCTGACAACTTTCCGTCTGAGTGGATACATGATACCTCAATTGGTTTGGGGAAAGGAATATTCCACCCCTGTGAAACCGATTAAATGTCCATTCGGATTGGTACTTTTCTTTCAGAATGAGGTGTATACAAAGGTTAAATTCTTTCCGTTTGAGCAAATAAACCGAATGCAAGCGGAATATTTGGGTCGATGTATACATGGCTAATGAGAGGCAGAGCGGAAGGCCCGGTTCCTCTTTGCTAGGGATGACAAGGATTGGACTGTTGATGATGAGGTGAAGGTTCTCTTCAGGGATGAATCCAGTTTGGAGTTGATGTCCACTCCAGCCACATTACACTGGTTAGGAGGAGGTTTGGAGTAGAGGTCGACCGATATGGGTTTTTTGGGGGCCGATGCCGATGCCGATGCTTTCCAAATTTGGGCAGCCAAATGCCGATATGCATAGCCGATTTTTCCAATTTGATATTCAGGCCGATTGTTAAATAAATATATATTTATCACATTTTTGTGAAACGCAGCAATTTCTGAGCAACTAAAAGAAATCTATTACAAAAAGTCGTGTCCAGTCCTCTGAACATTTATTCAGCTTTCAAAACAATGAAATATTTTGTCTGAGTAAACACACAATGTAACAAGCAGTAGTAAACATTCACACTTCTTAAAATGTCAAAAAAGAAATTTAAACTTATTAATAAAATTTGAACATAAGTATGTAATGTATCGAAGTGGTTCCACAAGTTTGAGGTGCTCATCTTTTTTTGTGCCTGATCAAAAATTGCGTCATTTTATACAACGGATCAAAAATCGGCTTTTTAAAAGAAAATACGGCCGATGGCTGATAGAGACAAATGTCCAATGCCCGATATATCGGTCTACCTCTAGTTTGGAGAAGCCTACAAACCAGACTGTCTGTCCCCTACAGTAAAACATTGCAGTGGGTCGATGATGATGTGGGGTTGATTGAGTATGGGTAGAACTGGGCAAATTGAACTGTGTGAAGGGTGAATGAACCAGGTCACGTACAGGGCTACTCTTGAAAACAGTCTTCTTCCATCAGCTGGAAAACTTACTGACCCAAATGACTGGATTTTAAAACAAGACAAAGCTCCTTTCTACACCGCAAGACTGGTTCAAGCCTGGATGGAGAACCAGAACATTCAAACCATCCAACTGAAAACACGTGGAACATTATCAAACTCAAGGACCACAAGCCCAAAAACGAAGCAGATCTGTTGGACTTTTTCCTACAGGAATGGGCAGCTGTGACAGCAGAGCAATCTCAGAAGATGGTGGAGAGCACGCCAAGACGCATGGCTGCAGTCATCAAAAACAATGGTTATACAACCAAGTACTAACTACTGTGTGTTTATTATAACTAAAACAGACAGAAAAAAATGTGGACAACCTGAAAGCTCTGTTTTTGGCAGTACAATGCCATAGCTATTAATGCAAGAACCCAAACTATTTTGGTTATTATCAAGAAAACCATGGAAAATCGCAAAGTATCAGCCAATCAAATTAAACTCTTATGAACTATTATTGTTGTTATCATTATACTTGCCAAAACAAATGTACCTTAAGTTGTAACGAACATTAAAATGAACCAGAAATTGAAGAAAACAAGGGTGGTCTAATATTCTTTTCCATGACTGTTGGTCCAAACAGTCACTTGTTCAGTCAACAGTTGTGTGATTAGGGGAAGGTATTAATGGGGTACCTTACCAGGGGACAGGCCCAGGCATCAGGGAAGCAGCTCAGTTTGTTCCTGCACACATTCAGAATGCTTAGAGATTTCAGGCAGTGCATGACAGCCACAGGCAGACTGGTCAGACTGTTATCAGACACATCCAGCTCCTCCAGCTTACGCAGACCAATCCAGTTAGTATCTGACAGATCGGAAATGAAAACACAGTCAAAGTCAAAATCAGACCTGAGCAAGCATCAAATTAACTTTACTAGACCTTCAAACTGTGGTCCCTGAAAGGTTTTAATTTGCCTTCACACAGAAAGGAAGTGTTTCAAAGAGTGGATTAAAGGTTTTCTAAAAACATCTAGAGGGAGAAGATTAAAAAGTCTTTAAAAAAGTAGAATACTCCACTTTCATAAATATCCCCACTTTAATAAATATTCTGATTTGTATTTAAGGACTGAGGGTTTTGTAAATGTGCTCTTAACACAGACAGAAAAAAAGTGGGCTAGAGGGTACCTGGCGGGATGTCGAACAGGACTGAGAGTTGGTTCTTGGCAGCAGAGAGACTCTGGATGTTGGTGAGGTGGAGGAGTCCAGGTGGTAGTCCGGTGAGTTTGTTTAGAGAGAGATTTACCTGTCGTAGTCTAAGGAAGGAGACACAGTGAGTGCAAGACAGAATATACCTCCAATATGAACTGGTCCATTCACACACAGCTGGCTCTGCTGCCATGAGCTGGGATCAAAATGCCAACCCACCGCCTGAAAAGGACTTACTTTCCCACCAAGCTATGGCGTACCAGACCTTTGTGTCATACAATATTTATCAGATAGATGGCAGTGTGTCCATGCCGCTGGGTCATTTTCCTTTTTTCTCCCTGTTTTAAAGGGTGTTCCTCAAGGCTCTATATTAGGGCCACTGCTGTTTACAATTTATGTAAATAATCTTTGCGATGAACTCCCTAATACTGTGTCCCACTGCTATGCTGACGATACTGTAATATATTGTTCATCTCCCTCAGGTTTGAAATCCCTTGAGTTCCCTTGGCCTGCGCTCTCAGGACACCATACAGCTGCATGTCCCGACAGTAAGAACTGAACTGGGCAAAACAGCTTTTTACATTTTCTACCCCGCCTGCCTGGAATGATGTGCAAAAGGACTTAAAATTGACACATGTTGACACATTCCTATTATTGTTTGTATGTAGTGTGTGTATCTGTGACTGCAATTTGTTTTATTTTCTATTGTGCTGCCGTCTTGGCCAGGTCACTCTTGAAAAAGAGGTTTTAAATCTCAATGAGTTTTTGACCTGGTTAAATAAAGGATATTATTATGTGGGATGTGAAACACTTATATCTCAGCGGAGGTCAAGCCAGGGACCTCCTGCTGTGTGTACCTGGAGCAGATGACCTCCTGGGAGCTCTGTGCTGCTGGCAGCTCTTTGAGCAGGTTGTTGGAAAGGTCCAGAGTTCTGAGGTGGAGCAGACCCCAGGGCACCACCGAGGGCAGAGCAGACAGGCTGTTAGAGGACAGGTCCAGCTGGGTGATCCTGGAGGAGACATCCATGAACCAGTCCAGCTCCAGCCAGGGCAGCTGCAGACCACTCCAACACACACTGACACCCTGAACACACACACACACACACACACACACACACACACACACACACACACACACACACACACACACACACACACACACACACACACACACACACACACACACACACACACACACACACACACAGACATAGACACATAGAGCAGAAAGACAAGAAGCAACAATGATAAATTTCACAAAGATGAACTCTAACAACTTATCTTAAGTGTTACGAGCTAAAGCCTGATTATTTTATAAACCAATAATCAAAGAAACATTTTTAAGACTTATTTAACTCCAGGAACATAGGAACAGTTGAATCTGAGAACATGTAGAGAGCATCTGGAAAGGGTTTACAGCACTTCACTTTGTCCATATTACAGCCTTTTCCCAAAATAGAAAAAAAAAATCCTCAAAATTGTACACACAACACCCCATTATGAGAACATAGAAAACATTAAAAAAAAAATAATTATCTTTGCAAATTAACTCAAAATAAAAAACTAAGATGTCACATTTCCATCAGTATCCACAGCCCTGTGTTTGGACTCGGCCCAGTCTTCCAGTTTGAAGGAGTATCAGATGTATTGACACTCATTGTGCAGTCTGCTCTACAGCTATTTTTAATTTCAAAACAAAATCAAAACAGTGTTAACTAATGATAACTGTAAAACGTTAGCTATCGTGCTGCTCGATTCACCCATGAATCGAATCACCTGTTAAATATAATATTCTGAAACGGATATGGAATGAACGAATGATACCCTGATAGGTTTGGCATGCTTCAAGCTGCACTCACTGGCAGATTTGCTTAGTGCATGTGGATGAGAGTATCTTTAAAAATGAGTGAGGGGGGATATTTGTTTTTGAAACTACCCAGCTACGTGTGTACGAGGCCTTAATCTCTCTCCTCTCTGCTTACTCACCGTCTCTTCCTCTGGGTTGGAGGCTTCCTGCAGTTGGAGTCTGAGGAGGTGTTTGCTGAAAGCTGGATGGTCCATCAGGGTGTATGAGGAGAACCCTGCACCATTCTCAAGCAAGAACTGGGCGATCTCTTCATTTCCTGCAACAAAAAACACAAAACTTCTGACTTGTTCCTAAAATGTGCGTCTTCTTTTTTGAAAGGCAACAGTGTGTTCATCCTACAGTGTGTGGCTATGTCGTCATGTCCTTCACACATCACCTTGTAAATCTGCATGTTTGCTCCCCTGACAGGTTGCAGCAGTAACTACTTATGGTTGAAAGGATGTAAATTTAAGAATGTGCTGAATGCCCGCTCACATCAACAGTTTTGGACAGCTTGTCTGTTTCTGCAAGTGGAGATCTCACAACAGGGACTCTGTGATGTATCAGGAACTTTTGGGTGATTCAATTTGCTTCCACCGCAGAAAACAATGTCAACATTTGGCTTCAGAGACATCATTTCATCTGGCAACAAGTCTATGCATGCTGGGCAGCATGCTCCAGAGATTCAGGACTTCTTGGGGTTTGCAGAACTGGAAGACCTCTTTAGGTTATTGAAACAGTTTGTAAGACTGGGATAATGCATTTGGTTAAGATGTTACTGAACTAACTGAGGATGTGAAACACACACTGCCTAACCACAGCAGCTTCATTCCAGTAACAACCACTGTCATCGTGCCTTTGTGCATTCACAGGGAAGTCCAGGTGTGAGGCTTTACTTTGCATTTTAGAGCTGCAAAAGCACAGGAGACACAGCATGCAGTGACAGATGAGGACAGTGCTCCCTTGTTCATTCCTCTACCTGATCGTGCAGCAGCATACAGCGGCAGTCCAGTGATGACAGCAAACTGGTCGCTGTGGATGGCACAGTCCTTGGCATCAGCGCCATAGCCTTGGACCAGCAGCCGGACCACATCCAGGTGACCCTGCTGGCACGACGTGGCCAGCATCCAGTTCAGTAAGTCTCCTCGCAAACAGTGACCTGAGCAGGAACCAGAGGCACAATCAGAAAGTCACCAGAATAAATATCAAAAAAACAGGCAGAATTTTTTCTGTTTGGCTTTTCTGTGTACAGAGGTGGAATAAACTTACTTAAGAGTATAAATGACTGATGCTCTGGTCTGAAGCCATAAAACAGGCCAGGCTAAAATTAGACAGTGTTACATTAAAAGCTAAAGAAACACATCAGATGATATCGGTACTCGCCCAACCCTAGTTTTTAGTTTTCCAACAGAGGGCTGAATCAAGATCAGAGCAGGAAATATGAGTATATACATTCAGTGTCCTACATCACACGCTGTTCAGGTCTGAGCTATTATTTCTCAAACTAGAGAGTTGAACAAAGACAATAAGACAAACTGTAAATATAAGTCAATAAAATGCAGTCATGACAGTAAGTTGAAGCAGTGAATGAAAAACATCTTATCTTATGAGAGCATCAACAGAAACCAGTGGAAATGTGAAGTGTTTCTGATGATGATGTTGGTTTCTTGATGAGCTCTGTGTCTTTGTCTTACCTGGTATGGCGTCCAGCAGCTCTCTGACAAGGTTGGTGTGGCCGTAATACGCTGCCAGGATGGCTGGGTTGTTGTTAGTCAGCTGTACAGGCACAGGGACGTGGGCCTCTTTTAGGAGGTAACACACACTCTGCAGATCATCATGCTGGGTGGCCACACACAGGAGAGCTACCTACAGCGACACACACAATGAGAACATTACTCTATGACCAGGAGAAGAGGCATTCATTCAGTCCAGATCAAGCTTTGGTTTGGCTCGTGCATCTGCCTGATAGTTGAGTACATTATCCATCACAGTTTCTCTTTCCATCCATCCAATGCCTCTCGGATCTTAATAACTTATGAAAACAATCACAGAGATTCTAACACTCAGAGACTGGTCTTTGCCACCTCCATCCCTCCTTCATCTGGTCTGCTTCTGTAGGTAGACTTAAGTGATGCTCAAACTAAGACACAGTGAATAACATTTCACAGGCCAGAGGATGTTTCATTGTTTTTCATAGAAACCCTCCTAATGTAGTATATTACATTATTATATATTAGAGATACACAACAATATTGGTAGATTATCAGTATGGGCCGGTATTGGCTAGAAGGTATTGAAGTATCAGATACATGCCAGTATCTACAGATAAAATAAATAGATAAAATAATGCTCTGCCATGAACTGAAGCTGAAGCTAGCATGTTTATTATTTTTTATTGTTTGCACCTCCACTTGCTCGGCTTGAAGTGCATTCTCCACAAAAACTGCTCCCCCTGGTGGCTGGCTGCAGTATAGGTTAAAAAATCAGGCTTTCCTGCCATTCCAGATGGGCTGTGGTCAAACTTTAAAAAATTAATACACCTCATAGAAATGTTTCTCCGATTGTTGTGGTGATTTGAAGATATCATTTGGTTTTCTTGTATTCAAGTTGTCTTTTTGTGAAAAGTTTTGTTTTCATTAGTTATACAAGGTTAAAAACGAGGCTTTACATAACGTTTAATGATGATTGACAGCTGCCTTTCTTGTGTATTTTTTTTAGGGATTGTAAAATATGTCTGGAGGTAGAGTCAAGAAGTGATAAGACTCTCGAAAGAAAAAAAATTATTATCAATTTTGTCACCGGCTCCACTCAAATTCTCCTGGAATCCCTCATCGTCTCTACTGCGCAGACACTGGCTCCAAACTGCTGCCAATGGCTGCGCCTGTGACTGGGGTATTTTTGCTTCAAAGCCATACAATGGTAAATGACAGAGCCATGCTGTCCACTGCAGTCTATGCTTAAAGGTATTGAAGGTATCTGCAGATAAAATAAACAGATAAAATGATGTTCTGCGGCACACTGCCATGAACTGAAGCTGCTGCTAACATGTTTTTTATTTTTTATTGACTGCACCTCTCGGTTACACAGTGTTTGTTGCTTGTATACATATATATGTATATACACTGTTACACGTGTGTGTCTCTGTGTGTGTGAATAATTTAAAGAGTGTACGTCGTCACGTTCTTCATTCAGCTCCATTAACAGAGAACAGTTCCTCCTCCAAAAACATGGAGATGATCCAGGGGAAATTTAACATGATCATCTTGATTATCTCATATATGTATGATTACGTGACCACAAGACCTCCAAGGCGCCAATTACCACCAGCTAAATCTTATCCCTCCCAAAATAAATCAAGTAAACATACACTTTACATAACCTTCACTTCATGCAGCCGTTCATAAGTCCTTTGCAAGACCTGGTTTAGGTGGCGAACAAAGTGGTTGACAATCAGACATGTATGTTTTGACGGCACTCACCCCGTCGATGTGGGGCACCCCCCCACTGCACTCCACGCAGCAGGCTTGTTGGATCAGCTCCCTGGCAGCCTCCTCCTCTCCTTCTTCATATGCTGCTTGGATGTCTTCCAGAGTGAGCGAAGGAACCAGCGGAGGGTGCTCCGGACCCTTTAGCAGCGATTCCTTGGCCCCCATTTCTTCCCCTGGCCCTGCCAGAGCAGGAGGACATGGGGGGAGAGCTGCTATCAAACAGGAGTTAAAAAAAGAGCATGTCTGCAGAGAGACAGGCTCAGGGTGCAGGTTGAAAACATTGTGTTACTGTAGTCCTGATAGCAGCATATGCTTGGAACTAGGTCACCCTATTAAAGAATTCTCTCACTGGTGCAGCTGAGTGGATTAGTGCAAACTGTGAACCGCGTCTGGTGGCAGGTGGAATGAAAACCTGACAATGAACTCAAATCACAGTGATACTGATTTGAGCTGAAGTCAACACATAACTCTTCACTGTCATGGAGACTAACAGTTTCTGGCTCACTGCTGAACACTGCTACTTTTTCCTCAGACAGCCTGTTGTCAGATACAGGTTCCACGCAAAGTCCAGAGTGTGACGGTCCTCAGTGTTTCAGACTGTGGTTATAAAACACACTGCAGCTCCATAACCACTTATTCCAACACACTGTTGTTCTGTGGTTGTCACTGCAAGACCTGTGCAAATCACTGAAGTTTCCACAACAGTTCCAGCAAATATTTCACAATAAAAGCCTTCTCAGTAGAAAAAGTCCTCCTGTTCACTTAACCCCATAAGACCCAGACTCAGAGAGGCAGAGTGAGCAGGATTTCCCTAACACATTAGCTGAACACAAATCCACCTGGTGTTTGTAGCTCATTGGAGCTTAGGTCATAGATAAACGTCACTCATCAATCATTCACCTTATGAATTTATGAACTTGTTTTTATCTCAGGGACAGTTTTCAGGCTGCTGTGGATTGGGAGAAAACCTCAGATAAAAGGTAAGAGCTGTAAATCAGTTTGGGTCTCACACTAATATGAGAACTAGAATTCAAGAAAGCTGCCACTCTACCTCTTGGTCTTCGTCCAGAAGGATGAGAGTACTAAGGTGTTCCCTCACACTGCCAGGTTTCAGTCAGAGATCGCAGATTAATGCTCTGATACCAGCTAATATTTTCATACAGTTTTAGAAGATAAAGATCAAATATTCCCTAAACTAAATGTAATTTTCACATCATTTGGTTTGTCTATGTGAGACAGACTTTTGAGGCCAATCAGCAGTAGGTGTCATATTAAATAAGTTTGGCTTAGCCAAGCTTTGTTTGAGTCAGGATGAGGTAAAAATGTGTGTCTTTAACTTCTGCAGACTGCTGAAGGGTGCCCACTATCAGTCAAGTCAGCCATGCCCTTATCTGGGTAAAACTTGTACGTTTAATACTGTTGAAAACAAGTTATGAAATACTTACTCCCTGTGCAGTGTCTGAACCAGGCTGTAAACATGTTTATTTCTGCTGGAAGATCAGCTTTTTTGGCTTGGTGTGTTTGGGGTTTCTGATGTTTTTTGCACCCAGCATCAAGTGGACACTAGATGAACTGCAGTTTAACATAGGTTTCGCATTTTTAGACCATGTCTTGATGCTATGGACAGACACAGGAAAAAAACAGCAGTGACGGAGAAAACGACTGAAAATGAGAAGGACTCGTCACTGGTTGGCCCTGCAGATCTCATGCTTAGCCAATCACATCCCATATGCCATGCTTTTTCAAGTATGGTTACTAGGACTGCTGTTTTTTCTATTTCAAATAAAACATAATGGAACTAGAAAAGAACTCAGAGAGCGCAGACCTCTGCCAAACATATTGTGATTGTCACAAAACACTTTAGTCCTACTTTAATGTTTTACTCCCTTTCAGCAGACTGTCTGCTACAATTTGGTGTTATTTGCAGGTTTGTATGATAATTTGTTACCTTACAGTGTTGAAAATTATGATGACCTAGTACATATTTCATATTCCCCATCCTATTATCCAGATCTGAATCATACTTTTACATCTGTCAGAAATGATTGTGATTTTCTCTTGTATTGTTTTGCAAAGCAAGCCGACCATTTACGGTGGAGTTATATACCCATATTGTAAACCGCCCTATCTAACAATGATAAAGAATCCTTTAAAAACGTCCTGGATCCAGACAGTAAGCCAGATCACCTCCAAAAGTTAATCACTTCTTCTTTATTACAATTTAAACATTTCCTGAAAATTTCATCAAGATCTGTTTGTTACTTTTTGAGTTATGCTGTTCACAGTCAAACTGACAAACTCCCACAAAAACATGACCTCCTTGGCAGAGGTGATAATTTATATCATTGACAAAATATCACTAATAAAATCTTTTTAGGAAAAAAAAGGATACCTGTGATACTTTAAACATCTATTCATTTTAGTAATGCTGCAGCCTTTCTTCTCTGATACTCGGAGGGTGTATTTATGTACAGGTGTTTTGTGTACAGGTTTGAGCTCACAGCACTGAACCAACCACAGGATAAAGTAGGAGCAGGGATACACCAATCTGATCCTGGTATCAGCCAGATCCAGCCCCTCAAAGCTAGATCAGGTATCAGTGGGAAAGGATTGGTCCAAACTCAACACATAGCTAAACTGTGATTTAGTCTTCAGGTAAAACATTTTAAAATTGAATAGTCATGTCGGGAGGTAGAGTCCAGAGGTGATTATACTCTGAATCTTAAGTTCTGAATCTTTTTTTTTTATATATATATATAAACTTCTGTTAAACATTTTAACAGAAGTTTAGACAAAAATCAACTTTGGTAGTTCCATAAGTATTCAATTTTTGTCTTTCACTCAAAACATTACCAGTCTTATCTACAGTAGGTCATGCAGGTTATTCTTAAACACTGGTATCCGATAAGTATAGGTATCGTTCGTATCGGTATTGGTATCTGTATCAGGACCAGTAGAGTTGGATCCCCAGTAATAATAAAAATAATACATTTCATTTATAAAAGCACTTTTCTAGATACTCAAAGACATTTTACAATGGATAAAAACAGCATATAAAAACACACAATGACAAAACGTGAATAAAAAAAAGCAGAGCAGAAAAACAAAGTGCATTCAAAAGACGATCATATATTAACAGGTGGGTTTTGGTAAGTGTTTCAAAAGTGGGGAGGTCAGGACACTTACGGAGGATGTGTAGTGGTAATGCTTTCCAGAGAAAGCTCTGTCCCCCCAAGGTTCGGTACTTGGTGTCAGGTGAGGAGGTGGGCTTCAGCGGAGCCGTGGTTTGGGGGGTGGGGGGGTTGTAGGTCAGAATGAGGATTTCAAAATGAATTCAATATTTGATGGGGAGCCAGTGAAGGTTTTGTAGAACAGGGGTGATGTGGTCTCTGGAGCGGATGCCCTAAGCAAGAGGGCGGCAGAGTTTCGAGTGTATTGCAGTTTGTTGAGTTGTTTCAGAGGGAGGCCGTAGAAAATGCTATTGCAGTAATGAAGTCTGGAATTAATAAATGCACATATGAGAATTTCAGCAGTGGAAAAGGAGAGGGATGGATGGAGACGGGCAATATTTTTCAGATGGAAGAAGGCAGTTTTTATGAGTTGCTTAATGAGATGTTCCAGAGTGAGATGAGAGTCAAAATTTTGCGTCGAGATTAGATACAAAGTCAATGCAAAGACGTGTTTGAAAGCCGATTCGCCCCGGATGGCGCATTGGATGAGTTTGGCACGGCATCGGCACGTTTGGGGCGTAAGATGCCTTTACGTTTGAGATTCAAATATTGAACTTTTGACACAAATTCGTGTGAGGCTGTGCCGTGACAGCCAATCAGCAATGACATTCCCCCATTACGTCATTAATTTGATGATTGAGCAGGCCTGGGTGAAAGTCGCTGAGGAGACAAGTTTTGAAAGTAAGTTCTGTTTATATTGGTTTCCAGCTGGATTTGCCTGCACAGGTCAACACTTAGTCCAACTGTGTTTTTCTCAGTTGAGTTTTGTCGTAAAAGATGGAAGAGCCTGATAGAGAGGAGGAAGGAGCGGGGCCGTGGCAGAGCCAGGGTAAAGATGGAAGTTCTCTGTGGTCCTCTCTTTCCTCGACCCCTTCATTATCCCCAGGGAGACCTCCGGGAACATGGGTCGGGGGGTTGAGGATGAGGTCACAGGGAACAGCCAGGCAGGGCCAGTGGAGGTGGATTACCAGTGAGAGGCAGAGATCCTGGAGTACTGGGGGTGGGCGCAGTCTGTTTTAGGCTGTGGCCACTTTCTGCTCCCCTCCCGCCTGCCCCACCGATCCTTTGTTTTTAATGCAACATAACATCCACTTTTTGGGCCAGGCAGGGATAGGGGGGGGTTGGTGGACCCCCACTCGACCTGTTCTTCCCCAGTTTTAATGCAACACATTACACTTAGCTGCACTATTCACGGTGTAGGGATAATGTAGCCTGTCTGGGACCAGGTTGAAGAATAGTGGATGGGGGGGGGTTGGTGGTATAGGGTTTGTCACGGGCATAGGCTTGGTGCGGCTGTGGGGGTTGAGCCTCGCTGGTCATGACTTTGTGGGGGGCGGGTGGCACTGGCGGCTTCCGTGGTGCGGCTGGGCTCCGGGAGCTACCCTGTTGCTTGGGCAGCGGTCTCCAAGGCCTCCCATGGCCTCAGATTTTCTGGGGGACGGGCCGTGACCCCCATCCCACCGCTACATGCCCACATCTTGCCCCACCTGGCCTGGCTGTGGTTCGTGGCCTCCCCTCTGGGGAGAGGTCTGGTCCTGGGGGGGGCTGGCTCTTGGGTGACTTGGGGCCTCCGGCCTGCCGCGGGGAGCGTGGGGGTGGCTGGGTGCTGGGGGTGGGGGTGGCTCGGGGCCGGGCGGACGGGTGGTCGGGGAGGGCGGGTGTGATCTGCAGGAGGGGCTGCTGCTCTGGGCCCTGGGTGCTGTCACTGTAACACAATCACTGGTGTGGGAAAAGGTGACACAAGGCCACAGATTACTCTGGAGGACATAGTGAGTCGATATCACGCTGAGATGACCAAATACAACAGATGAAGGAAACCTGGAATTTCACAAAGAGCCTATTGGAGGCGGATGGAAAAGGTGCAACCAATCAGCTTAACAAGGTCAGTATGGGCACCCATTCAGATTAAGCAGATTACACCAGAGCATTCCTGATTCAGATCCAAATTTTAGAAACCTGCCAAAACAAAACATGGATCAGGCTACATGTAAGAAAGTCTGACTCAGACTCCCGTGAGGGGATTTTAATCACCTTATGAAAGGAACTGAAGTTGATATCATTTCCTCTGTTTGACAATCAGAAGATCAGAAGATCATCAGCGCCAACATCAGCCAACTCTGTGCTGTAGTTTTCAAACAAGTAACAGCTGCTGCGGGCGGGACAGGAGACTAAAGCATGCTGCACAGACCCTTATCCAGACACTGGTTATTTCCGAAACTGCCTACTATACTAGCAGTATGTACTTACTGGCCAAATATATAAAATAAATAATATACACTGCCTGGCCAAAAAAAGATGCAACCAAAGAGATCACACACTAATATTTTGTTGGACCACCTTTAGCTTTGATTACAGAGTGCATTTGCTGTGGCATTGTTTCAGTAAGCTTCTGCAATGTCACAAGATTTATTTCCATCCAGTGTTGCATTCATTTTTCACCAGGATCTTGCATTGATGATGGTAGAGCCTTCTCCAGCACATCCCAAAGATTCTAAATGAGGATAAGGTCTGGACTCTGTGGTGGCCGAGCCATGTGTGAAAATGATGTCTCATGCTCCCTGAACCTCTCCTTCACATATTTTAGTCCGATGAATCCCGGCATTATCATCTTGGAATACCCTGTTCTTTAAGCACATACTGTTGCTCGACCTGACCAACAGCAGCAACCCCAGATCATAGCACTGCCCCCACAGGCTTGAACAGTAGGTACTAGGCATGATGGGTGCAACACTTCATCTGCCTCTCTTCTTACCCTGATGGCCCATCACTCTGGAACAGGGTCAACCTGGACTCATCAGACCACATGACCTTCTTCCATTGCTCCAGAGTCAAATCTTTTTGCTCCCTAGCAAATTGAAGCCTTTTTTCCCCGTGAGCCTCACTGGTTAGTAGTTTTCTCAAAGCTACACAGCTGTTCAGTCCCAATCCCTTGAGTTCCCTTCACATTGTGTGTGTGGAGATGCTCTTACTTTCACTATTGAACATAGCCCTGAGTTCTACTATTGCTTTTCTTCCGTTTGATTTCTCTGAACATTTAACTGAGGATTTTTTTAAGGCCAAATTTCTTCCTGGAAGACAATGGGACCCCACCATCCTTCCAGTTTAAATAATACATTGGACAGTTCTTAGCAAAATTTCAATGGTTTCTGTAATCTCCTTAGATGTTTTCTCTGCTTGATGTATGTCAATGATTTGACTCATCTCAAGCAGACTATCATGTCTTCCACGACTACAGGATGCGTCTTTCCACATGGTTGTTAACAAAACTAGAAGCAACTCATTGCACCAGTTGGGGTTAAATAACTTGTTGCCAGCTGAAAGATAATCACCCATTCAGTAATTATCCAGTAGGAGGCTCGTACCTATTTCCATAGTTAAATCCAGGTGGCTACTTTTTTTTTTTGGCCAAGCAGTGCCAAAGGAGGCCTCAGAGAACCACCTGCACCACGCAGTCAGGACTCTCAATCTTCAACTTTAGTTCAACTAGGGTCAACTTTCACACATCTACATCATCCCGAAGTGAAGGGGACAAAATCAGCATGTGAGACATCTTTGACATTACTCCACCAACAGGAGGACTATGGGAGGGTGCTAACAACCAGTGTAACAGCTTCACCCTATATCACAGATTTAACACTAGTTTAGCTTTAGTTCACGGTGTAGCTTTCCCTGTGCCCTGAAGCTCAGATGGGTCCACGTCGGAGGAATGCAGTGAAGAATCTGTACCAGCCTTTACGTAGCTTAGCATGTTTCAGGTTTTTACCTCTTGGAATAAGTACGGTAAAGACAGACAGGAACACAGGAACATAAAGGTTTCAATGTATCTTGAGCTTTACTTTATCCCTGTCACCACATTTCCTCCTATTTTCTGCACTGCAAAAAATCTAAAATCTTATCAAGTGTTTTTGTTGTATTATAACTAAAAATTGTCTTATACTCAAAATGAGCCACATTCAGCTTATTTGTTCAGAAAAAATACTTGTTTCAAGTTTAGTGTTTTCCCTAGGTTTACAGTCTTGGGGGGCACAATGTTGTTTGGCATAGGGCTATTTAGTCTGTTAAATAAAAAAAGGTACATGTCTGATTTATGAGAGAAGAGGAAATTTGATTGAAACTAGAATAATGTCTTCATACATGCAAATTTTCTCTTGTTGTATGGGCAGATTGTGTTAATATGTTAAATACAATTCAGACCTCATTTTTGTCTTTAAATAACTTGAAACAAGACATTTTTCTGGACTGGTCATTGAATGTGGCTCATATCAAGTATAAAAAGAAAATTTCCACTGAAAATAAAGTAAAACACTTGTTAAGTTTTCAGTTTTTTGCAGTGTGGCTTCGATAAATTTCCATATTTGGGAAAAGAGAGAGAGTGGCCAGTATTTTAAAAACATCCATCACATTCAAGCTCTGACGGGGACTTCCACTTCCATCCTCAGACTGTTTCACTTTTCATCCGTCTGTGTTTGGACCACAAGGAGGATCTGACCTCACATAACCTCTGTGATCAGGACTTATTATCACAGGCAAAGTGTGTTTAAACCTGCTGCAGCACCAAACCAAGCTACAAACTGCAGGCTGCTACTTGCTAAACTGCCCATCTGACACACAAACATACTCACACCATGCAGGTTTGGACTTTCTAAGGGATGAGAGAATTTGCCTGATCCATACTTCAGACAAAGTGGATCCAAAGCTGTTTGAAGGCTGACAATGACACATAAAGTCACCAGTTCATCCATCAAAGCTTGCTCATCTTCATGTTCATTTTAACAAAGGGGAACTTTACCTGCTGAAGGCTTTGTTTATCTCTTTATAAGTTTACATTTGTGTTAAGACTCAGTGATCCTGCCGACACTCAAACACACCACAGGCTTCCTGTTTTAATGAAAGGTGAGTTAAGCTAGCTAAATCAGTCCTCTACTGACACAAGTCTGGTTAGGATTTCTAAAGTTACACCTGTCTCTGGATGACCATTAAGCATTCTCTAAACATGGATCTACAGCATCAATGCTGGATGTTCAGACTTGAGCAGATTTTCAAACCTCTACATATTCAGATGTAGAAATACTTGAACACTTAAAAAAGTTAGCATGAGATCTTCATATGACTTGCTCAAACAATGAGGTCTTCACATAAGGATCTCCTAACTGGTTCATGACACATTGATGGGGCAGGCCTCAAGTACCAAGGTCTACCCATAGCTCCACTCCCTACATCCTAAAGAGGGCTGGCCAGTAAGAGTGAAGGGGGTTTGTGGAGTTGGGGGTATTTAAGAGACAGCAGCTAAAATGTAGGGTTTCAGACAGAGGCTGGAATCAAAATCAGCAAAAAGTTGTGGCTCTCCTTCTTAAAACATTTTTCCACAGATATTTTGGATTCTCGTGGGTCCTTACATCCCAGGTTTTTTGAGGGGAATCCCATCTCTGACATTTTATTAGGCAAAACTGTAAAGATGCCAAAGTTGTGTATTTTGCATTTTTATGAGCAATTTCAGTTTGTTTTTTTTGCTTTGATCATTAAATTAATATGTAGTATTATCTGAAGTGGGGTTGTATGAGTAACATATCATCAGTTATAGTCTGTGAGCATGTCTGGGATGCATCCAAAAATAGTACAAAAACAAAAAAGGCTTTCTGATGGCACTGTAAAGTGCAGAAAAAATTTCTGGTCCTCTACAAATGAGATGATCACCAGGGATGGAGTCTTTTAAAATAAACAAACTGTAGCCAGTCTTGATGCAGTTTCTACAGGCAGTTTTTGATTAAAGGAGTTTGAGATTACCTTTATCAGTTGCAGCTTAAAGGGACAGTTCAGTTTTTTTGAAGTGGGGTTGTATGAGCTCTATGTGACCACTAAGGACATTAGATACAGTAGAAAGTTGTCTCCTCTCCCTCAGTAAGACACAAACTGTAATCGATGGTGACGAGGAAATAGACGCTAACAGGGAGAGACCGTACCAAATTCAAAGGCTATTTTCTCTGCCTACAAGAACTAAAATCAAAAAGTAATACCACAGTTTAAGAGTACGCTACATAAAATATTTTTTAAGTGCATTAAGTCTTCAGAAATATAAACATTTATCTGGACCTAACTAACTGGTCATGTGTCCTTACGTGCAATGCTAGTGCGCTCCGTCCCCCCTCCTCCTTTTGGCTGTAAGGAATGTAAACAAGCTATGCTTCGGGCGCCGGTTATAGACATAAAAGTTAATATTTCTGAAGACTTAATGCACTTAAAAAATATTTTATGTAGCGTACTCTTAAACTGTGGTATTACTTTTTGATTTTAGTTCTTGTAGGCAGAGAAAATAGCCTTTGAATTTGGTACGGTCTGTCCCTGTTAGCGCCTATTTCCTCATCACCATCGATTACAGTCTGTGTCTTACTGAGGGAGAGGAGACAACTTTCTACTGTATCTAATGTCCTTAGTGGTCACATAGAGCTCATACAACCCCTCTTCAAAAAAACTGAACTGTCCCTATAAGTAACTCATAGTCACATAACCCCACCCCAAGAGAAAACTGAAAGATCACTTTATGGTTTGCGTGCTCATAAAACATTTACACCTTTGGTTACAAGGAATTTTGTAAAGATCCAGTTTTGGCCTATCATGCCTCTGCAGAGTGCAGGTCTGGAACAAATGTGTCAATAACTTATCAAACAGTGACCTTTTTAAAAGATGCTATGAGGGGGATCTGCCACCTTCTGGCCCAGAGCCTCACACACACTGTTGTAAATTACTTTTAGCAAGGTGTGTGTTTGTTTTGGAATTAAATGGAGATCAGATCGAAACAAATTTCCTTTTTTCATGACAATTTCTTCCTGGATACAATGCGCCGAGGTAAGATATTTATCAGTACAGTTACATAGCACTCCGGTTTGAATGGTCGTCATCAAGAATGTGGCTGAGTCTTCGGATTGGCTTCATTTGAAGTGTCAGGAACAGACAGGTGACATCACAGAGGCTACGTCCATGTTTTATACAGTCTAAGGGTGTAACACCTGGCTGGATTCATTTTCTACTGTCCCAAGCTCCAATTCTGTTAACACTTAGTTCAGTTAATTAGCTTAGTTAGCTCTTAGCTCTGCTAGCTAAACACACAGCACTCTGTGAGCCACAGGCTGATAACAGTAGCACCTCCTGATGGCGACAACACAGATTTGGTGTTTACCCTCCCTCAGTAAAGTCAGGGTAACCTTTGTCAGAGTTAGATATTTGTTTCCACACAGTGACTGCTGCTGTACTAACTCATAACAAGCTGTGAGCAGAAACTCTGTCCATGTCCTTTGTCCCCAGCCATGCAAGAGCAGAAACAAGAACTCTGTCTGGTTTATTCATGACTTAAAAATGTCATGATAATGTCCTTGAAGTGAGCACTGCAGGACAGATAAGGCACAGGTAAATCACTTTTCTCCAAATATGAAAGTTTACCCCAAAGCTGATGAATTCAGAGCACATCCCACCTAAATACTCCATCCAGAGCCAGCCTGAGACAGCAGTGCTTACTTCAGCAAAGTATTTTTAGCACGTGACATCAGACTGAGGTTAGAGGATTGTCCTGAACATCCACTGCTGCAGAGCAGCTATCATATCTCTCTCACAGACATGCAGAGCTGATCAGATGTGCGTCAGATGCTCAGCCTCAGAGCTCTGCAGAGCAGCAGTGACCGATTCTATGTCACTCCGTCTACATGTGCAGCATATAAACAACGCTTCCCTCAGTGCTACGCTACGCTACGTCACATCTCCATCCTCCCTCCTATTTACCTGCTCATAGTGAAGTAGAGAATCCTCCTCTTCCTCCTCCTACCTCCATCACATCTAAAGCATCCTCAGCTGCTGCTGCTGTGTGGCGTCTGCACAGCATCCTGGATCTGTTATCTGATCTGCATCCGCTCCCACACGGGTTGGGTGGGGGCAGGGAGGGGGAGGTGGGGAAACAGGAGGAGGAGGGAAGCAGGGCAGGGAATGAGGCTCTTTTGTTTAACAGCCATGCTTCCTGTCTCTGTTTTACTCTTCTCACACCCTCTTAGCAGTAATCTGCTGTAATCTCACACTGGCTCAAACAGAGGATGGATTAGGCAGATCATCTAGTTTCTGCCACTTTTTCGCATTTAATCTTTTGTTGTGTCCAGTTTCAGAGCCATGATATGAGTAAAAGAAGCAGAGGCATTGGAGGAGCTTGAACAAATAAAACAAATCTCGAAAAGGTTGGGTCTGTCAGTGAATACAGAAACTGAATAATCAGCTGCTTCATTAAACATGGGTTCAGTTCCCCGGCAGTGGTACATGCAGTCTGATCACAACACAGTTACAGTTGTCACAAAGCAATTTCCCCCTTAAAACACCCTTGAAATAAAAACCATCAAATGGGGGTTAAAGAGTCTGACGTGGCTCTGGACGTCTCTCCAGAGTCACTGCGAGGCTGAGTCACAGTTACCACAAACCATAATTAATACTACACCCTTTGGTGAGGGCCTGGTGTGGGAGACTGAGAAGTGACTGATGTCATATTTCTGACATCTGCTTTGTTCACACTGTGCTTGGTTTTCATGTTGCACAGCTGCA
This sequence comes from Halichoeres trimaculatus, assembly GCF_033239565.1. Taxonomy (NCBI): domain Eukaryota; kingdom Metazoa; phylum Chordata; class Actinopteri; order Labriformes; family Labridae; genus Halichoeres; species Halichoeres trimaculatus. The sequence continues at coordinate 37,807,238 of NW_027437181.1, forward strand.
AAACTCAAAGCAACAAGTGCAGACTCAAAAGACCATTTTTCTTCATTTGTTCATCTGATCAGCAGTAAAATAAAGTTCTATCTTAAACCAATCAGTAACTATGGCTGACTGGTTAGTTACAGCCCAAATGATTCTTACTGGAAGAAATGTGTTTCAGACTCATTAATAATGTATGTTTATAAAAACAGGAAGCACCATGCTGCAGCCACCTCCCAGCAGATGCTCAGTGGCAGCCTAGATCATTTGAACCCTCTGCATTTTAAAGACGCCTCAGTTTATTCGTCTTTGAACTGGCTGAGATAAAACATTAAAAAAAATGAAATACAAAGTCGTCAGGAGTCTCTGTGAACCATAGAATAGAGCCATCATATGCAGATTTAGGCCATTTTCCTGAGAAAAAGGAACATTAAAAATGACGGACTGATCCCCTCAAGGCTAGACCTGAACCCCAACCCGCCCATTTGGTGGAGTTATAAAGTCAAGTGCAAAAATCTATTAAACATCAAAGGAAAATCTTTGTCTTGAGTTGTAGAAAACATGGGATGACTTTAGTGTTGAAGCTCCAAGGAAATGTATCAACACTATGTCAGAGATGTGTGCTGCTGTAACTGCTGCTGAAGGAGGAAAATTTAAGAACAAGTTTAAAACAGATTTGAAAAAAAACCTACTTCATCTGAGATCTGTTGAGCTCAGACCAAACATCTGCATGTTTCAGGATCAGGTAAAAAAAGGTTTTTACTTTCTGATCCGTCAAGCGTTATTTTTTTGGCCAACACTGTGTGGACGATGCACAAAAATACACAACACAGTAAACACACACACTCATAAATCAGGATATGGCATCAGAAATTTCCAAGACAGCGAGCGCTGAGTGGACCAAGCTTATGTGAGCATTAATCAGAGAGAGGAGAGAAGATTCAAAAGCTGTGTCCCTATTCAGGGTCTGCAGCCTTTGGAGGACCTGGCCTTCATAGCCTGCGTAGACCGCAAAGACCAAACTAAACTGAGTCGGTCTGGTCTACGGAGCATTTTCTGTTTGTCACTCTTGACGTCACGCAGTGCCGCCCTCACCTGTCAGCCTTATCTTACTTTTCAAAACATAAACCAGATGTTTTTTACCATTACAATTTTCAACTTATCTTTATCATTATTTTTTTTATTAATATACTATAGAACCACAACGTACATGTAAGAGTTAAGCAACAACATACACTTTCAACATTTGAACAAGTGCTAGGGGGGAATGCTAGGTTAAATTGCAAGCTGTTATAGATTTAATTGCTTTTTTTCAAAGTACTGATTGGTTTGAATGTATTATTTGAACTCTCTGTCAAAAAAATGTAAAAAACCATTACGTAAGTTTTTCTTCCTGAAAATTTTTATCTATGAACACAGAATTTTTCTACAATGAGGAGATTCATAAAGAACTGTTTTTCCTCTGTATATTACTCAAAAAGAGCCCAAACAACACATTTTCCCTTAGTATACTCATTCGTCTTCAAGGTTTTAGAAACACAATCAGATAGTTGCTGCCAGAATTCCTTCACAACTGGATAAAACAGGACTCCTTCTGGAGTTCAGCCGTGTCCATCATCTTTGGCTTTCACGTGCAATGAATTATGGGATATGTAAAGCTGCGAAGGAATCACCGAATCCGTCCTTCGCAGCACCTGAAAAGGAGGATGAGTTCGATAGCCGTAACTGCCACATTTTGGGGGAGCCTTTGAAATGGAACAGCCTTTGATGCACAGCTGTGACGTAATATGTCTTCAAATTCAGCCTTCAGGGGCTGCAGGCGCTGAATTGGGACACAGCTAACATATGTTTTCTAGGACCACACTGTGCCTCATTGCAAAGCTGCACTGCTAACTGAACTCACTCTGTACTCAGAGCCTGCCTATAGCAGACTCTGCTAACAGCAGCACTGCTAAACATACAGCTAACATTGAGTCATGATGGTAAACAGTTCATGTTTATAAGTACTCAGACCATTCAAACCAGTCGCTCTTAAATCACATCCAGAGTGCTAGGGCTCTCATGTAGACTTGGTTGTCTCTCAATTCAAAGGTTGAGGGTTTGATCCAAGCTCTTGCAGTCACATGCCAAAGTGTCCTTCCCCACGATACTGACTCCTGAATCGTTCCTGCTGTTGTTCAGCAGTGTATAGATGTGTATGATTGAGATCAGCTCATACTTATGACCTCTAACTGTAGCAGCCTCTGCCCTTTAGTTTGTGACTGTGAAGGAGACCAGCGGGGTAGTTCATTCATCATTTTACCCTACACTGATGGCAGAGGCTATTATCTTAAACTTTGACTGGTCCCACACCAAAGGGGCCGTTCACATGACAACATTTTTAGGGTGAAAACCAAAATTTTTGTTGCATTTCAGCCTCGTGTTTACATGGAAATGGCTGTTTAGCCAAACTGAAACGCAAACTCTTGAAAACGGCCTCCAGAGTGGGATTTTTGAAACGCTGCCAACACCGTTGCCATGTAAACAGTAAGCCAGCGTTTTCAGTGGAAACACTGACGTCACATTCCGCCTTGCGTTCGTATATTCAACAGGACAACGGTACCGTTGTTACGATCGTCGTGAACTAGCATGTCGTGCTTGTGCTGCTCAATCTGCTGAATCTGCTGACTGTCTTTCAACAAAATGTGCATCTGTTGCCCCACTTTTGTACTTAGTATTCCCCAATACTCCCAAAAGCAGCTGCTGGATAAAACAGTTATAGCACCACCTGCAGGCCTGGCATGCTTACGGCAGCGTTTTCAGTCCCTCTGCGTTTCTGTGTAAACGCAGATTTTTTCCACTGCGTTTCAGCATTTTCAGATGAAACGTTGTCGTGTAAACGGGGCCCAAATGTGCTGAACATCGGGCAGCCTTGGTTCAAGCACAGTTTAGCATGTGGACTGGAGGACCTGGGATCAAACCATCGACCCTCTGATTGAGAGAAAACCGACTCCACCACTGAGCCGCAGTCCCGAGAGCCTCTACAGAGTGTCCCGTGCTCTGGAGGTTTCCACTGTGCTGTTATCTCCCCCACTAACTCAATAATTTAGGACTTTACATCATTAATGCATCTGCAGCACATTCACTGCTAATAAAACTGTCTTATCTTCTTGTTTTAGTTTTGATCTGCTGTGCATTTCTACAATTTCATTTCCTCTGCATTTTTTCATGCATTTATCAATTGTGCAGTTAGGCTAAATTTGCAGGGGGGGTATCCTGAACACAGCTCATATGTTTAGATTATTCATGTTTATATCAATGCATGGCTTTGGTTTCAAGCACGGCACATCTTTGTTGTCTCATTAGCCCATGTACACCAGATCAACATCATTTCAATTTCCTCTACAATGACTTCCTCAGCAGAAACGTATAGACACGTTATAGTACATGAAAGTTCACACTTCTCAGACACACAGTCGATCAGTTAGTCATAACACCTTTCTGTATGCAGTAAAGCTAGCAGTCAGCCTGTCATAGTCTTGATTATCCCGTTGAACTTTCCCTTTAAACCATCTGATCATGTATGATAGCACACAGCCCTACACTCACAGTGATCTGCAGAAAAGGATCATAAACAGCTTTGCATGGGATTGTTATAAGACCTCAAACAAAGAAGAGTGAGCTCAGTCTGTTTCATACAGACAGCAGCCCATGGCTCTCAAACTGGTGTGGTTTCACTTCTCTTTGCTCTAAATTTAAGCCGTGCTGCAGTGAAACCACACATGAATGAATTTTTAGTCTGAGCCTTTAAAGGGGATCCTGGTACACATGTTGTAGTGAAGTTCAAACCATCACTTATACAGGTGTTAATGCAAGAAGTGCTTTGAGGAGTTAGATTTGGAGAGATCACTCACCTCTTCGTTCCTCCATGTTGCTGTTAGTGTCTACAGAGTTGTGGAGAAGGCCAACCAACCAGATGGACATTCCTCCTGAAGTCACTGATGACAGGCCATCAAGGCTGAGGTCCAGCTCAGAGAGGAGGACTGGACTCTGCAGACACCCTGCACACAGACCAAGCAGCAGTGAACTCACTGGAACATCACATTAATATTTCCTGTCATTTAGAAAATATCCAGCTGGAGAGCTCGAACAGAAGTAGACGCAGGACCATCTCAACAAGATTATTATGGCTTACAGTTAATAAAAACATAAAGATCTCTCATAAAATGATAATACAGTGAAAAACCCCCAGAATATATTAAACTTATGATGTCACACTCTGATCAGCTGATGAACTGAAACATCTAATAAGGTTTCCTGAGCCTGTAAGTGGTCTCTGACTCCAGTCCAGACAGCGATAGAACCACCATGAAGACTGCTGACTGTCCAGAGTGAGGCCCTGTTTACATGACGTTTCATCTGAAAACGCTGTGAAAACGCAGTGAGATATAACTGCTGTCCAGAAGCCACTTTTAGGAGATCTCCACGGAAGTAGAGTTGAGCCTGTCATCTGGTGTATTGGGGAATACTAAGGTATAGCAATAGATGCACATTTTGTTGAAAGACAGTCAGCAGATAGAGCAGATTGAGCGGAACAAGCACAACATGGTAAATCGCGACGATCGTAACAACGGTACTGTTGTCCTGTTGAATGCGCGTGCGCGAGGAGGAGTGTGACGTCAGTGTTTTCACTGAAAACGCCGGCTTACTGTTTACACGGCAACGGTGCCAGGAGCTTTTCAGAAAATCCCAAGTTTTGTTGCGTTTCAGCTTCATGTTTACACGGAAACTGCGTTTCAGCCGACCTAAAACGCAAACTTTTGAAAACTGCCTCCAGAGTGGGTTTTTTTGTAAAACTCTCCTGACACCCGACAGATGACCAGCTCAACTCTTGTTTGGTGGAGATTCCAAAAGCGGATTTGGACAAGACAGTAATAGCACCATTTACAGGCCTGACATGCTTACTACAGCGTTTTCAGTCCATCAGCATTTCCGTGTAAACGCAGGTTTTTTTCACTGTGTTTTCACTGCGTTTTAGCGTTTTCAGATGAAGCGTTGTCGTATAAACTGGGTCTAAAGTTCCTGCTAAAGAAGCGGTCTGTTCACAGAGTGCTGGATCCAAGCAGATCACCAGAAAGAGGAGTGGAGGGAAAGAGTGGGAGAAAAAGATGAACGAGTGAACAGAGAGGACCTCGGTCTGGAGAGGACTGTCAGGAAAAACCCATTCAAGAGCTTCACAAGGAGTGGACTGGAGTCAGAGCATCAAGATCCCCCTCGCTCAGTCGGATTAAGACTTTAAGTACAGCTAAGTCCAACCACTCCTTAACCAGAGACCAGGTCAGAAGAGTCTTTAATCAAGAAAACTTTTTAATGTATGCATCGTGCCGAGGTAAGGTATTCATCAGTACAGTTACGTAGTGCTACGGTTTGAAACATGACATCAAGCCGATGTAGCTGCAAGCAATAAGTAGCACTGTCAGCAGCTCAGTGCTCTGTATCTGTAGGCTAATGTGACATCAAGTAAACACTGTCAGTTTGTAATTGTTTAGTAGCTGTCTAGCCAGCTGGCAGCCCTGTGCTCTAAGACATGTCTGTAATGTGTAACGTTAGTGAGTCCTGGTTAGCTATGTCCTGCCAGTCATCTACCAGGCAGAGCTAACGTAACCTCACTCTTCATTTTATTGATAGACTCTCAAGTTTGAACAGACCACTGCAGAATAACTGCTGACTGTGGGTTGGAATGAACCTTAGCACACACAGTTTAACCCCTGTGTTACAGAGTGATAGAGCCCGAGCTAAAGGCTAATAAGCCTTTAGCTTGGGCTCTATCACTCTCCTGTCTAGCTTTCTTTCTGCTCTTTTGTCCTTTTTCTGTCTGACAGTTAGGCTCCTGTGTCCAGCATCACTACAAAATTAATCACAGCAATCATTTTCAGCAGAGAAAAACACAGATCTCTGTGTTTTATCTCTACTCACTGCTAAACTTTGTCAACTGGCGTGGTGTTGTCATAGAGACCTAGACATGCTGTAATTTAATCCAGTCCTGATCTACCTAAACTGAACACTAAGAATTAGCACTTCAAAGCAACCCATAACCAGTAATATTGGCGCTGATGATCTCATTTTGAAGTGTGGGTTATGATCAGGCATATTCTAGAAAGGAGACTTTTTCAAGATCACTTTCAAACTCCTCACAGCTCCTTTAAAAAAAGAAGAAAAAATAGTTAAAACTTCAGACTTTAGCAGTGTTTTGACTCAGTCCTGTAACACTAACACATTACCCTCTCTGAAAAATTAGGAATATTCAACAAGTCACATGTTGACTTGTTGACTACAAGAAGTAGCATCATTCAGATTCTCTACAGGATCTGGTTGGGAAGGCCTGCCACTATTTTATTTTTCCTTATATTTGATGATAGTTCAGCTATAACTGAGGGGCTAAAATTTCACCTCAGTCCTGTTAACGAAATTATTGTTTTAATGTTATTAGTGCAGTTTATTTATTTATTTGATTTTTTTGTTGAATTGCTGTAATGTGCTTAGTGACAACATGAATAAATGCCACGTGGCTATATTTCATATATTTGCTAATTGTGTGTTAAAAGGTCATTCCTGTTCCTTTCAGTCCTGTTACTTTAATACTTTAATGAGGAGAAATAGAAATAAAGAAATAGGACTGAGTACCAGTACCAGGAGTGAGTAGTCCTTTAGTTGATTTATTAGTGTGAATATTAGCTGATGTGATTTTAAGGATTTTAACATTTTATATTTTTAGTTTCTGAAATTGTTTGATTTTTAAGATCAGTTTCGTGATGTGAATATATGATGATGTGAATATATAACTTCCAAAGCATCAAGCCCCCACAGAGTGATGCAGAAAAGCAGCACTTTAGCTTGTTTTATAGCCTGTGCTCTATGTAACTGCTGGATGTGTGTGTGGACCCAGATTTTGCTCCTCCCTGCTAGCCGTTGTCAGCAGCATGGTGGTATCACAGGGTCATCTATGTGCCTAAATCAATTCCATCCTGGATGACTGGCCCGGAAGCTGAGAAACAGCATTTAGGAATATCCAATATTGGCACTGATCATTTTAAAGTGTGGATTAGGATCAGGGATATATCTAGAAGGGAGACTTTTTAAAGATCACTTTGAAAGTCTTCAAAAGGACTTGAAGTTTATTTTTTGGTGGCTTTTTGCCTTTATTTGGTGGGACAGTTTGTTTGGAACAAAAAATGGAGAAAGAGGAGGGATGAAAACCACCAAACCATGATGGGACCATCGAGCCTCAAGCCAGAGAGGACTGTAGCCTCTGCACTGGAGGGACCTGCCTTCCAAATTGTGCTTTTGGTAAACACTAAAGTTAGTTTTATTCCTTTTACCTGGAGTTCATTCCTGTTATTTCATCGTTATTTTTTAAAATAAATGTATTAAACCACTTTTTCCAAATATACTTGGTCCATCCTTTATCAACTGTTCAATGAACAACATGATGAGCAATTTGGTTAAGACGAAATTTGGGTCCCATTAAAAATATAAAAATGGTTCAGAATGGTTTTTTTTTAAATACAAGTTGTATGTATAAACACAGATTATTTTCAGAAATACAGTTAATATGATAATAAAACACAACATGAAATTATATAAAAAGTTAAATGAGGTTACCTGAGATGGACCAGTACTCATTTGAGTAGTTCAATATATTATCAGGATTCGAGCTGAGACAGAAATTAGAGTTTACTTTGAGTGAGTTTCAACAAGCCAATGGCATCGTTTCTGTGGACTGGGCCTAAAGACTCTGAAGGCACTGACGAAGTAGGAATATGAGGTGTAGTGAAAACGTATCACTAAATATCACTCCGAGTGAAACAGAAGTGGCTCAACCTGTCGGTTTTCTTTTAGTACACGTAACTCCATTATCTATGTGCACACTGGTGTACACACATTAGATTGTGTGTGTGCATGTGCCATTATCAGGAGATAGCATGACAAATGGTAATGCAGTAAAGCAGTGAATCACTGAAAGTTATTCTGACTCTGGAAGCGGCAGAGTGAACGAGCTGCAGCGCTGACAGCAAGTCCATGCTGTTTGTGGACAAATCAGTGCTTGTTCAGGTAGGAGGCAACAGCACAATGAGAAACCTCGGTCAGAGCGATGTAAACAGACTGTTTTCAAGGCACAGTGAATGTTTCTTACAGAGTTTTCCTCTGGGCTGTGCTCTGAGCTGGCAGCTGTGAGGGCAGGTCGCTCGGATTTGTTTTCCGCAGACCGCGTTACGCAGCACATCTCCGCTGGTGCCGCGTATGGACGCTTGTTGCGCTCACGCTTGGAGTTCAAACAACAGACATGAAAATTTACGACAGCACAGAGATCGTTTTACAGCTCACCATCAGCCCCAGCAGTCTGGAGAGCTCCACGGGATGTTTCACAGCTTAAAATCCCCCACAGCAGCAGAGACAGCCTGAGCCTGAGAAAAACGATTTACTGTGGACTTCCTGATTCCACGAGACAAAAACTTTCCAATTCGGACGCAGCAGACGCACGCAACGTCAAGTCAGAAAAGACAACGAACTTATTTCCGGTAAAAATAAAACTTTCACAATAACGCCAAGACTTCAACGAGTCCTCATTACCAGACATTTTTAAATGGATTTCAAAATAAAACGCGGAGAAGCAGAAAAATAAGTTGCATAACGATACAGCAGAGAGAAAATGCATCAAATCAAGATGTAATCATTTCTTATTCTAATTTTGTTCATAAGCCAATCTGCCAGAAACCTAGGATTATCTGTCCTGATGCAGTAAAATCAGAAAAAATATAATTATCCAGAAATGTCTGAAGCTAAAAGTTGTTTTGTATTTTTCTCTATTAAAAGATGTATTTAATTCGGCAGGTTTGTAAAATGGGCCACAGCAAAAAATACAGCACATCATTTTGCCATGAAATTGACATTTCTGGAGAAAAAAAAAAACTTTTATGTCATGTTTAAGTTGTTACCCTTTTAATAGGTTGACTAAAACTCTAGGTTATACATAAATTGTATGATAATAAGAAATGATAATGATAAAAAAATAGTAATTAATAGGCTTATAATAATAATAATAATAACAGTATTATTATTATTATTATTATTATTATTATTATTATTATCATTAATAATAATAATAATAATAATAATAATAATAATAATAATAATAACAATAACAATAATAATAACAATAATAATGATGATGATGCAATGACAGTTAATCAACTTCCCTTCTTCTTCCAGTCCAATCATGGTAACCTGACAAAAAAAAAAGAGTCTTCAAAAAAGTGATACACACATCTTTAACCTTCAAATCCATGAACTATGAAAGCTTTTGTCAAGACCTTTCACTTTGCCCAACCTGACAGCTACAAGAATGTGCAGATTTCAGCAGTGAACATAAAAGTAAATTGTTATTAAATGATGTTATTAAATGCAGCCATGTTTGGTATCAGGTAGACAATGACTTTTAAAGGTCCCATATTTTGCAAAAATCACCTTAGTGAAGTTTGTTGGTCTTTGGCTTTCCTCCCAGCCCACAAAATGTGATATTTAATGACAAAACCTGAACTTGGTAGTGATTGTGAATGTAAAATCCTGATCTAAAATGAGCTGTTTCAATTTTGGGGATTTGCCGACATCAGACATTCCCTTTTTTGACCAATCAGGAGCAAGTCTGACCTTATTGGCCCACCGGAGCAGGTACCCCTTAACCCCCGCCTCGCCCACTCTTCTCCCCGCTGCTGGAGAGAAATCTCCTGGAGAGAAATTGTTGAAGAACCATCACTGCTTTGTTTTTGGCTGTAAACAGCCACATAGTTCCTTGCACAAGCTTCCAATCTCGGAAGAATGCAAGACTAAGTGGCTAAAGTTCATTTATCAAGGAAATGTGCCAGCTACACTCAGTAAAACTGTGCATGTGTGTGCTAGTCCCGGCCGACTGTTTTTCCAACTTTGGACAGTACAACAGAGGGCTAGAGAATAGACTGGTCCTGAATCCAGGCGCATTACCAACCATCTGCCAACAAACCTGGGACCCTGAAAATGTGAGTATTTTAAATGTTGTGTGTTGTGGAGCAGATGTAAGAGCTTTTCCTCAGTGTCCCCCTGTCTCTGTGTTAGCTTCAGGATGCTAACTTTGGCTGCAGTTAGCCTGTTGTTTTAGCCTGTAATATAACAGTAAACAAGTTTTGCAGTTTTCTAAACATTGTGCACTCGTGATGCCACTCTCAGTGAAGAGCGGGGCGGTATCAGCCGTGGCTCATTTACATATGAAGGTCACGCCCACTAAATCAGAGCGTTCTGAACAGAGGGGCTATGAGAGCCTGGAAACAATGCTGCTGTGCTTGATTTATTGGCTTTTTGGACCAAAACATGTTACTACCATTTCATGAAGACAACAATGATCCATATTAAACTGCAGAAAGGGAGCAGAATATGGGACCTTTGAATGTTCATCCGCTGCAGACACTTTGCTCCAGAAGGTTTCTTCTTACAGGAAATGACATCATTGAGTGAGCTATGATGACAGTGATTAGGGTGGGTTCTGACATTGATATCTGTAATTTTAACCCAGTTTTTTAAATGATTGTTTGTTATCGTTCAAGCCAAAGGGTCAGGCCCTGACGCACTACAGTATTCCAGGAGAATATAATTATTACATTTTTTATTATGTTATATTGATATGAAAAAACTGCATCTGAAAAGCTGACTGAAAGTCATTTCTTCATTGTCAGTAGCTTAGCATAGAATAGAATAGAATAGAATAGAATAGAATAGAATAGAATAGAATAGAATAGAAAAGACTTTATTTATTCCGTGTGAGAAATTCGGGAGGAGTCACAGTAGCAATCAAGAAAACAAAAGCAAGAAAGTGTTTAGTAAGTGAAAAAAGGTCCATAACAAGATAGATGATGACAGCTTGGCTGTCATACCAAACAGGGTATGTGAGGGGTGCAGGGAGGAAGAAGAATCAGTGGAAAATAGAATAGAATAGAATAGAATAGAATAGAATAGAATAGAATAGAATAGAATAGAAAATACTTTATTTATCCCCGAGGGGAAATTCAGGAGTCACCGCAGCATTTAAGAAAACAAAAGTAAGAAAGTATATAGAAAGTGCAAAAAGGTCCATAAGAAATTAGATGACGACATCCCGTCCACCACTCGTCCACCACTCTCCAGCCCAGCCAGTCTCCACCTCCACAGGGTCCAGGACTGAGCCTCCCCAGCAATCTGTTCAGTCTCTGTCTCCTGGATCCTGTCTGCTCACAGCAGGCAAAGCTCCTCCAATGTGGGGCCGGCGTCCGATGTCAGCACCGTCGGCCACGTCCGTGAACAGCACGATGCCTCTGGGTTAGCACGGCTTGCTCGTCCATCCCCCGGGGCTAGATCCCATGTTCCCAACAACGATGGATGGAAGGACAGGTCCATGTCGTCACCTCCCAGCTCACATCGGAGAACCAGCACGTCATCCTCACCTCCTCCTCCTCAGCTCGAGGGAAATCATCAAGCCCTACACTAGTTAGCATTGACATGCTACAGGCTGCTAACAGCTAACTTCGCATGTAAACAATGCAGCCATGGTTACATGTAGGATCTCCAGACAAACACAGGAGAAAAGTAGTAAAAAATATCGCTGAAGCCACAAAAAGTTTGGTGTCCGTGACCGACAATGAACCATACAAAGTAATGATCCACTCCAAATACAAAGATTACGAAAAAGAGACGAAAAAAATTACAAGTAACGGACAAAGACGAGAGAGCTGCTGCAACAGGCAGCTACTTGGGCAGCGCCAAATGTATTAATGTGGTGTAGGGTGTATGAAGAACATAGGAGAAAGTTGAAGGACAAGATGAGGAGTGTGGGGATTCTGGGATTTGAACTGAAGGATATACTTGGTGAAGGTGGTGGAGCTACATTAAAGATAGTGGTAGAGTTTCTCAAGAGCATAGGGGAATATGGTAGATTGAAATAAATTTTGTTTCTTTCATTCATGTATTATTCTTATTCTTATTATTTATTTGTTTATTTATATTATTTTGGTTATTTATTTCTTTATTCATTTAATTATTTTGTAAATTAATTCTCCTAACTACCACAGTCCTCAGTCTTCTGCATGATCTCTTGCAGATGTGTTAAGTAAATGCACATTCATGTTAAATTTTATTCCAATTTTCATTAAACAACATAAACATTAAACAAAACTGTTCAGTTAAACTGCTGAAAAAATGTCACACTTTAAATTTTGCATTTTTCTTTTAAGTGCTTAATCTTCACCAGTTAAAACAATAGGCTGGAAGTTTACAAATCAAATTCTGATCAAATAACCCATCTCAGTGTTTTAAATCAGCATCTTATTAAGACGTCATTAAGAAACATCTGCTCTCCGGGTGAAAAGATGAGTCTTAATTCTTCTGACACAAATAACAACACACAGAAAAACTGGCCTTTAATTTTTTTATTCAGAGTTTCTGTTTAAATACAAACTAATGTCGCAAAATGCAGACAGATTTTTATGTCCATATGTGAAGAAACACAAACATGTTAGTACCAGTAAAACTTGCAGGTGATGTCACCTCATCAGGACAGTAAACACAGGTCCTTCACTTCCTGTAAGCATGGGTTACATTAAGTGTGAGAGGAAAAAAAAAAACTTGCTATTAAACCCATCGTGATCAATCCTGTCAGTGCTGATTGGTACTCACATTTTAGATGGATGTACCTGTCACGTTATTTCTCTGAAAAATGTTTGTGGTAGTCAACAAGACCAAACCAAAGCTTCTTTTTGATGGTTTTTCGTGCATATGCCACGAGTCTGGATATAAAGTTACAATTCTGGATGTCAAACCTCTACATGTTCATCTGTTATACAAATCTCTGAATCTGTCTGTAAACTGATCAAAACTCTCCACTCAAAATTGCACCAAATCTTCATGACACATAAAGATCTTCTATCTGCTTCATGACCAGTTGGAGGAGCGGACCTAAAACATCAAGGTCTGCCCGTAGCCCCGCCCCCAACAGGTCCCCAGTGGATTGGCCAATCAGAGGGAAGAGGGTTTGTGGCGCAGGGAGCCTTAAAGAGACAACAGCTAAAACAAAGCGTTTCAGGTAGAGGCTGATATAAAAGTTTACCAAAACACCAGAGAGAGAATAAGAGTGTCATGGTTTGAGTTTTTTAGTTGGGTTTTGTATTCTGTATTTGAGGTTCTTGGTTTATATTAGTGGTTTTTGTCTTGTGTTAATCTTAGTTAATCTTGAATGTTCTATGTTTCCTGTTTTTGTCCTTAGTTTGTGTCCCTTGTGTTTTTGATTTGTTTCTTGACATGTGTAAGTCTTTTTGTGGTTCTCTTTAGTGATTCGGTGTCTTTAGTTTATTTCGTCTGTATTGGAATTCCCTGTGTTTGGTTTGGTTCTCCTTGTTGATTTCTCCTCATGTGATTCACCTGTGTCTTGTTTCACACCAGTGTTTATCACTCCCCTGTGTGTATAAGGTCTCTGTTGTTCTGTTGTTCTGTGTTGGTTCATTGTAGCTGTTCCTGTGGGCATATGTCGTGCCTCGTGTCCTGTGTCTCATGTTTTTTTTCTGTGAGCTTCTTAGTACTTTCAAATTTTGCTTCTTTTGTTAGTTGTTTGAGTTTATGATCTCGCTTTTTTTTTTTATCTGCATCTGGGTCCTCCCCCTTTGTTTTCCTGGCATTCCTGACAAAGAGAGATTCTTTCAAACTTCAAATCATGTGAAGATACAGCAGGGGGACAGAGGGACGGTATGGACTTCAAAAAACCAAAGAATTTTTCCCTTTCTTAAACAAAACAAGCATGAGGGGTACGCCAGCAGATTTTTAGTTCTGCATGAAAGTTGGTGCATTTCTCTTTTTTTTTTACTCTTGAGCATTGGATAAGCCCAAATGATATTAATGGAACAGAAATGTGAAGAAAAATGTCAGCATGTAAAAGACAAGATAAGTAGAGTCAGACCAAAAAGGTTAAATGTCAAACTTCAGATTAAAAATTTGAAATTTTGAGGACAAAGTTGAGTTTCTGAAAAAAAAAGGAAATGTTTCAGACAGTGATGTTAAAAAGTCATCATGACCCAAATGAGGCCACATTTTTCAACAGAAACTCATTAAGATGGGGACGAAATGTTAAAAGTCAGAACTAAATCACAAGTTGAAATGTAAATAAATTAAAAACATCAAAAAGTTTTTTAAATGTCTAAATTTTCGTCAGATCACTGAAGATATGGTGGAATGAAAGTGGTGATGTCTGTATTAGTCAGAACATGTCACAATTTAATCCCATTGTTTTGAGTGTTTTAAACTTCACACACAAACTTAAGGTTGTCCATCTTAAAAGAACAGCAGTTACTGGAGTGTTGAGACATTTTTGAATGTCATTTCAAGGCCCACTGGAGCAATCAACAGACAAAGAACCAACAAAGATAAGGAATCAATGAATTGGACAGTAAAAAATATAATATGGTATCATGATTTTGCTGGGTCTGCTCCTGTCAGCCACCGTACTTCAAAGAACATTCTCATTATCCCTTTACAGGTAAAGTGAGGGTGGCAAAAAGAGGAGTTATGATAGAGATTAAAAAAATGAAAAAGAGGTAAATTTGTTCCCAGCATCACCTGACAGAGGTCAAAGGTCACTACTGACCAGAAGAAGAGAAGAGTATTTACATATCTACACCAGAGACCATCTTTAACTCACTGGCTGCCGTCGATAGACCTTAATTTGATTGCAACTGTTCACTGTATATATAGAAGTAAGTTATGTTTTTCAGCAGGGGGAGGTGGGGTCTGGCGGAGCTTATCAATCAAAATCATGTTTGTAAACAACTGTGGGTGGGCGGTGCACTTTTTGGATGAGAGCTCAGCATGGATATGAGGAGAAGATGTGAGATGACAGAGGCATAGCGAGACGCTGCAAGTCAGAAAAGTTCAGGCAGCTCATGCTTCAACTGAGGATGTTTTGCCGTAGTTCAGAGAGAAAGAGCGGTGCCATCGTGAGAAAAAAAGACGGAGATCATAGGGTGGATCAAAGGATGGAGCGCCAGAGATGAACGTGATCAATAAAAAGTATGTTTTGTCTGTTTTTTGGATCAAAAACAGGAAGAGAGACATAAAAGAAGAGAGTCCACTCTTCTTAGGGAGTTTCAGTGTTTGCATAGTGGGTCTTGAGGGACCGTTCTAGATACTTTGAAAATGGCAGCCAATGAGTTAAACAGAGTCAAGGTTAAATCCAGATGAATGGACTCCTTGGTTTGCTGTGGTCTACACTCAAAGATGGTCCTCTGATCTACACATCATTAGCAGGACTGAGGACAGAGGACAGTGTGTGAGGAGTAAAGACGTGTTGGGTCCTTGTGTTTCAATGGTCACACTTCTTCTCACAGAGTTTCACTGAGTTTGATGGTCACCGCTTTCACCTCCGAGTACTCGGCCAGGGCATACTCCCCCCTGAGACAGCACAGTGACAGGACAGGAAGGGGTCAAGGACTACACAGACAGACAAATGTGAAATCTGAAGAAAGAGAGAAGGTTCTTACAGCTCACGTCCGTTTCCTGACATCTTATATCCCCCGAAAGGAGTCTGAGCGTGAAGGGCGTTAAAGCAGTTTATCCTTCAAAGAGAGAAACAAAGGGAACAGTAAAATCACAACAGATTCTGGGTTCATTTGTCATCACATTAGTCTTCTGTTAGTGAATGAACTTTAAATCTGTTGGCTGCTTTGAGTTATCTGAGTTCTAAGTGACGGGCAGGTTTTAAAACTTTTGCTCTAATCTAATCTAATCTAATCTAATCTAATCTAATCTAATCTAATCTAATCTAATCTAATCTAATCTAATCTAATATCTTTTGCATATTTGGATCACCAGCAGGAACAACTCCAGGTTAAAATGAATCCACCTGATCAGAGACAAACTACTGGAGGTTCTTGTCTTTGCCACACTTTCAAAAGAAATGCTAAATGTATGGAAAAATCAAAGAGAGGATCTTTGTTTAAAAAAAAAAAGAAAAAAAAGAGACTATTTTCAAAAGACAAAGTAGCCAAAATAAGAAAAATATATATATTTTGAGACTTAGTAGTGAGAAGAAATGACATAGAGTTATTGCTATAGGATAGAAAAGGTGGGATAACATAAAGTCAAACTAGAGTCAAAAGTTATGATTATGACATGAAAATTCTAAAAAAAATCAATCAGTTAAAAATCAGTTCTCATTAAATCACTCTGAAAACATCAAGGTGATCAAATTGAAAATAAAAATTAAAGCTGCTAATAATAAGCAGGTCCTTGCCTCTGTTTGGAAACAAGAAAATGAGAAATATGGTGTGTATTATGGGAAACCATTATAAAAAAAATAATTGAAAATAAAAAGCAATAAAATGTGTCCATCTTTTCAAGAAGGAATCAGACATCCACCCTCACCTCCTCCTGTGCTGTCAGTGCTGTCAGTGTTGTTTCAGGGACTCACCAGACGGTGCCGGTCTCCAGGGCTGCAGACACAGACAGAGCCTTCTCCATACTGGTGGTGAAGACAGCAGACACCAGGCCATACTTTGACCTGTTTGCTCTCTCTATGACTTCCTGCTGACTCTTAAAGCTGAATATACACTGAACAGGACCAAAGATCTGGCAGGGAATAGACACAGAGAGTGGTCGTGCACACATAATGCACAGAGAGGCGCTCCAAGCAGAGCTGCTGCAACCAGAGCTTCCCTGGTAACAGCTGACACAAGATGCATGAGAAACTCTTCACTCAGTCTACAAATGTAAGTAGACCTCCTCCGTCCCTGCTCCAACTGTGTTGGCACTGTTCCTCCACAAGGTGTCAGGCTTTTCCTACACATTCCTCTTCCCTCACCATTTCAGATTGATGGATAAAAGAAGAGGAACAAACCTCCTCCTGTGCGATGCTCATGTGGTCCTCCACCCCTGAGAAGATGGTGGGTTGAATGAAGAGGCCTTTCTCATCTACAGCTGCTCCTCCGTGCTCCAAGCGGGCTCCCTCCTTCTTCCCGCTCTCGATCAGATCCATGATCTTATCAAACTGCTGACGGTCAATCTGGGCCCAGAGTCAGAGTCAGGTGGAAGGTTAGGACGGTAAAATAAATTTAGAGAGGACTATTGATGGTTTCATTCTGCTGTGAAGGCTACTCTGCCCACCTGCTGATGTCCCTGTGACTGACATGCCTGGATTAAGCCAATCAGAGACAAGTAGCATGGTCCTACCCTTTCTAGTTTCATGAAATTAATTTTGTGATCACTGAAATTTATTTTGTGATTTGTAAAATGTAATTTATGATTGATTTTGATTTATGTTCTGTGAAACGTATTTTTCTTTTTTGAAATACATTTGTGATTTGTGAAATGTATTAGTGCTTCTGAAATTTATTTTGCGCTTTTGAAATATTTATTCCCACTGGCCTCTAGGGACAACGTAGGAGACAGATGTGGACCCTGCTTTGTATACAACGTGCTCAGCTGGTAGCTCTGAAGCCAGCCAGCTCATCAGCCATCGACCCAACTGCTGAAGTTTCCTGCAGAACTCAGGCGACACAAGGGAGATGCAGAAGAGGCAAAAAAGAGGAGTGAAGAGAGCTGGTGAAAGCGATTGGAAAGGAGCACAAGCTGTGCCTCTTCCCTCTCATTTAGGACAACATGAGATCTCTGCTTTATGAGATAGAGGAGCTAACAGGGCTCACCAAGAGTCAGGCAGAGTATGACCTGCCTTCAGGCTGCATTAGGATGTTTCTGACCACACTGTCACCAGCGCCGGCTTCAGACTGTCAGGGCTTACCGGGATTGAAGGGAGATCATCTGATGACAGTGCTTCAGTAAGCAGATTATTCCAACCTGTTTTTTTTTTAACTATTTATCATTTAATTATACAACATTTAAATCTGGTTTTTTTTTTAAACATACTGTTCTGATATTCTTACTCTTTCCTCAAAGTGGCTACCTTTCACATTCAAAATGATATGGAACCAATGCCCGGTACCTGACAACCAGTACCAGTACTCAATGGTACCAATATTTGGTACTTTTTTGTGTTTGTGTGGTAAAAATTGTCATTTTGTAAATAATAATTCATATATATTTTTCAATTTAACATATTTATTCTTCAACATATAACCTTGCAATGCTGTGTTCATGTCCAGCATGAAAAATCGCCTACTCTTCCACTCCCTCACAGTTACAAGGATGCATTTAGGTACCTAAACATGGTACCTTTTGGTTTTATGTGAATCGGTACCCAGTACTTTTGACAGACTTTGGTCGGTACCCATCCCTACTCTATCCTGTGTAACGAATAAAATCAGTGCCTGTAGTCTTTTATTTTACGCTGTCTCTTCTCTAAATGACAGTTTCAGTAAACAATATGTCAGCTCAGAGGAACTCATCCTAGGGGAACTACAAGAAGACTCTGCACCCACCTGAGGTCCGTGTGAGGTCTGGGGGTCCAGTGGGTCTCCTATGACGATGTTTTTGGTGTTTTCCACGCTGCGTCTAACAAACTCTTCATAAATACTCTCTTCCACAAACACACGAGATGCAGCCGTGCAGCACTGACCCTGGTTATAGAACGCTCCTTTCTGGGTCTCCTCCACAGCTAGCTGCACTGTGGAGACACACACACACACACACACACACACACACACACACACACACACACACACACACACACACACACACACACACACTATATGTGAATGAGAGGAAAAAATGGGAACTTTCGTCAAACTCTCTGCCAGCTTGGTCAGAGGTGAGGTGGAGCCTGCTCTGATCGATCAACATGGACTTCATTAAAGATTGGTTCTTTAGTGGTACAGTTATGTCCTCCCTCTACAGGATAAGCTAATCCACTTTCTGCCTCTTCTTTGTATAAATAAAATACTTTTGTAATACTTCAGAGAATAAGGGTTATACACAGTGGGTTCAGAAAGATCTTTATGGTTTCACAGGACATCAGTGCATGAGCTCAGAGCAGCAGCAGACACAGGACCTGTTCACTCACTGTCACAGTCTGCAAACACGATGCACGGGTTCTTCCCCCCAAGCTCCAGGGTAACTCTCTTCAGGTTACTTTTGGCTGAGGCCTCTTTGATCAGCTGACCCACCTGCAAAGGTAAGAGCACTGCATTGTAACAGACACCCACAGTAAGAGGTCAGGAGCTGTAGGGGATGTGTTCGGTTGTCAAAGGAAAGCAGGATAAGATTTTACATCTACATACAGACACAGAACTGCTTTGACCTCAGGGCTCCCCCTCATAACTGACACAACGAGAGTTTCTCTCAGGGGATGTGAAGCAGCTTTTGCTTTTTCAACAGATTCACAATCAAATATTTACACCCTGAAATGTCTGGGAATGAGTGAACCTTTCCTTACCACTGAAGGTTGGGCCAATATATGACCAAGGGACTTTGAAAGTCCAATGGATATAAATTGCATGCAGTTTATCAAAATAAAAAACTAATGGTTTTATATTCATTATGTTCATGTCTTAACAAATTCCATAATAAGATACCTGGTATTTCACTGATGGAGCGACTGAGCAAGGACCCCTTGCTCTCATAAATAAATAAATAAATGAATATATTCACAAATAGTAATAATAGGAAATAGTAGTTTTTGAACATAAAATAAAAGTGCATTACACTGATAAAACATATTTATTTATTTATTTTTATTCAAATATATATATATACATATATATATATGTTTATATGTATATATATATGTATATATATATATATACATATATATATATGTTTATATGTATATATATATGTATATATATGTGTGTATGTGTATATATATAAATATATATATATATATATATATATATATATATATATATATATATATATATATATATATATATATATATATATATATATATTTCAGTCAGACAACTCACGTTTGAATTGTTTATTTAGCAGCAAATATATTTTATGTTTGGCGTCCAGGCTCCGGCCTCATCACCCCTCACAATAAATTTACATGGTGAAATTGAGGAGTGATGAGCAAAACATACTGAACATAATCCCCCCGGAGCCTGCAGGTGGTTGCTGGGGTGGTGGTGGGGGCAAAGAAACATGCAGCATTACAAACGCAGGGCAGCCAAGGCATTGACAGGCAGAGAGGGATGAGAGACTCCCGGTTTAAATAGACCGCCCAATTGAGAGAGTGTGATTGCAAGATGGTTATGACGTGTGAGACACGTGGTATGTGTATAGCAGTGCTGCTCGAGTTGACTGCCTGAACTAGCTCGCGGGCTCGCCTCATATATATATATATATATATATATATATATATATATATATATATATATATATATAGATGTTTTTTAATCAGTGTAATGCACTTTTATTTTTTGTTCAAAAACTATTTTCAAAATGTTTACATCGGGCTTTCTTTTATGAGCAGTTTTTCATCCCTCTGTTTTTGGTTTATTGTTGGTTGGGATCACGTTAAAAGTTCACAATGTCTGTGTGAGTTAATAAACTTGAAGCAATCCATGAAACTAGTTTGTTTATGTCACAATGATTTCACAAGGTCTCATTTAAACACATTAAGTTACCATTATGTTTAATAAAATACATTTGTATATTTATTTTTTGCCTGAACTCTGAGTAAAAAGCTTTGACATTTGGTAGCTGTGAAATATGTAGCTCAGTATAATTTGGAGGAACATGCCTAGAGTGATAACTGTATTCTGTGAAACTGATAAATTGGAGATCATAATTTAAGATGTGAAGATCTGAATTCAGGGGCTGCACGGTGGCGCAACAGTTAGCACTGTAGCCTCACAGCAAGAAGGTCACCAGTTGGATTCCCAGCTTGGCTGGTGGGCCTTTCTGTGTGGAGTTTGCATGTTCTCCCTGTGCATGCATGGGATCTCTCCGGGTACTCCAGCTTCCTCCCACAGTCCAAAAACATGCTCATCAGGTTTATTGATCACTCTACATTGCCCATAGGTGTGAGTGTGTGTGTGTGAATGGTTGTCTGTCTCTGTGTCAGCCCTGAGATTGACTGGTGACCAGTCCAGGGTGTACCCCGCCTCTCGCCCAATGACAGCTGGGATAGGCTCCAGCCACCCACGACCCTGACCAGGATAAGCGATTAAGAAAATGGATGGAGGGAAGATCTGAAATCAAACTTTGTGATAACATAATGGAAAAAAACAACCGAATTTTTCAAATACAAATAGTTCAGGTATTGCACATTAACCCGGTTAGTAACTGTTTCCTCATGCAGCAGCAGCAGAGGACCTTCTCACACTCACACACCTCTGTAGAGCCAGTGAAGGCCACTTTATCTATCCCCATGTGATTAGCGATTGCTGCTCCTGCTGTCGGACCGAAACCTGGCACGATGTTTACAACTCCAGGAGGAAACCCAGCCTGAGAGGCAGAGACACACATACACACAGACAGAGAGGAGAAGTATTAAGCCTGACCATTTGGTCAGGAGAGGAGGAAATCAGAGCTGTCTACAGAGTCAGACTCTCTCCTCTGAAGAGGACAGTGAGGGAGCTGATTTCATGACAACACGTCAAACCTCTTTGATGAGTGATCCAACGTGCAGCGCAGTGAGAGGGGTCTGCTCTGCCGGCTTAATGACGACGGTGTTCCCACAGCTCAGGGCCGGAGCAATTTTCCACATGAACATGAGCAGAGGGAAGTTCCACTAGTGGAGAGAAATGAAAAGGGAAGGATAAATGTTTGAAATGCACAGCCCTGAAACTCCACAGTGGATGAACTAAAGAGAAAGAGTGGGTTCAAGAAGAGAAGCAACCAGATCCAGTGACCATAGATCCTCCTTTTATATCAGAGGCTACTGTTCAGCCTCCAAGGGGCAACAACTACTAAACCTGAAGTGAGAAATACCTCACATCAGAAAAAAAACTACAGGAGTGTGAAAGGGGAATAATCATTCAAAGTCTCTGCAAGAGATAAGATAAGATAAGATAAGACATACTTTATTAATCCCCGGAGGGAAATTCAAGTTGTTTGGGCTATCTTCCAAGCTATAATAAGATATAAGATATAATCCAGTTTACTCTAGACAGAAAAATCCAGAATACTCTAAAATTTACTCTTTGAAAAGAAATATTTCAGCATACTCCCTGCAAGACCAAATACACTCAAGAGAACTAATCCATCATTCTCTTTACAAGGCAAATGATCGATCCATCTCTGCAAGAGAAACAACTAGGGTTGGGGATATGATCAAAATATTTTTTTCATATCGGTTGATATTTATATTTATTGAATATAATATAATTAAATAACTACTTTTTCAAGCTTAATTGTTCTATTACTCATAAGTGAGTTGAATTGTAAACACCATGGCAAGAGTCCCGAGGTCAATCAGTGGCAATGATCCTTCAACGGAGTCACAGGTGGATGAAGAGAGAGGTTCATCTCCTGTGCTCTCTGGAGATCGCAGGAAGGGATGGGTGCCGATTTAGGTACTTTTCAAATTTTGTCAAAAGTATCGGGTACCAATTCACGTAAAACTAATAGGTACTTTGTTTAGATACCTAAATGCATCCTTGTGACTGTGAGGTAGTGAAAAAGTAGGCGACTTTCCATGCTGAACACGAAAACAGCATTGCAAAGTTATATATTGAAGAATAAGTATGTTAAATCAAAAATATATATATACATTTCATTATTAAACAAACTTTATATTTTTACCCCATAAACACAAAAATTGGTACCGTTGAGTACTGGTGCTGATTGCCAGGTACCAGGCATCAGTACTGTATTGTTTCAAATATGAAAAGTGCCTATCCCTAAACGCAGGAGATGAACTTCATTACACACGGGTGGAGACCAGCACAGCCGGTGAAAACACAAACCCCAGTCAAACAAATCAAAGCTCAGGAACGGTGTTGTTGGATAGACAGTTTGTCTCCACTATTTTCATTCCTGACAGTCCAGCTGTGTTGATAAGCACACAAATTCTCTCTCTCCGTAGTCTTTTATTGCACCTCCACGCCACATCAACCTCAGCTGTTTGTGTGCTACACTGTGCCAGTTTGCATCTGCCTTTCAAACATGCTAAATATAGACGCAAAAACAGTGACCACTAACAGTTTCATGTTTGATAAATCACTCTGTGAGCGCTGACTGATTATTATGCATCTTCTCCTCCCAGATATAATTGACTAATCAAAGTCTGTCAAAACACGAACGAATGAATTCTTGCAAAATTCCATCGACCATGTCTCGTATTTTTATAGAGGAAAGTCATTTTGAAAAATATATCTTTATCAATTATCCCACCAGGCCTGGACACAACCCAGTGTAGTCAGCTTTGTTTTTTTTTTTTTATTTCCAGACCACATCTCTAAAATCTGGATGTCATAAAGTCATTTATTGTACAAGTCTATGGGACCTCGTATTGTAGGGAATAGTGCAGTGTGTCATAAATAGGATACCTACAAAAGTTTGACTTGTTTGTAATTTTACTAAACACACAAAAAATTGTGATTTTGAAAAATGAAGAACCATGAGAGAATTCATTCTACATTTCTGAAGTGACTGGGCACATATCACATTAGGTCTTTGTCACATCTCAGAAAAAGTCTCATTTAAAAATGCTCAGGCACAATTTCCGTCCACAGTTTAATGTAAACTACAGCTCCTGCAGACATGAGTGAAATGGCAGCTGAAAAGTAAGCCCACTTAAGGTCATAATCAAATCCAAGCAGATCAATAAGCGGGCAGATCGTCTGCTATCTGACAGAGATTCATGGTTCCGTTAACTCTGAGCACAGAGGGAGCTTCAAAGGACTGACTTATTGGTTCAACACATTCAATCTGATGTCAAAGGAAGATTATTGATGACTCATTTCAAAATGTGACTGAAGTGGTCTCCAGAGTAAACAACCAGAGCTCCTTTAGAGGCCTCAACAGGGTCTGGTAAACAAAACAACACCCACATCATCACCATCACTCTCATATTCAATTCAAACCTTCTTTGTTTCTGACATGTTGACCTCCAGATGACGAGTCAAAATCATCAGGACTGAGTATGAGTCAACACAGTCCGTCATCCTCCTCAGACACAGCCTCTGGTTGGAAGCCCATGCACCCATAATTAAGCACTCAGACCCACATTAGAGAGCAAAACATGTGAGTGCTGCCCGTTTATTGTTCAGGCCTTGCTAATTTTTACAAGCCTTTGGAAACACTTGGGGATCCTGGGATCACAAGTCTGGAGAAGGGTTTCTCTTTTCCTCTGACAAAGACTCATACTGTTTGAGTGCCAGCAGTGCTTTCAGTAATTACACAGCCTCCTAAATTTCACTTTATGATATAATCCCTGTGTCAAACAACAGCTCCCCTTGTTGCCAAAGCAATATTAGAAGTTAAAGACCCCCGCTCAGAGATAAAACCTGAGTGTCTGTATTCTGACATGATCTCTTAACATTACTCATGTGTATGTCAGGATCCGACCATGTACACACCTCTTGCTGTCTGACCCTTACACTGGTAAATGTGCCATCAGGGGAAAAATGATGCATATTCTAATGTGTGAAAGTAAATCCAAACAACACAGGACTGGAGTCCTGGGTTCCTGAAAGACCAGCCCCAAAGGGAACTGTGGAGAGGAGGTTTTGTTTCAGGGAGAGTAGGAACAAAGGGGAGGTTTCTGGTACATTTACCCCGGTTGCATTTCAGTCCCGGTATCTACGCACTGCTTTAAATTCAGCGCTATTACTGTGGCAGCTCAAAGTTCAGCCTGTGGTTCCAGTTAAGCAGAATTATACCTGTTAGCTGTGAAAACAGCAGTTAGGAGCTGTAACCTGCTGAAAGTCACCAGGCCAGCTGCAAAACGAAGAGTAACGTTAGGGAGGGAATGCAAATGAGCTTGTACAAAGTCAGAGGAGCCTCCAGGTCTGTGACCTGTGTCCTCCATAAAGATCAAAAACAGGACACCCTTCACACTTCCTGTCCCTCCACATGGCCCTGTAGCTCATCTGCCGCACAAAGTATTGTCTCATGGACACTCATTTCACGACATGAAGGGCCACTTTACTGTAAAACAAGAGGAACTTCTCTGAGTCTTCTGAAGAATAGAGGTATAAACATTCTATTCACCTTTTACTTTTCACTTATTTTTGTACAGAGTGTCAAATATTTTCAATCACAGGTTGCATTTTTATGGGCTTTTTTCTAAAGTGTTTTTTGTTATTTGAGCTCGTTTTCATAAGATAATAAAACATTTCTGCTTATAGAGAAGTTAAAATGCACAGGACTAAGGAGATCTTTGTGTGATGGCCTCATTATTTCGACATGTCTGGTGAAGATCAAAGGGCAGCATCCAGTTTAGAAAAATGAAGCTGATGTGGAAGTGCTAAAAGTTGCTGTTCATTGAGAATCCGCTTGAGGCTGGCTGCAGAAAGATCAGAAACCACGTACACACCCAGCCATAAAAACTGAATTTTACAGCATTAAAAAGCATATTTAAAGCCTGGTTCAAAAAACGGTTTGTGTCCTAAACGCTGAGCTCACTATTGGCATACATTATACAAGAAGTGAATTTTTCTGAGGTTTAAAAGTTATTTGGATTGTTTGTCACAGCTCAGGTCACGTGACTGACGGGCGCCCTTTAGCTGTTCAAAAGAAACTCACAGCCAGGGTCATATCAAATGTTGCCCCGTCTTCAGATTTGCCGCATTTTACAGTATCAGGAACAGACGGGTGACATCGCAGAGACTGCGTCCATGTCTTATACAGTCTATGGTGAAGACATCAGTGTTTCCCTACCATTATATGAGAGGGGGGGGGGGCAGCCCCCCAACAGAGGCACCCACCCCTCTGGAAGTCAAGTTAATTTTACTTTCCACATGGCACCAGATCACAGAAGAAGTAATTTAGAGTTAACTCTCATAAATCAGGTCTATACCTTGTTTTTTTATTTAACAGACTAAACAGCCTTATTTACCTTTTTTACATGACACAAATTTGTTTACGCCACGTCACATTTTTCCCGTAGATTGCATATAGAGTGGATAGTGTGGCTCCGCCTCTTACCATTGTACGGTTTTAAAGCCAAAATACCCCCGTCACTTGGAAGCAGTTGTGTAGCCAGAGTCTGTACAGTAGAGGCTATGTAGGACTCGGAGAGAATCCGAGTGCAGCCAGATGACAAAAATGATAATAATCTTTTTCTTTGGAGGGTCTAATCACTTCTTGACTCTACTTCCCGACATATTTTACAATCCCTGAAAAAAATACACAAGAACACCAGCTGTCAATCATCGTTTAACACGATGTAAAACCTCGTTTTTAACCTCATTACTAATGAAAACCAAACTTTTCAGAAAATAGAGGACCTGGATACAAGGCAGCCCAATAATACCTTTTAAATCACCACAACAATCGGGCGTGAGAAACATTTCTACAAGGTGTATTAATTTTTTATAGTTTGACCACAGAGCATCTGGAATGACTAGGGAATTAATTTTTTGACCTACACTGCTGCCAGCCACCAGGAGGAGCAGTTTTTGTGGAGACCTCACTTTGAGCTGAGTATCATGATGTCCATTATTTTACAGACTGATTCCCCTCCTTCTCTTTCGCACACAGGGAAGGTCCACCCCAACAAGTTTACCTACACACAAGCACGTGCACGCAAATACACACACAGACAAGCACACCCTGTATAGTAGACAGAGAGCTGGAAAAACCACCAATGATGAGGAAGCAGAATACTCCCTCTTTGAATCAAGCATTTGTTGACGCTACAGTACATATGTTTTTCCTTTGGTAGAAACACTTTGATGTACACCATGTTACAGAAATCTTTTCCACACCAAGTCAAATAAATCATACAGAGGTAAACCATGCATAAAATAAATCATACATAAATCAACAGATTGAGAACAGAACTCTTGAGGACTCACTGGAATGATGGCTCCACAGACTCCAACAGGCTCGTGTCTGGTTAAACATACAAAGCTGTCATCTGGAAAAAAAAAAGACATAAAGAGCAATCAGCTTTCATCCTGACGGAGTGATTTCATAAAGTCATCAGTTTCTATCCTTGGTCATTTCGCAGTGCCTAAAGACAGAGATATCCAGTTGAGACAGACTTGATTTGACCAATCAAATAGGCACTCTGACATCTGACCTTGTTCATCTCTTGTTGGTGATCAACCACTGCAAATGCAGTTTTTATTTCTTACATTTGATGGATGGTAAATTGCAAACAGAAACAGGACATATGTAAAACCTGAGAGATGGTGTGTTTGTATGATTCCAGTCATCATGAATGTGACAGCGGGGCAGCAATGCACAAGGAGCCTGCTGCCCCTGAGCGGAGGGTCAGACTCAGAGCTTGGCTACCGTGAGAGCAAAGGGAGAGACCTTCACAGTGAAGCGAGAGGGGGCCCTAATATTAGTGATCCTGCATTTTACACACGATGTGCGTAGGGCTCCATGATTCTTGGGTAGACCCATTTTGCGCAAGAGGACGCTTCCCCCACAATCTGAAGCAGCAAGGATCTGCTCTGTGGACTACAGGCTTGATAATTTTCATTTGAAATACGGCTGTTATCTTTGTTGTCAGTCATTTTGCAGTGCAGCCGATGTGCACTAAAACATTTGATCTATATACATCCCCAATCGCTTGGCGCTTGGCGCTGGGTGCTCTACCATGTGCCGGTGACCATAAAGACACAGGCGGACACACATCACAGGGACAATGATAAATCATCAGTCACTTGTTCTTCATCAGTCCAGCTCTTAAGTCACTGTTTCACTCACTCACTGTTTTCTAAATGCTGCTGAGCTAAGCTAGGTGCCGCTGACTAGTTGATGTAAGGTCTTGCAGCTCCAGCACAGTGTAAAGAATTAATTAGGGAATCATTAAGCGCAAAGACTAATGAAGTCAATGGAATAAAACATTTCTTATTGACTCTTAACAAGAACAGGTTTTTCAGTGCCCATCCCTACCCACCAGGTCTCACCACAGAAGAGACGAGTGGAAATGGGAAAACCTTTTGAAAATTACACCCCTTAAGGAAATAATGCACAGGTGATTTTATTTTCCAGTCTGATAAACCAAATCATACATAATCCTAGATGTCTGAACTCCTAAAGGTCTTTGCACACTGGGTTGTTTTCTGTTTTTTTTTTGCAGAAAAAATTCTGCATTTCTGAAAATATGCCAGAAAATTTGAGAATGTGATGTTGCAAGTAGCGCGCAGTGTCTCTGAATAGTCAAACTACTCTCCAGAGCATGCCAAAGCAGAGAAAGGAATCGTGCTCAAGCACGGCACAGCTGCGGTCACACTGGCTATTCCAAATGTGCTTTAGTGCTGAAGCGTGCTTAAGCGCGGCACAGTTTGCCAGTGTGACCGCGTCCTAAGACCACTCCATGCTCCACCCCTTGGGTCCTTCCCTTTCAATAACATACAGTAATCATAAAGTCTTCAACTTGCGCCTTGGATGCGGTCCTCGTAAGACTCCTGAAAAAGACCATGTCCACTATCCCTCCCAGTTTGTCCTATCCACTGCAAATAATTCCCTGACTTCAGGTACGGTCCCAGAGTGTTGGTCCAAACAGGACTCTAAAAAGCCAGCTCAGATCCACCCACCTGAAAACTTGTATTCCAATCAAAGTTCAGATACAGATACTCATTAGTCTGAATTGATCCTCTGTAAACAGCACTCTGATTCCAGGTTTACGTCTTACTCATTCAGCCACTTTATAGCTTGATCAGCTAACTTATCTGGATCCCCACCTTTACTCTTTAAACTGCTCCTCTTGAGTGTGGTCCTGCAGACTGAGGGCAGGCCTTTGTGTGTAAAGAAGAAGGACTTCAGGTGGAGAGGCTGTCTGCTTGCTGGGGCATTGAGCCAACACTGACAGCTTAATCCCCTCAGACTGTTGCACCCCACTGATGACTATCTCAGCCTCTTCCTCCTCCCTTTGTCTGCCGCTCCTTCACTTCCTCAGCTCTCTATTGGGATCTAATCGAGAGGAAAAAGGCAGCCAGGATTTGTCTATCTGCTGTCTTGCAGAGGTTGTGGAGGCCGAGGAGACACAAGCAGGATTTGACAGGAGGGGGAAGTATTTAGAGCTGGATGAGATACCAGTCAGGACTGAGACATCCCTGAGACGGGCCGATTCATGGGGATCTGGACCTGTCTCTTCATGGTAACACAAGTTATATCATGTGTCCTGTGTCCACTGAACTCATTATTGTCTCACATCATGAAGGCTATGATGAACGAAATGATAAACACACACTTTTTAACTGAACAAATAAAGTCATGAAATCCATTGTGATATCCAAGCAGAGCTGCTGACACTCAGACTTCAAGCAGAAACGTCTGCTCATTGAAACACTCCACATGTCATCCAGTCCTGTCCTGTTCTGCTTTCTTCTTTTCAGCTGAAACTGTCCCTAAGGACAAGGCTACTGGGAACTAGTACTGATACAATTTCTTGAATGTTTTCTTTCCTTTATGAACCTGATGTCCGTTTAAATTTCCATGTCATGGGTTTCTTGGCACATTCGGGCCCCAAAGGTTTTGACTGTTTTTCTCAAGTAAATAAAAAACCCTGAGGAATTAAAATGAGGTCTTTGCACAACTTAGTGCACAGGACCGATAACAATAAAGACTACTCAGCCCTATTATTCAACTGCCAGTTTAATTCCTCCATCTCTAAAAACAACACAATCAAATCTCCAATAATGAAAACATTTCTTCTCTGACAGAAGTTCATCTCACCAAGCAGAGCTAACGTAACCACATTCTTCATTTTATTGATAGACTCTCAAGTTTGAACAGACCACTGCAGAAGAACTGGGTAGGAAAGGAAATTAGAACAAACAGTTTAACCTGTATTTTAACCTTTAGCTCAAGTTTTAGCCTTTGCTCTATCACTTTCCTGTTTACCTTTCTTCTGCTCTTCTGTACTTTAACCTTTTTGACAATTCAGCTCCGAATTTAATCACAGAAATTGTTTTCAGCACAGAAAAGCACAGATCTCTCTTCTCTCTACTAAACTTCATCAGCCGGTAGGGCTGGTTGATATGACCTAAAAATATTTTTTTTTTCCACAAAAAATTCGATTTACGATTTTTTGATGATTTTTTTTATCCTTGTAAAGAAAACAACAAGTAAAAATGACAGGGAGAACTCAAAACCAGTTTTGTTTTAATTTTAGCAAAAACTTAATAATAGTAACCCCAATTTGACTCTTGGAATTGAAGTTTTAGCTTTTTTTCTGTTTCAATAACTTCACTTTGTGGTTTTATAGGAGGCAGACTTATTTACACTCACATTGAAAGCTGCACCATTTTGTAAATTTTGAATTTGAAACATTGCTAGGAAAAGTGTTTACAGTACTGTTTCAGAGCACTACAGGACTGTTCAGTTATATTCTACTTTTAGATAATAAAAAAAAAAAAAAAAACTTTTTTTTCTGTCTAGTTTTATTTTTTTAAAGGCTGTAGCCTGTTAATCCTGTAATTTTAATACAAACAAATAAGCAAAAATAAATGCTATTTATTTGAGTGTGGGCTCACAAATTTCATGCCTCCATGCATAAGTCCCCTGGTCGGGCCACCCCAGTCTAAAAGTCTGGTCCGCCCCTGCTTGTCAGAGCGCACCTCGATGGTGGTTCGTTATGTTGCTCTGCTCGTCAGCGGATGGATTTATGCTGAATGGATTTGGTTAGTGGAACAGAGGGAGATACAGAGAAAGACGGGACTCAACTTTCCCCCAGTTAGAAGTCAAACAACTTTTCAGTCATGTCTGTCCACCAAGGTTATAATAGTTGACTAAAACGAAACTAAAAAGGAAAACTAAAATTTAAAATACATTGCAGTTAACTCAAAGTAATAAAAACTAGAAAAGAAAAAAAAAAAAGATAAGTAAACTAAAACTGTATCTTATTTTCACAAAACTAACTGAAACTAACTAAAATTAAAGACAAAATGTCCTTAGTTATAGTTTTTGACAATATTAATAGCCTTTACGATTTAAATTAATCCGACACATTTTCCCAACCAATTTTATGACAGTTTTCCGCAGTTGTCAGCGCCGTACGGCACCATCACAGCGACGTACTGGGACGTGTTTGTTTACTGCACTGACTGGCTGTGCTGCGACAAAAACGTAGAGGAACAATGAATCAGAGCATCTGTAATAGTTTAATTTCATGTGAGTCTGACTTTATTGTTACAGAGTCCAAGTTTCTAATTATTAAAGCTCATATTTTATTGTTTTATAAAATTTATGTTTTTATTATTTTTATTTAATTCATGTTAACATTATTTTATATAATTTATGTTTATATTTTTATATTAAGTTTATATTATTTTCTTGTGTTTAAGGCAGCAGCCAACAGTTCAGTATCAGCATTGACTGAGCAGTGAGCTCTATGTTGGACTGGAAAATAAACAGTATGACAAAATATTTACTCTGACCTTTTTGAATCCTGCACCTGGTTAATAAGGTATGAAAAACTAAAACTAAACTAAAGCTAAGCCTCGTTGCACAAAATTAAAACTAAATAAAAACTAGAATGCCCGCTCCAAAACCAATTAAAACTAAATTATAATGTAAAAAAAAATGTCAAAACTAACTAAAACTAAACTATAATGACAAATCCAAAACTATTGTAACCTTGCTGTCCACGCAGCGCGCCGCTCTGTCCGATTGCCCATTGTCGGCCCGTCTCCCTCAGTTTATTATCACAAGTCATGATCCGTCCATATCACCAAAAACGGGATTTTCTTCGGTACAGTGGGAATGTTCTGGGAAAAAACTAATGTATATTTCTTTACTGTCTAACTCTTAAAATGATCAGGATATTATCTTTGAAGAGCAGCAGGTTTTACACGCGTCAATCACATCATTAATAATCTGCAGGTGAACCTAAAAGGGTCCTTGCTTCATTAATGTTTAAGTCAAAGATCTTAATCGAACTCCTAAAAGGTGACCGATAGAAAACGGAGTGTTGGAGGAAAGGGATTTGAACGTTTACCGACGAGAGGTCTGGTTTATATTAACCTCTTTGGGCTGTTGATATGGACCATAAGGAACACGTGTCCATCAATGTGCTGTGTGTCAAAGATGCACAAGATCATTTTTATGACATTTAGGTTTCTGTTGTTTTGTTAGTGAACACAGAGTCAGCGCTTGGTGCAGTATACAAAGTGCACAATAGTGGGGCAGAAAAAATCAAATTTCTCATTCTTTAAATCGTCCACAAAGAAAAATTAACCAATATAATCAATTTATCGCCCAGGCCAGCAGCCGGTGGTGCTGTCATAGAGACTTTAAAGTGCCATAAATTAATCCGACCCAATTAAGAAGCTATGAAATAGCATTTCAGGATGACCAATATTGGCACTGATGATCTCATTTTAAAGTGTGGATTAGGATGAGGCATATATCTAAAAGGAAGACTTTTTCAAGATCACCTAGAAACTCCTCACAGTACCTTTAATGAAACTCATGTTAGGTTTTAGAGTAAGAAAATAATTACATAATAAAATTGTGCATGGGCCCCGGACCATCTCTCTTGAGTTTTGGAGAATTAAAGAGCTCCATCATCACACCTGGCTCAAACTGAATGTCAGTTTCATTCTTTCTTTGATCTCGATAGGGGAATCTACAATCTAATCCTTGTACTTGTTTGGCCTTCAGACAAAAAAAATCTTATTTGTCCCTCATTTTCTCTTCAACCATTTTCTTGAGAGCTGTATTTCATTCTTTATCAGGGCCCTGATGGCCTCTCTTTTGGCTCTCTGCTTGAAAAATGACATACCTAATTTGAAAAGAGTAAATCTCTGCATCTGCAAGGTCTGTTTGAATCATTTTGGTGTCAGAATAAAGGAACACTGGTGAAATTTGTTCAGAGGTGTCAGTGTTGGTATTTATGTCACTGGCTCAGAGTAATAACTCAGGTACGAACACAAAGGAACAGACAGTTAGGTTGAAGTATGACCTGAAGTATCTGAGTCTCTCCTGTTTAATCTGATGCGGGACATGACTATACATGCTAAGTGCTTTGTTTATGCCTTTTGTTGCAGTGCAACTTCAAAATCCCCCAACCCCCTTTGGGTTTAAAGGGCTAAAAATGTGCACCCAAACCTCTCAGGGTACTTTGGTACAGAAACCCAGGTGCCTGGGTCTTTTTTTTATGAAACATTTGTTGTTGTGGTGTGTTTGTGATGTACTCCAAACAGAAGAGGGCACACACACTGACCTACAGGCAGACTCTTCCCTTGGATCTTGTCCGTCCAGCCCGCGTAGTACCGAAGTGTTTTGATGCTGCCATCCAGGTCGATGAAGAAGGACTGCAGGAAAGGCTTCCCAGTATCCATACTCTCCAGAGTCTACAAGTGAAAGACACCCAACGTGAGCTTCAGCTGGAATGTCAGGAGGACGTTAACAATAATAAAGACATGTGTCTGTTCACTGGGACTACAAGGCCAAAAAATACAGAAGATCTCAACCTATCCCTGAAGTAATGATGAGAAGAAAGGATACTGAATTATGGGACAACATTTTGGAAAAGGACTATCAAAAAGTAAAATGTGAAATATCTTTACTTTCTATGACCAGTTTTTTTCCTCCTCATTAATCCCTGCAGAGGTAAAGATGTTTTATCAATG
Organism: Halichoeres trimaculatus; assembly: GCF_033239565.1. Taxonomy (NCBI): domain Eukaryota; kingdom Metazoa; phylum Chordata; class Actinopteri; order Labriformes; family Labridae; genus Halichoeres; species Halichoeres trimaculatus. The sequence continues at coordinate 37,840,894 of NW_027437181.1, forward strand.
TTGTTGTGAGCGTTATGGGAAAAAAGTCCAGAAGAACAAACAGTCGTATTTCTTTTTTCATCACCACTTTGTTGTTTTATCTTTTTCTCTTATTAATTCATCTGACAAACCCATTTTGGGGGTCAGGGTACCTAACTGTATGGTTGGAATATTCTGTGGCAAATAAAGGATAATGGTTATAGTTTAACCCATTGACTGTATATAGAGGACAGCATTCACCAAGCCAAAATACCCCCATCAAAGGCGACACCATTGGCAGCCATTGGTAGCCAGAGTCTGTGCAGGCTATGAGGGACTCAGAGAGAATCTGAGTGGAGCAGGGTGGCAAAAATGACATTTTTTTTCTTTGGAAAGTCTAATCTCCTCTTGGCTCTCCCTCCTGATGTATTTTTCAATCCCCCCCCAAAAGTACACAAGAACGTCAGCTGTCAATCATCGTTAAATGCGCCATACAGCCTTGTTTTTAACCTCTAATAACTAAAACGAAACTTTTCAGAAAAAAGAGGACCTGGATACAAGGCAGCCAAATAATATCTTCAAATCACCAAAACAATCCGACGTGAGAAACATTTCTACCAGGTGCATTAATTTTTTAAAGTTTGACCACATCCCAGACTGCAGCCAGCCACCAGGGGGAGCAGTTTTTATGAGCCCTTATTTCCCAGTGAAAAGAGTAACCCAGTGAGACATGCCCTTTTTTATGTCTTTGGTTTAACCCAACTGACATCTATCACAGTCCTTACCTGACCACCAGCCCAGGAGGATTTAGTTCTTTGCTTGTGAACTTGATCAGTGATCAGCAGTTTTAACTGTATTCATTTTTTTTTCATACAGCAGTACGTTACATTCACTTCAGAAAAGAAAATCTGTTTTTCTGAATCAAAAAGATCATTACCTTAAATTTACATTTAAAAAAATCTCTTGTGGTTTACTGGATTAAAAAGATGCTGGTGCAAAACTTCCCTTTAAGAAACTAAACTCTCTTTTATTTTTTAACTGTACTTTTCAGTCTGCTCAGTCTTCAGTCTCACACCAGACTCACATCAGATCTGCCTCTGCTCCACTGTGGTTTGATTCCTTAAAGAGACAGCAGCTATAACTATAACAAAGTGTTTACAAGTTACAAATCTACAACTCTATCTTTATTTTACCTGTTGACAGGAAAAAATAAAATGAAAATTTGATTAAAATAAAAACAATGTGTTTAAGGCAGAGTCTGAAACAAAGGTCTACTAAAACAACAGAGGGAGCAAAAATTTCAGGCTTGAGGATAAGCTCCCTCTTTTTTATTCTTCTATTGTATAACATGCATTTTAATGTGATGTTCTCCTTATTGGTTCCAGATATTATAACAGCAACTACTGTAATGATGCTGAATTAATCTGGACCTCACAGAGGCAGCGAGTTATATGAGGCTAAAACAGCTGGCACGGTAGTTTCTGTGTGGAGCCAAGGGTGGAGCAGCCTTAGTGGTCCTCTGTTATATACAGTGTGCTGATTAATACAAGACAATGAGCCCAGCATGTGGCTGCACCGCATGCACACACTAACCCTCCACAGCATCTCCAGCATGTGTACCGGAGAGATTGACAGAGGGAAAACTAGCCAACATGAGGCTCCACAGTTAAACCACCACACAGCTTTACTGTTCATTAAAGTGCTCTGAATCTGGTCCTTATTTACCCCAACATAGCTGGGAGTCTGTGTGATTAGCTATACCCTGCACACTACCGCTCCACAGCATGTTTGCAATTAGCAGTCACATGCAATCTGCTTCCATTACTCACATCTGCGAAGGCTCATTTACGGATCGGAGTCTTAACACGAGCTGGCAGCTAAACAGAGCACAAACAGAGAGTTCAGTCCAAGAAAAGTCTGAACATAACATCCAGCAATCACTGTGGAGACAAAGGGAGGCCAGGGTGGAGTCACAGTGACATGATGTCAGGCAGCAACACGGGCCAATCCCTGATATGAACAAGTCTGTATCATGACAGCATGTGGACCAGTTTCAGCCAGGGAAACAATGACCTGTGGCATAGCCTCATCAAAATCAGAGCAGATACTCACTCACAGCCAGGCAAATATGAAAGACAGTAAGCGCAAGAGTTTTGTTGGAGCTAACATGACTGATGAAAAGAGAGTAAAACTGCTACAGTGAGTCCAAGTATTATTTTGTTCAGTGTTAAGTTCCTGATTTTTAAAGTTTAAATGCCAGTCTAAAGGGGTTTTATTCAACAGAACTTTATTTTTTGTTGTAAATGTTACAAGAGTGACATATAACGAAGATGGGTTAATTATTTTGATTTCCAATTTTTTTATGTATACTACTCATTATTTTCAAGGCAACATATAATTCATTTTTATGTTTGAGTTAAAAAGAAAAAAACACCAGAGAATTTAATGTTCAATTAAGGATATAAAATAAAATTATTTACATTGAATAATCAGATGTGTTATGTTGTAATTTTGAAGAATCATCAACAGGCATGAGTGAGGGGGTACTCATGGTGAGAGAAAAAGGCTAAGGGGGCACTTCTTTTTCTTCTTCTTCTTCTTCTTCATTGAGCTGCTCTGTTTTTTCACTTAGATATAAAGTCTTCTTTTTTTCAAATGAAGTATTTCTATATATCTATAATTTTGTACTGCATTCATCATAATTCACCTCAGCATCAATGCAATAATTTTACTCTGGATCTGCAACAATCTGTGTCTGGGGAAACTTGGCCCCCTCAGCCTGCTGATTTGGTGACCTCAGCATCTACTCGGCAGCTTATGATGCTTTCTAAAAGTATATGTCATTTTTTTTAAATCAGTTAAATCAATGTTTTATCACTTTTTTTAAAGCTTCAGAGTAGAAGAAATGTTTTAATTTTATCAAAAACTGAATAAAAGTAACCTCTATTTGACTCTTGGAATTGAAGTTTCAGCTCTTTTTCTGTTTCAGTAACTTCACTTTGTGGTTTTATAGGAGGCAGACTTATTTACATTCACAGTGAAAGCTGCACCATTTTGTCCATTTTGAATTTAAAAATACTGCTAGGAAAAGCGTTAAGAGTACTGTTTCAGTGCACTACAGCACTATTCAGTTATATTCTACTTTTAGATAATTAAAAAAAACAACACGCTTTGTTTCTGTCTAGTTTTATTTTTTTAAGGCTGTAGCCTGTTTATCCTGTAATTTTAATACAAACAAATAAGCAAAAATAAATGCTATTTATTTGAGTGTGGGCTCACAAATTTCATGCCTCCATGCATAAGTCAGTGCTCTGGTCGGGGCACCCCAGTCTAAAAGTCTGGTCCGCCCCTGCTTGTCTGGACAGATCTTAAATCAATGTTTTATCACTATTTTTTTAAAGCTTCAGAGTAGAAGAAATATACTTTGACAAAGTTTTGATAGCCACACTAGCCTCCTGCGCCAAGCTTTAAATCTGCCCTTAAAATGCGAGGCCTTTGCCGAGGTACTCAAAACTGCAGTTCATACTGACAGCTGGGCTTTATGAAGTGAAAGATCCATGACCTTATTCTAAATGAAGCTAGGCTGAATCAAGCTTTTCAGTATGGCGCATGTGCTCTGTTTCAGAAACAAGGCGTGATATCAAGGAGACTTTATTACACTTTGTGGACTGCATTGACACTCTCACTGTGAAATCCCTAGTTTAAATTCCTCTGTGGGCATATTAATGAGCTGCGTGTTGTGTGCTGTCATTTTTCCAAGGCTAAAAAACAAAACTAGGTATTTTTCATTTGGCAGTTTGTGACACTGAACAACACAAATGAACTTAAAAAAAAATACTGTAGAGAACATCCCTGCTAAAACTACAATCAAACCAAATTGGTTCATTTCATCTTTAAAATCAAAATGTACTTCACACTGCTCCAATGTAAAGCTTGTGCCAGTATATAGAAAGTAAAAATTAACACTTGGACTGCTGGGTGTGAGTTAATGTCTGCTATCTGAACGTTAAGTGTGTTGAAATAAAGCCTGATGCTGAAATTGTCCCATCATTCTTAGCAGGAACTCTGTACATTTTTATCTTGGGAGTTTTTGTACAGTTGATAACGTGTTTTCCCAGGATTATTACAAATATACCCTTACAAAAGAGAAGCATACTTCAAGTTAATTTTATTAAGTATACTGAAGTATAGGTAAAGTGTATTTTTCAAGTACACTTTTTACAGCAAGTGTACTAATATTAATATACTAGTAGTTTACTTACCAGTGTACTTTTTCAATACTTATTGGGACTAAATTGGCCCATAATAGTTTAAAAAAGTATACTATAAGTATTTTTTAGGTTAAAAGAAGTAAACTTTGAGAACACTACTAGTTTGTATTTAAGTTTTATTTTGTACTGCAAGTATACTACAACGAAACTTACACGTATACTTTAAATTTACTAGTTATATACTTCTAGCACACTTTTCAGTTTCTGAAAGTATACTGTGAAGTGTACTGCTGGTACACTTTAAGTCCACTAATTATATGATAGTAGTCTACTTTTAGTTCATAAAAGTATACTAAGAGAATACTAAAAGTATGTTGTCAAGTTAAGAGTAGTAAATTTTGAGTACACAGCTAGGTCATACTAAAGTTTTTTTTGGTACTGCAACAATACTACAAGTATTCTGCAAGTATACAACTTATAAACTTCCAAACCACTTTGTAGTCTATGAAAATGCACTCCTTAGTATACTTCAAGTCTCAATACAGTAAAAAAAATAATCAATACGCTGCTAGTTTAATAGTTTTTACACTGTAAGTATACTCTGAAGTTCTTCTTAAGTGAATTTATCATCATGCTTGTATTTGAGTTTTTATTTATTTTTTTCGAACCTAAAATAAAAGAATAGAATAAGCACAGAATAGAATAGGCACAGCTACAACCCAAATTCACTTGAACGTTAGGCATAGAAGTTTGAGTACTTACTATGTGCCAAATACACAGACTTTTCCTTACTTCTCAGTTAAAGCCAAGTATACTTAGACTTTCTTTATACTTTTAATTATAGGCTGAGTTTACTTAGACTTTTAAATATACTTTTAAGTATAATCTAAGTATGCTTACGCATTACTTTGTTAAGTACACCTGGGATAAGTACATCGAAAGTAAACTGAAAGTGTCTTGAAAATCAGTATACTAATAGCATACTTTAATAAACTTCTTTTTTGTAAGGGTAGGCTGTGTATGACATTGCATGGCAAAGCGGACTGAACCCACCGCGAGCAAGAGCTGGTCCCTCTCCACCAGATCGGCCAGTTTGTGCAGCAGTCTCCCCCGGCTCGACGCGTCCATCCTCCGCCACGGAGAGCCTCTCTTCCCGGCTACCTTCGCCGCCTCCACCGCCTTATCCACGTCCTCCTGCGCATGACAGGGAGCAGGGTGAGGACAGGTTTCTCTCTAAAGCTACGGAACACTACGGCCTGATACAACAGTGTGAAGTAAGTTATCAGTTGTGTATAATGTTCTCAGAGTTAAAACAGAACTTTAACGCTTACTGCTGCTTGGCGCTAAATTGAAAATCACTGCTGATTCTGACGGTCTAGACATAATGAAGTGCAGCAGTGGGGCCAGCAGCACTCTTACTTTGTCCGCCTCTTCCACATCACAGATCTTGACACCTGTCGCTGGATTGAAGGTTGGGAACGTCCTTCCTCTTCTGGACGTGTGCCAGGCATTGTCGATGAAAATCTGTGGAGGGAGAAACACTCAGCGTTAAAACACACTCTGAGTAACACACACACACATATATATACACACACACGCACACACACACACACTGTCCATGTTCCTCTCACCTTGGTGTGCCTGATGTCCTGCACTTTGACCGGTTTGGGTAGGGGCATGTCGTCGGACACTCCGTTTGCCGAGGTTCCGTTTTGTGCCATCCTGTCTTAAATAAAAAAGGGCTACTCTCTGTTCTGTCAGCCTCAACACCGGCTTTTATAAGAATGTGGAGTTCCTCCCTCCTCTCTGCACAGAGGAGAGCCCAACTCCGCCCCAGTCCACAGAGCCCACATCCAGAGAAGTCTTCCAGCACACTTAGAAAAAAAAAAAAAAACTGCTACACTTCCACGCCTGTCCACAAAGTGAGACTGTGGCCAAGCTGCAGCGTCTCTGGGGGAGTGGGCAGGGCTGTGAGCAGTCATCCATGGGCTACAAACAGCACTGCATTTCAATTTCTAATGTCAGAGCTGAGATGATGTTGAGCCTTCTTTTTTACAGCTTTGTGTGTGTGTGTGTGTGTGTGTGTGTGTGTGTGTGTGTGTGTGTGTGTGTGTGTGTGTGTGTGTGTGTGTGTGTGTGTGTGTGTATGAGAGAGAGTAAAATCGTACAAATGCCTGCCTTTGAGTCTGCGCAGTGAAAGTAATGAGACTGAATTAATTCTGTTGCACAATATTTACATCGCAACACTGCAGCTTTGATCAGTTTCCGTCCTCCTATTCAGAGTGACTGCAGGCTGTTCATCAACCGTGCAAAGGTGTGATGAGTTGTGATGTTCCTCCCAAAGTTGGTTTTTGCACCTGGGCCTGGTGAAGTTGAATGGAGTTGAACACACGCAAACAAATCCTTTTGTTCTTGGGGACAAAGCTGCTCGCTTTCTCCGGCTTTGCACTCTTGCACAGTCTGCCATTGTTTCCCCTTCATCGCTTCTTGTCACTCTTTATGTCAAAGTTTAATTAGGACAACGAGCTTTTGCAGGCTCGTTTCTCACTTCAGCAACTTTCTAACACTTCATAATGAGTGAGAGAGAGACTCAGAGGGACGGGGCAAGGGGAGGGGGAAGTGGGGGTGTTGGGTGGTAGCTCAGCCTGGCAGGATAAGTCAGGGGAAATAATATGAAATGCAAAGCATGGGCCTAGACCCATGCAAATAAGCAGGAAACTGCTCTGGAGGAAATGAGTTGATAGCTGGAACAGTTTTTGGGATTAACTGAAAGTAAGAAATCAACCTGGCCACAGTAAAAACTCTTTACAAGCAACTGCTCTTTGTCAGAGCACCAAACTGGAGAACTTTATTGTCATGAAATGAGCTGATGTTAAGGGGAGGGGTGGCCTGAAACAAAAGTAGCTGATCTGAATGTGCAAATCAAATAAACATATAAGTAAAATGAGGTCAAACGTTTGAAGACTAACAGCAGGTGGTTCAGGAGCTGAACACTGATATCAGCATTTAACAGAGACAGAAGATAAACACCTGTGAGAGGGAAAACAGCTCCTCCCAGACTTCACAGCATCAACGCTCTGATCTGGTTCAGGGTGTTAGATGCGTGATGCGATTTGTTGTGTATCAGCTTGGAGAGTAACAGAACACATGTAACAGTGTTACGTAATTAAAAGACGTAATTTCAATCCATTACAGTACAGAAAAAAAATATGTATTCAGATTCCAGGTATATTTGATAAAAACAGGGATTATTTAGCAGGATTACATTTTAAAATTAAATGGGATGAACTGCAATGCAGCAGACACATGCCAGCACGTATGCAACATTTTAAGTTGAAGAAAAAGCACATCTTCTGTCAACTTTGTAAACAATAGTGTTTTGAAGGCAAATAGTTGGATAAATTGGAATTAGTAAATGTACTGCCTGAATTTGCTTTATACTTTTAATTTTCTTTTTTAATACTCAGTATATAGACACCTGATTTGTTAAAACTGTAAAAGGAGATGTTATCGTTTTATGTTTCCCCCCAAAATACATCAAGCAGACAACACACTTTTTGTGCCCTCTCATCTTTATGTGCATGTTTGGTATTGAAGTAATCCTAAAGTAATTGTGATACTTAGTGTAAGTTGCTGATTACTTTTTTTAACATGTAACTCATGATTGGGTAACGCTTTGTTTTAAGGTCCTGTAATAAGCATTAATAAGACCTTTGTAAGTACTTATAAGATGCTTATTAACATTATTTTTTTTATAAGACTAAATAACTGCTTAATAAGTGTCTAACAAGGTCATTGTAATAGTTAATACAAGACAACTTAATCTATAAGCTATATGGAACCTAACCCTAACCCTCTTTGTTTTTTGTCTTCTGCTTTTGTCTCTCATGAGCCCTACCCCAGCCCTTCCCCTAAACCTAACTATTCAGGGCCCCATGCCTAAACCTAACCTGTGGGGCCTCACGCCTAACCCTTACAATGACCTTAAACACTTATTAAGCAGTTATATAGTCTTATAAACAAATAATAATGTCAATAAGCATCTTATAAGTACTAACAAAGGTATTATTAATGCTTATTACAGGACCTTCATATAAAGTGATACCCATAATTGAACTGGAGTACATTTTTAAAGTAACCCTCCCTACTCTGGTTGTGTATGAGTGTCTGACAACACTGAGGGGCTCTGAAAGAAATAGCAGAGTTCACTCAGTGAGCAGAAATCTGGAGACACTAAAAGCATCTGCTGTGAGGTAGCCCTCAGTCTCAAATGGGTTGGTGACCCCTGGCCTACAGGCTCTACATTAACATCATTAGTAAATTCATATTTTCTTCCAGACAGGATTTCATATAGGTGTAAAAAAAAAAAAACTGTGTAGAAATGCCATCCACGATCAGGACAAACCTCCTTTAATGGACAGAAACCTCAGGCAGAGAGGAGGAGAAGAAAAAGAAGAAGGTGATGATGATGATGATGAGATAGTCACAGCAGCTGGAGTCTGGCAGGCCAACAGCAGCATCTCTGGGGTCTTACTCACTTTAGAAGACAGACTCTGGTGGAAACTGGAGTAACTGCAGTTTAATACAGTTTTGTACTGAATTTATTTTTCAACACTCCAGGAAGTCACTACAGTCCACTGCCAGTGGAGGAAGAAGCAGTCTTCAGAACAAGGTTGGCCAACGGGCTTGAACTAAGCTGTGTCTTTAGTTTTATGTCACAGTGCCAGTTTGAGTTTATTATGCCTTGATTTTTATACCATACTTTGGTTGTGTTGAGGCTTTTGAAAATTGTCTGACACCTACCAGCCACTGTAGACATGACTCTGTTAGGTGTGTAGCTGGGATAGAGGAGCAGAGTGGTTTTTAGATAGGAGGCAGGTGTGACAGCAGAAGAGAAGCCTTAGGAACAGGCCGGTTAGGACTGAGTGGTCACAGACAGGACCCTTGAGGGAGGAAAGAATCACACATGAGACATCAAGATGTGTTGGTAGGGGACATACTCAAAGACTGGTCCAGGACTATGGGGTTAACCACGGAGGCTTGATACAACACTTACAATCAGACAAGTGAAGGAAAGTTGTCAAGCCTGAGCCAAGTCAGTGTGTGTGTGCACGGCACGGTTTGGATGGTCAGTGTGACAGCGCCATGAATCCCGGTCAGCTACAGCCCACAGCAGAGAAATCAGCCACAGAAGTGGAAAAGAGTCTAGACCAGGGGTCTGAAACCTGCAGCTCTGGAGCTTTGTGCAGCTTTTTGACTCCTTTTCAGTGGCTCATTGTAGCTTGGAATAAATATTATTGAAATAAAGATTTTTTATTTTTGGTACAATGGATAGTAATGAAGCCTTGTCACTAAAACAAAGTGCTGATAATCCTAATCTTAACCTTAAACACACCAACCCTACCTTTGATCCTAACCTAACTCTAATACTAAACAAAATGGTTTATCATTTTGTCGAACTAAATCTGCATCCCATCTGTCAATAAAGCCAGCCACCGCTCTACTTCACCTCCTACAACATCAACAGCCCACCAACTTTCCATGCACCTGTGGCTAACCTCAAGTTTTACAGCCCTGGTAAAATAACTTAATCTGCATAAAAGACAAATCTGGAAGAAAATACAGATTTTAATTCTGTGTGGATGGATTCATTTAACTGCCAGTGTGCCAGATTAAACTACATGCTTGATATGTGGTGAGACATTAGCTGACAATAAAAAAAATAACTAGTAGAGCGACATTATCAGTATAGGCTGTGTTATCAAATTCAAGTCTTCTTTTTTTAGTTTGACAATTTCTTAACTTAAAAAAAACTTGTTTGGATTATTTTATTAATTATTCAATATATTTTAACTGTGTTTAAAATTTGATACACCTATGGCTTTAGGGGAAGATAAAGTAGATTTTGTGGCCCTGGAATGGAATGAATTCAAGTAAGATGAAGCAAAATGACTCCACTGATAGTAAAAGTTCCAGAGCCCTGGTCTAGACCATAAACTTCTAGAGACAGGGTCACCTCTTGATGTAAGTTAGACAATCTTTTAAGGGCTATGAGGACTTCTGAGAAAATCTTCTGTTTTTCCAGGATAAAAACTCTGCTTCCTATGAGTGCTTGCACCCACTGTTGTCAGGACATGACCATAGACTGTAAAAAAATTGAACGACATCTTGCTTGGGTTGAAGTGAGGTCTCCACAAAAACTGCTCCCCCTGGTGACTGGCTACAGTATAGGTTAGAATATACGGCTTTTCAAGCCATTCCAGATGGGCTGTGGTCAAACTATAAAAAATGAATACTCCTCGTAGAATGTTTCTCATAACATTTGGCCGTCTTGTATTCAAGTTTTTTTTTTTCTGAAAAGTTTCACTTCAATAGTTATACAAGGTTAAAAACGAGGCTTTCAAAACTTTTAACGATGATTGACAGCTGCCGTTCTCGTGTATTTTTTTTCGGGGATTGTAGATTATGTCGAGAGGTAGAGTCAAGAAGTGATTAGACTCCCGAAAGAAAAAAAAAATATATATATTATTTTTTTGTCACCCAGCTCTACTCAGATTCTCCCAGAATCCCTCATCGTCTCTACTTTGCAGACTCTGGCTGCAATTGCTGTCAATGGCTGCACCTGTGACAGTGGTATTTTGGCTTCAAAACTGTACAGTGATAAATGGCGGGGCCACGCTGTCCACTCTATAAACAGTCTATGGACATTGACGCTCAACGAGGCGTCTTTGTTTTGAAGCACGTGAGAGGAGACTGGACATTCCTTTTAACTCTCCTTTCCCAGTATGCAAAGCGACAAGGTTATTCCTTTTTTTGTTGTTTGAAAGGTGACAACAGTTGAACTTTGTGAACTCAGTCTGTAGTTTAGTGTCCAGAAGGTGAGCAGATAATCTGTTCAGTGTTTCTGACAGCTCTGTGCTCTGAGACATGTGTGTAACGTGTAATGTTAGTGAATCCTGGTTATGTCCTGCCAGTCAGCTACCAATCAGAGCTAACATAACCTCACGCTTCATTTTATTGATAGACTCTCAAGTTTGAACAGACCACTGCAGAATAACTGCTGACTGTGGGTTGGAATGGACATTAGCACAAACAGATAGAACCGGGTTTTAGCTCATACTATATCCCTCTCCTCTTGAGCTTTCTTTTGCTCTGACCTCCTTTTTCAGTTTGACACATTTCACTTCTGCTGAGGAACCTTCTATTTTGTGTGGAACAAAATCAGCAGTGAAATTTGAACAGGTTCCCTCCTGACGTGTTTGTCTCAGCCCTGGTCTTGGCTCTAGCTCTGGAGGACTTGAACTTGAGTGGGAATATCTTTGTAACCTCATGCTGCTTTTAGTTCTTACAGCACTTTGCTGTGCCTGTCTGCTATCTACTGTACTTTGAGCCACAGTGTTGCAGTTGGACACACAGACAGCGTAAATCAAAGATGGACAGATAGAGAAAAGAGAGGAAGAGAAAAGGGGGAACACGGGAGGGAGAATCTGAACCACTGAGATAACTCTGTCCAGGTGTTCAGAGCCAAACAAAGGCTCTTTTCAGGCCCTGATGAGGACACACTGCTCCTCCACTTGTTGCAAAATATAAAGGGTAGAAAGGAGGGCACAACATGGGCACCAGTGTTAATCTGAACCAGGGGAAGGCCTGCCCAGTTATCTCAGCCTCACTGCTTCCAGTGGAATATTAACAGAATCCCTAAAAGTGGAGAGTGGGCGTGACAGAGGGAGGTAAACCACTCGTAGCATCCTGCAGAAACACTGAAATATTACTGGAATATTAAACCAACAAGAAAAGCAATTTCTGAAGAAATTGCGCTGTGTATGCAGAATGCTGAAGCAGCTTGCGCTGAACTGCTAATGCAGATTGCTCAACATGGACGACTGAAGATATGTCTGAAATGGCTGAATGAAGTCTTAAATAGGTTGTGTTGAAATGCTAATGCTGAAGATGAATGACTGAAGATCAATCATGTAAGCCTGTCAGCTGAGGCTCATCTGAAGCCAGATGTTGCCATGGTGATCATTGTTTACCAACTGCCATCAGAGAGCTGGTGGAGTCTTGATTCCCAACACATTCCCACTGAAATCAGGGTGTTAAAGTGTCAGCAATTCTAACAAACAATAAAATGAATGAATCATGAAGCATGAAGCATTTTAATGGAAAAATAGATTTAAAAGTTTGAATGGCTGAATCAATTCAAGAATTAAAGGAAGGAATTTAAAATTGAAGAAAAAAATCTAGGAAAATAAGTAGCTGACTCAGGGAAATGGAAGGCAAATGCTGTTAAAGTGTGATACTTTGTGCCCTGTGTGGGTGTGTTCAATCATGTAAACCTGTCTGCTGAGGCTTATCTGAAGCCAGATTTTGCATTGGTAATCACTGATAGATAAACACATGTGTGTCTTTGTTCCTGGATGTTTTGATGTGTTAGTATTAACAGCTGCATGAGATGAAAGGTTATCATGGTGACCTGCTGTTAGGCTACAGCTGCTAAACCTTCCCGTGGGAAAGGTAATCTTTTGAAGATTTTGTGGCAAAGCAAGAGTCCAAATCTCTTGTCACCTTGCCAAAACCGTGAGGGCTAGAATAAAAATGAAGACATCGTAAGAACCCCAACACCCTGAGGAAGCTCTCTGTGTTAGGCCCCGTTTACACGGAGACTCCCGCAACGATTCTTCCTTTGCGTTTTCAAAAGCCACCCGCGTTTACATGAGGACGGCGTGAAAACGATCCGCGTTCATACGACTCCAGGAGGAGAAGTCTCCTCTTCTGTTCTTTCTTTTTCTGCCGTTTTGTTGTGTGAGACGGTCGGCAATCCAACCATAACGCGCATTACCGCCACCTACTGGCTCAACTGGAAATGTGGCTGAGCGCGGAGCCTTCACCTAAAACTGCGAGTGCGCATGCGGTGACGTCAGCGTTTCACCCTGAGACGCTGCGCTCTGTGTTTACACGAAGCTGGATGGAGGAGCGAATTCAGATCTTTCCACTCTGGGGAGCGTTTTTAAAAGTTTGCGTTTTCACAGAAAACGCAACGTGGTCTCATCTAAACGGAAGGCCAAAACGCAACGAAATGTTTGCGGAATCGACCGTTTTCGGCGTCGTGTAAACGGGGCCTTAGTTTCATGTCTGAAACTGCAGAAATGCGCCCGTGAGGGCGAGAGACTAATGACTTATATTTGACTGATCTCTGAGAAAACCCCTCAGGAATTTAAATGGAAGTACATTGTGTGCTGGTGCTGACATTGCCTGACAGTTGGCCATTTTGTGATTAAGTGCTTTATCCTTTTGCTTTAAAAACCACTTTGTCAGATGCAGGACAAGATTACCTAAATTTTGAGGCCTTATATGTGTTGATAGCTCAAATATTGTGACAAAGAACGCACCTTGTCCAGAAGATTTCCAGGTTTTGTTTCTCCCTCTCCCCACTCTGTCGTTTGAATCTCCCACTCTAAGCTGAAACATTCCATCCAATACACACCAATGTTAAACGGCTCGAAGAGCTGAAAATCATCATGACCTTTGAAGGGTCATTGTGAAGAAACTATGAATGTCGGGAAGAATTTGAAACCCACTGAATGAAGTCAAAAGATAGCTCAATATTTTTAAGTTTGAATGAAGTTTGTAGCTGAATGTATGACTGAATGAGAAGGGTTTGAAGCAGGCTGAAAAAATGTTCTGAAGGGAGAAAATTTTGTAAATTCCGCATTCATCTCTATGGGCCAGAAATCGCACAAATTCTAAAATATCTCTGAAAGTGTTAGTGAAAAGTTTCTGAAAAGTCATAGCGGACTTGTCCTCGCTGAGACACGTTTTGAAGTTTGAACGGTGAAAATCGGTTGAAGTTTGTAGATGGAGTGGCGGTCCAAAAACCGGTGGAAGGATAAAGTGAAATACATTTTTTTGTCACCGAAGAACATATGCTGTGAATACATTGCTGCATTCACAGCAAGAAGTGCAAGAGAGAGTGCAGTTCTTTAAGTGTCCACCTGAGGCTGGTGGGAAAAGGCAAAGGATCCCCTTTAGGTTTTCCCACTAAAATCACACATGTTGACAGCCTTCTTCAAAAATACTTTAAGGTTTGTAGCCCTTGTGATATCTGCTTGTGACAACATAAAGACAATGAGTGATATAAATGTGCATGAATGGGGTTGAAATGATGGATTGTAGCTGTTTGCCAGGCAGCTCATATTTCCTGTACCTCAGTCTCAGTCTCACTTTGTCCTCCTTTTGTAACACCTTTACTGAGTCCATTTGTTACTGACAGCCCTGCTCATCTTACAACACTCAAGTGCTTCTGTATTTGACATAAGATAACAACAATAATGATGGTGAAAATATTAACACAAAATAACACGATGAAAATATGTTTATTCATACAGCATCTTTTAAAACAAAGTTTAAATCTTGTTTTTATTTACAACAATCCACAACAATAATAATAAGAATTCAACACAAAAACTGAAATCTAATATAGTGTTTATGTCGCATCTTGAGTAAAACTGTCATATTAGACATAATTCATTCACCTGATAGCTCCGGAATAATGTCTCATTGTAGGATGTTAAAAGTAAGAAGAAAAAAAAGAGAGTGATGCGTATTTGCTAAAGGGGTTAAAAAAAATCTAATTGCGTAAGAAAGAATCTTTTGTCAAGTTTCAACACAAAAGCCAAACAAGAACTTTTTTTTTTTTACCCCATTGGCAGATTTTTACTTTAAACAACCAACTCAGGCAACATTTTTGTCTTTTAATACCTTGAAATAAGACATTTTCTCACCATTTTTACTAAAAAAATAAGGCATAAACAACTTAACTTGCTTAAGTTTCTTTTTTTTTTTAGTAATGCAGTAATACAAGTCATATGTGAGGTGGAGCTAAAACATATCAGCAGAAATGACTACAGATCAGGATACAGGGATAAAGCACTTGAAGACCAGTTGTAGCTTGTTTAAAAAGCTGTCTTTAGAAAAGATTTAAAAGATGAAACTGGTTGGGAAGCAGTGTTTCCTCTGGTGGCTGCTCCACAGCACAAGGGCCCCAACAGGAGACAGGTCAGCCACCTTTTGTCCTGAGCCTAGACTGGGGAACAGCTGAAAGGGCCTTTCCAGAAGATCTCAGCAGCAGGGTCACTCATAAAAATCTAAAAGGAAAGAAATAAAACCAGGGGTCTCTAGTACATTGAAAACAGTAAGTGAAAATATAAAACTTCACAAGTAATGTCACAGGTGTGCTGACACATGAGAGATTTGAGCTCCACATCTTATGCCAGTTTAAATTCTTCCTGCTGCATTTTCAACAAGCTAGAGTTGTTTTGGACATTCCTCACTTACACAGGCTTAAAATGAGTAACATGAAACCTTGAAAAAAAAAGTACTTTTTTCTTTTACTTTTCTTTTTTTCTTAAAGCATCTGCGCCAAAAATAGCTCCATTTAAAGGTTAAAGGGGCAAACTCTTCAAATGGTTCCCTGGGTGATTCTTTCTTCATTTGAACAGAAGAGCAATGGATGAAATGAAATCAGACACACAAGTCTTCATCTCCACATTGTCCAGGGAAACACCAGGCAAAAGGACAAGATCCAGAGAGTGGCCTTTGATGTGAGTGGGCTCAGTCACAGACTGAACAAAGATATGAGATACTGTTTAAGACCATTTAAAGAGCATATGACGGGAAACAAAGATGAGTGTTAAAATCACCAAGTATTAAAAGTCTGCCAAGCTTAGGAACATCCTTCTTCCATCACACAAAAAAAAATCCTCAGAGACAAAGAATTCTCACAGAGTCTACCTGTAGAGCTCTCTATCCTCCTAAACTGCACAGGTCTTGGTCTCCATTGGGCTGGACAATGGTGAAAAGACCAACACCATTTTACCAAGTTTGTGGCATAACTGTGACCAGAATTTCTCAGATATGGGTTCATTAAAACTTACTGCTTTACTCACACAGTTTTGTTCAAATTCAGCTCTGACTTAATTTTGCTTTGTTAATATTCTGCTTAGTCATCAGTCAAACTAATCTACATCTCCCGTGGCCTTAAAGGAGGACACTCAGCCAAGATTATACAGGTTTGTCTTTTAATCTGGTAGTGACATAAAACCTCTCCAGCTACTAAGCTAAATTCAACAAATTTATAAACTAAAAAATTCCATTGCACTGCAAAATGTAATTTGTAGACTTGACTTGAAAAATACTGAAGTAAAGTAGATCACTAAAGCTGAAAATAACTTGTATAGACAACTCATGTCATTGCAGTAACCTTAAGTGTAGTTAACAGCAAATTATTTCTTAAGTTAAGTTTAAAATGTAAGTTCAGATAGTAATCATTGTTGTGATGGCATTTTGTAACCGTGAGTGAAGAGGGAACACAGTGGATGTATACCACTGCTGTTCTTTGAGATGTTGCACAAAGGATACAGACTGTCTGTGCTCTAAATAGCACAGATCAGCTGTTTGTGAAAATAACCTGCTGTCTGTCTGAACCCTAACCCATCAACACATCTCATTTATTAGCATAAACACTTAACACACTGTATAAATCATCAAGTACATGGGCCCATTCATGCCATGTGGAGCACAGAGAGACTGTCTGTGCAGATCAGCACAGACAGTCAGTTCATGCAGCAGAGCACAGACAACATCTCCAAATTCAACTTACGTTGTTGTGAACACCCTCAGGTGGGTGTTGATATGGTCTCTGTCATGGACTCAGTGAATACAACACTTTCTAAAAGCACCTTGCCTCTTGGTGTCAGCTAAGGGAACTCTTCATGGTGTGCCCAATGGATGGATGGATGGATGGATGACTCTGCGTCCAACAAGAGAGAAAGGACATGGTGTTGGATAACCAAGAGACAACACTTTACTGAACAGTCTTGACCTCACACCAGCGTCTCAGGGGTGTTGTCCTCACTCATTCCCGGCCACAGGGTGGTGGTAAACAAAAGCCTCGTTTCCATCAAGCAGTCCGGTTCGGTTCAGTACGGTTTGGCACGGTTTGGTATGGTTAAGCCTGATCCTGTTTGTGTTTCCACAGCAAACTGTGCCCTTTCGTGGTAGGCGGTGTGTAAGCCGGATGCGGAAAGCCGCAGCTGTTAATCAATGGCGAGACGCCATAATCCAACAAAGAAGTAAAACGCGACACAGTAAATCAAGAGCATAGATGGAAGACATGCAGTATTTTGTCCTCTCTGTGATTGGCATGTAACTCTTTGTTGGAAAATACAATCAAGCTTTGTTTCAGAGAAGTCTGTGTGTCGCCAGGAGAAATGCAGCCAATGTCGAATAAGTGACAATTCTTTTGACCAATCAATGGTCTGCAGTGTGTTGCTCCATCTTCAGAGAGCGGGTTGGTTCAGTCTGGCACCCATATGGAAGGGTCCCAGAAAGTGGGACAGCTCGTCTCGGTTATTTGAGGATCTGTCCTGGGATAAGTCAGTGGAAACGCCACAAAATGCATGCCATGCCGAGATGAACCGAACCGGTCTGCTTGGTGGAAACACGGCTGAAATTAGCTCCAAATGTGTGGAGTGTCATGGTGAATAAAGAGATGTTAGAGATGAATTTGAAAGACAAACTGGGACCCCTTGTTTGGATAAAGGTATGTGACCATTGTCTCTCTTCTGCACTACATATGCACAGGATGTCATCAGTGGTGCTGGCAGTGACATAGAGATCCATTCAGTGCAGAGCTCCTCATGGGCTCAGCTTGCAGAGGGATACATGTCTGCCTGCTGGCCCTCTGTCATCCCTCCCTCCCTGAGCTGTCAAAGGTGAGCAGGCAGTCTTTGATGTCAGGAAGAAAGTTTTACCCCTAGCTGCTTCTCACTGATTCCCATCGTCCAACCTCTTATCCAGTAACTTTCACAGAGCTTTATGTTTGCAGATCAGAGCAATGTGAAGTTCATTCATGAACAGCGTGAAACAAAAGCAGTAGAATCTCCAATCTGTTTCAACCTGACATGACATCAATTCATTACTGTATATCAATACACACTGCATACGTTCTTCTGTTATGGAATTCTTTATTATGTTGAAATGCTGACTCAGCATTTCAACGTTCTTCTTTTTCTTCTTCGTGTGGGAGGAGTGTGAAAAGAGAGCGGAAGACAAGGAAAGTTTGAGCTTTGTTTTTCTGTCTTTTTTTCTGTGTGTTCAGTCATGTAGTCGTGTTTGTCTTTTGAGTCTTTATTTTTCAGGTTTATTTTGGTTTCAGGGGGATTTGTGTGCTTTTACCTGGCCAGGTGTTGACTTGCAGGTTGGCGTGGTCATGGTGGTGAGGGCAGAGGCTTCTCTCAGCTGACACAGGAGCACAGCGTTAAAGTTGCTGCGGGCTCTCCGTGCAGCGTGGAGGAAGTGGCTCTGGCCGTTGGTGAGGTGATCGGGCATTGGGCAGTTACATCTACTGCTCAGATGAACGGTGCAGTGGTTTTGTTTGTGGAGAAGGTGGAGCAGGCTCATTCTCTGGTTGCCTGTGATCTTAGTTGCCAGCAACTAAGATCACGGTCTCAAACGTACCCCTGTTCATCAGTGATGACTTCTTGTGCAGAGAATTATCACGGCATGGGAAAGTGGTTTCCCCGATAAAAAAGGTGCTGTCAGGCTGTAAGTCTTCTCCCCTAAAACATGTTGAACAACAGGAATGAGGAGTTCAATATTCGGTTTCATGTGAGAATGGATGGTTTTGATTACATGCTTTTTGCTACATCGTCCAACATGAAATGTTTTGGTTGCAGTGAAGAAGGACATGCGATCAATGCATGCCCTCAGCGAGCCGGCATGACTCCACCCTGCGCTCTACTGTGCAGCGTGAGAGCGCAGGGACCCGGTCTGCTTCGGCTGGGAAGGCGGGCGCCGGGCGCTCTGATTGGCTCTTTGGAATTACACTCTGATAAGAGTCTTTGCTGGCGCGAATTCGTCCCCTTTGATCGAGCTCTGTAGAGGTGAGTAAACCGTTTTATCAGCTCTGCTAGCTTTAGCATCCTCTGGTTGGCCATATAATGTTTACATGTGCTTTATACTGATCAGCTTTATGGTACACATGGATGAAAATGCTAATGGTAGCATTACAAAATGTAAACTGGATGCTGAAATGAAAAACAGACAATAAGATGACATGCTACAGGTTAAGAGAAAAGCTCTATGCGTGTGTGTGCGTGCGCGTGTGTGTCTGGGGCATGCTCATATACTTGACCCTCTGTGAGTGTGAATGAGCGAGCAGTGTGTGAGAGAAGCTGCTGCTAGGTGAAGTGAGATGCTAAGTTGGCGTTGTTTATTCATCAACATCATCTGGGCCCTGTTCTACGAAGCAGGATTACTGCCTAGCCAGGTAGCTTTGAGGATAGGTTCCGGATTCCCTGTTCTACAATACAGGATCATTCCTCAGCGAGGCGAGTCTCCATGGCAACATACGCTGAACGGCTAACCTGCTCCGGGGCAGGTTAGGTTCCAGATTGAACTCGCGGACTATAAAAACCCCGCCCTCTGACCAATGAGCCCTCATGAAAAAATGGCTTGTCCGTTCTTAGAGGATCCCGTGGACATCGGAGCCCGACCCACTCTCTTTTTCAGATGACCACCTTTATGAAAGGTACTGGTTTTCCAGGGAGGGGTTGGTAGTACATGACACTTTCTACAGGTAGTTAAAGGGAATGAAGAACTCTCACTGCCGTAATAAGATCTTCACTGCCAACACTTCTGTTCCATGACAATATTTTATTGCCCGTATTAAAATTGTGACAGGAATTCATGTAGGGCTCATGTGGGCTACATATCACAAAAAATGTAAACACGATAGGAATGAACAAATGAATAAATTCATCTAAGAAATAAATTAGGTATGGTGCATGTTACAGTAAAAATGCATGGTGAACAGTATATTTCAGGATGATAATGGCACAAAAGATTTTTTTGCACTACACTTATGCATTTAGACTGTCAGAAATTTTCTGCCAGCACTTCTTCTGTGCTTTAGCAGCGGCGACGGTGCTGCTTTTAACATTAATTACATGTTTCAGCTCGTCATACTTCCTCATGATCACCTCCTGCTCCTCCTGTGTGAAGTATGGGCTCCTTCTGTCTCCGGCCTGCTCTGACGCTCCAGACTGCTCCAAGTTCGCGATTGGTCAGATGCAGCCGGCTCCGCCTTATATCTGTGCACGCGCTCATTGCCTAGCTGGATCCACTTATGAGGTTGATAACCAATGTTGTAAAACCGTGTAGCGAGACCGCCGGCTACCACGCTCAGTTCAGCGAGGTAGCTCCAAGGCTATCTCGCTAGGCTGAACTTGCTTCGTAGAACAGGGCCCAGGTCCTTTATTTTTAGGCCAGTCAGTTTGTCAAACTAGAATATTTGACTTGTTAATGATGCAGATCAAAATTCATTTTCATTTCACATTCCCCCAGCTCCAAGTGTGATGATGACGTTTTGTACATAATGCCTTTTGAATTTTTGGTTGCTTTGTTTAGATTTTTTTTTTTCAATTCCCTTGTCTTCTTTTTATTTTATTTTATTTTTTTATTTCTCAAAAAAAAAAAAAAACTGTTGTGGTGATACATTTTGAAAGCAATGTGAATGAATGTGTCAGGTATTAAGTTGTGACTATTTTATTTTATTTTTTTATTTTCCCTCCTGTTGTGTTCAAGTGATCAATGAATAATCAAAAGGGGGAATGTTACTGTAATTTCATTGTCTTTGTTTTCAATACTTGAGACACCCCATCTCCTGATTCCTCATCAAGCTTCCAGACCCTTTTGTTTTGAGTCTAGACCTCTCACAGCTTCTGCCTAGCTTCAAGGCTCTGTCTCAGACAAATAGGCATGAAGAGTACCTTAGGGGGAGTTTCCTCAAGCATAAATGTTTTATTCGAACTATGTACGAGATCTTTTTTTCACTCAGGCCGCTGGTATGTGGACTGACCTGTTCTTTGCAAAGGAAATAAAACCTTGCTGGCTGGCAGGTCTCGATTTCATTCTTCACCAGTAACAGGAACATTTCCACAACATGGTCCAAAGTTGTACACAAGTGCCACGTGCGATCAATTTTTTTTCTCTCATTATTCAGAAGTCATACCCAGATAGCAGAGAGTTTTCTTATCTTCATTCATTCATTCATTCAATCATGCATTCATGTTCTTACTTGCTTTCCACAGCGAAGAACAGTCATGGAGCATCAACGTGTGTGGCTAGTTACCATCATTTCGTTTATCTTGCTTACATCTTGCTCACAGTTTTGGATCAACTGCCCCAAACAAATCAGGTGAGAGTACACCCTGAGTGTGTTCTGAAAAAAACAGTAACACTGACAGTGACCTGAGGAGCTAGATGTCCTCTGTTCTCTATCTGCTTTTCTGAACTCCTTCACATATCAAAATCTGGTTTACTGACTGCTTTATGCTCTCCTCCCTCCCTCTCTCTATTCACACACACACACACACACACCACACACACACACACTGGGCTGTTTTTCTTTTTTTTTGTTTTTTCTTTTTGCTGCAATGCAATGCTGTAAGGGCAGTGCCACAGAGGACTTATCACCTGTTCTCCTGTTGCTCCAGAGGAACACTTCACCGTCCATGTGGCATCAATACTCTCTATTGTGTGAGCCTTAGAGCAGCTCCGTGAGAGACTCCCACAGTGTTCAGGACATCAGAGCTGCTCTCTGCTGGACCTTGGATCAGTGCACACAGGGGCCCTCATTTATCAAACGTGCGTACGCCTGAAAATGGATGTACGCTCCTTTCCACGCACAAATCAGCATTTATCAATCTGAACGTGGGTGTCGGGTAGGCGTCTGAGTTCGTGTCTGCAGGTTTCATGTCAGTGGGGAGCACAGTGCAGCGAGGGAAATCTGTCTGTGGAGGAGAATTGTTTGATCATGTGAGTGCAAGATCTTTTCTGACAGAAACACTGATATTCTTGGATTAAAGGGGACATATCATGCTGATCCCTGATTTAATACTTACATATAATATAATAAATTTGAAAACAAGACCTTTCACCCCCTGAATTTTCAAAAAATGAGATATTGTATTTTTTCTGATATCCTAGAGCGAGATTTGATGCCTCTGAAAATAGGTCATTGCCATTTGGCCACGAAATTTTGACTGTCGTAACGACATGAGGATCCTTTCTTTTTATTGGAGTAATCTGATAAAGCAGCTCCTCCTCTGTGGTGTCAGTTAGTCACACAACCGCCACCGAGGGACACACCCACCAAGAGCCGACTGACTGAGTGCTGGATGCAGGGACTCTGCTCTGCTGAGCAGCTCGGCTTTACATGGTGAATTAGCAGTTAAAACACTGTAGTTAGAGCAGACGTCGTAATACTTGTGAGACTGTGATATTTGCATGCTTGTTCTGACATGCACTGTGAACCTGGACCACAATAATGCTGGGGTAATAACATAGTGATGAACTGACGGTAGAGGCGATCTTAAGACTACACTTTCAGCATGATGGATGAAACAGACAGAGAAAAGTGAAGGAGCAGGATGGAGCCCTGTTATAGAAATACTTTATTGATGAAGTCTGCCTATATTTCCACGTATAAACTCTACATGTTACAGTACCGGTTTGACTCACCACACTGAAGCGAGAAACAAGCATGATATGTCCCCTTTAAGCTTGTCTCTGTCCTCACCAAGATGTTTTTAAATATCCAACATGTTGGTCTTGCTGTGTTTGCTTAACATCTCTAAAATTAAAACACACATTTTCTCAAAACTTATTTCCTTATTATTTATTTCTATGTGTTTATAAACCTGTTTGACATAGTGACAGCGTCTCCATCCTGGGGTGAATGACCTGGAGAACATGCATG
This sequence comes from Halichoeres trimaculatus, assembly GCF_033239565.1. Lineage (NCBI taxonomy): Eukaryota > Metazoa > Chordata > Actinopteri > Labriformes > Labridae > Halichoeres > Halichoeres trimaculatus. The sequence goes on from NW_027437181.1 coordinate 37,863,883, forward strand.
GGGAACAAGGTTCAATCAAATGTCTGGGAGGGGCGGATGGCATCAGCGTTCAGTAGGAGAGTGGTCTGAGGATGAAAAGCTCTTCATGGAAACAAAGATGACAATGGAAGAGGAAGGGAAAGTTTCTATTTTTGAGCTGCAGTCACATGTGAGCCATCAGTATTAGAGTGAAGCTGTTTGAGTGAGTCTGTGTGAAACTGGAGGGTTTGAGCATCTAGCACTCAGGGCCTGGCTCTGTGGCTCTCTGTGGGCACTGTCTGTGGAAGCATGCTGTTGTTCAGGACTCTTACAGTTTCTCTATGAACAGGAGAAGTGGACATTTTCCTGGGAACTGACTTCTTTAATGAATGTGGGGCATTCAGGTAGTCTTTGGCTCCTGTTTAAAACTTTTTCTGTTCTACTGAAAACCAATTGTAAAACAAAATGAAAATGGAAAAAGTGCATACATTCTGATTTGTTTGAAGAGAGAATATGCTCCAAACTTGAGATAGTCAGTGATGTTTCTTAATCAGCAGTGTGTCGAAAAGAAATAAGATGAAAGTCCATCCATGTATTAACTCCACAGTTTTTCCTATTGAGGTAATGGAAAAGGGGGGGGGGGTTCACCCCTAGCCAACAATCACACACACTCTCAGACCTATGGACTTTTAAAGTGAACAATCAACCTGATGAGCCCGACCTTAGGCAGAGAAAGATGGAGTTTATAAATGGATGTATCATTTATTTATTGTTGTCTTTTGTCTATCCTGGCCTCTGTGTGAAACTGTCTTGTGCTGCTGTATTGGTCAGGACTCTTCCTTAAAAAAGATCCTCCAACTCAACAAGATTACTCCTGGTAAAATAAAGGTTAAATTGAAAAAAAAAAAAAAATGTAAACATGGAGGAGGAAGCATGATGGTCAGGGGCTGTTTGGCTGTTTCCAGGGTCTGGGACCTATACAGAGTGAGAGGCACCCTTAACCACCTGATTCAAATGAATGGCTTGTTATCAGGCTCGAGCAGAGCTTGATGACGAGCTGATCATTTGAATCAGGTGTGTTGGTTTCGGGTAACATCTAAAAGGGCAGGAGGGCCCAAGGACCGGAATTGAGAAACACTGAGCTAGGTCAACGTTTGTGTAGGAGCCAAAACAAAGAATTTATGTTCATTATGAATGTTCATAATTTGCAGGAATACATGTACAGTAAAAGTTAGTTCGAAACGTTTTATTTTCTTCATCTAGTTATGGAATTAAAAAAAAAAAAAAAACAACAGGAAGCATATGTGTTTTGGATGGAACGATCAGCGCCATTTTTAGAGTGGAGCGACAGTTTTTTAGGCCTCATAGTTATAAGTGTATTTTTTTAAATATTCTTTTTATATATCTTTTATCACTTTAAAGTGAAACTATTTGCGGAATCTGTCTCTTTGTAAGTCTGCATTCAGCAAATAAACAGTTAAAACTGACATGACCTGGGGCCTATAGCATGAAGCGCGGTCATCTTATCCTTGGTAACTCACATCTATCCAGGATTGAGTAACTGTAACAATGGCAATCAGGATAATCGATAGCACGACGCAAGTTATCAACACGGTAATTCAACCCAGGATTGACTCATCAAGAGCCGTGAACGTGCACGTAAAAGAGGCGGGCTCAGAGGCAGCTGACCAATCACAATCATGAGCAACTAAGAAAGCTCCGTACGTCACCGCTGAAGAGCAGCGGCTGATAATGCAGCAATACAAGGAGGAGAGAAGCAATAACTCGGTAAGGGGGAACACGGTAGCAGCGGCCAACCGCAGGCACAATGCATGGCAACGCATAGCGGACTGTGTAAATGTTACTCATCGGTGGCTCAGTATGATAGTGATCACACTTCTAAATCTCATAAAATAATAAATGCTAATGTGCAAATGACTTGCGTGCAGTCCAATTATCATGTCATTCTCCCAGATGTAATCCTTCTGGAGTCAGAAGAACATGGAGCAGATAAAAAACAAATACAAGAACATCATCACGTCTGATAAGTCTGTTTCAAGCAGTGGGGATTGCTCTAAGACTACAAGGGAAGCTCAGCTCCCCCTAAAATGTTACCAAAAAGTGGTGATATGTTCTGCTGTGTGTACATTTCATTGAGAAAATATGCGCTAGAATTCCTTCATCTTTTGTTCAGAATCAGCTCCTATCACAGGTAACTGGCTCCACCTCTTCTCATTCATCCTGGGAACGCTATGAATTCGTCCCTAAGTTGTGTGAGGGCAGCAGCCACTTGATGCACAACACGGGATGCCGTAAACTTGCTCAGCCGCTCCGCATCCTCGACAGAGTTCATGAAGCTGCCCATGGAAAAGAACTGCAGGGCGAAGCACAATGTCTGTGGGACAGTCAGTGCACCGCTCCTGTGGGTTGCTCGGGCAATGTACGGCTCTAATATTTCACAGAGGTAGAGTAGTCCAGGTCGTGAGAACCTATACCTCTCACACAGCGAATCGTCGCTTTGATCGAGTGGATCTTATCGATCTTTAACACCCTTTCTCTTCGTAAAGCTCTTCTTACAACTTGTGCGCCTCTGTGCACCGGGTTCGGGAGAAAAGGGCAGGCCATCGTTTCTGAGAAGCCGATTGGCCAGTGGGAGGGGCTTTTTATAGGATCAGATTCAACCTCCAAATTATCCTGCTCCAGAGCAGGATAGCCGTTCAGAGTAGGTCACTATGGTGATCTACTCTGATAATAAAGGAACCGGCTTCGTGCTATCAGTAATCAAGAGTTAACCCTGAAGTTATCTCGCTAAGACACTAATCCTGCTTCGTGATATAGGCCTCTGGTGTGAATTTATGTTTTGATTTTGTTTTGATTTTGTTGGTTGTTGGCTGTTGAGAGGTGGAATCTGGAGAACCTGAGGGTCAAGCTGGTAGCTTCACAACTATGAACCTAGAGTTTGGTTTGCACCAGTGTAAATAAACTAGTTCACAATCAGCTGTGCTTTAATCCATACATCCCTCAAGTTAATTCCCCAAAGATATGAATCCCTGTATGCTGTCATAGCATTCACAGACAGAAAAACCATTACCATATTGTGTGAACTGTCGGCAGGATGAGTCATGCTGAATGCACTGAGAGTGCTGACATCATTCCTTTAAAAAACTGAAAAATTGAAATGCCCCAAAACTTTTGATTGATAGTGTAAATATAAATATTTATGATACAAGCCTCAGGAAACAGGCACAACTCACACTAAGGCGAGACAAGCCCACTATTGCCAAAATTTTGAGTTCATGAGATGAATGTTGGTGCTGACAAAGATTTGATCTGGAATGCTGCTTGCTCCTGTCTGATCTAACATTTTTAACAGAGCCACGTGGATGTTCCCGGTGAGTCTGGACACATTTCTCGTTAATTTATAAACTCAGAAAACAGTGAACTGCTGATTCACTGGGATTTTCACGCACAACCATCTCTGGGGTTTACAGAGAATGGTCTGAAAAAGAGAAAATATCCAGTGAGCAGCAGTTCTGTGGGCCAAAATGCCTTGTTGATGCCAGAGGTCTGAGGAGAATGGACAGACTGGTTGGAGCTGATAGAAAGGCAACAGTAACTCAAATAACCACTCGTTACAACCAAGGTCTGCAGAAGAGCATCTCTGAACAAACAACACGTCCAACCTTGAGGCAGATGGTCTACAGCAGCAGAAGACCACACCGGGTGACCCTCCTGTCAGCTAAGAACAGGAAACTGAGGCTACAATTCACACAGCAACACCAAAACTGGACAATAGAAGATTGGAAAAACGTTGCCTGGTCTGATGAGTCAGGATTTCTGCTCCACATTCAGATGGTAGGGTCAGAATTTGGCGTCAACAACATGAAAGCATGGATCCATCCTGCCTTGTATCAACAGTTCAGGCTGCTGGTGGTGGTGGTGTGATGGTGTGGGGGATATTTTCTTGGCTCACTTTGTACCACCTGAGCATGGTCCACAGCCTACCCAGGGAAAACCTTTGGACCTCTTTTGCATGTAGCAGCTTTAACCATACAACACAACATGACACAGATAAAATGCAATGGGACGGAGACCAGAGGTTTTAAACACTCAAGAGTTTGTGTTTCTTTGATTCACTTTATTGCAATGGTCCACAGTGAGTGGAGTGGCTGTAGCAGGAAGCAGAGAAACAAGGAGAGGTCTGGGAATTCCTGCACACTCTGTCACTTGGTTCTGCTCTAGTGGCTGCTGCATCTGGCCAGACGATGAAGTGCTTTCACCACAAAATGAAGTCTTAATAAAACGGTGCAGCTAACAGCTGGTTATAGTAAAGGGAGACATCAGAAAGGGCCTCTTTGTGTTGGCAGTAAGCAACAAGATAAAGAGTCCCTTGAGAAAGACCAGTGGGAACGAGCCAAGGGGAGCTGCTGGAATGCCTCCTCCTGTGGGCTGATGTTTCAGTCATCCACAACAAAAACTCCCAGCTCCATCAGGTCTCAGTGCACTGTCACCTATAGAGCTTTTAGGTAGGATACAGATGGATCCAGTCTGAAGGTGTGTTTTCTACTTTGAAAAAGAAGAGCGTGAAATCAAGATCCCAGGGGTGTCAGAGATTTATCTCCCTGTTCCTACAAGTTCTTATCATTCCACATTAACCTCTTCAACCCCCACAAGGGGTTCAAGAAAATAAGAGCATAACCATCTACCAGCTGTAAGTAAAAGTCTAAAGGTTCAGCCCATCAGCTGTTGGCATTTTTAGGACTATGAGGAATGCTTTAGTGTCCTTGGGTTGACAAAGAAGATGTGTCAAAATGATGGAGAGAGTAGCTCTTCCTGGACTCAAAACTAGAAGGGAAAGTGGACTTAGAACACTCATTTGAAAAAAATAAAAATTAAAAAAAACTGCTGTTTGTTTCAGAGTTGGAAATTCTCAGTGCAGGGTAAGGATTATGAGACGCACAAAAAATGTATCCTCACATTTTATGGTATTTGTGCATATTTTATTCTGATCAAATGGTATGTCTGTTATCAAAACAGTTAAATGGAAGCCACAATGGCAGATCCATGCCCTTGGTAAGGACTTAAGAGTTCATTGTTATATGATTGTATTATGCTTCTCCCCTGGGACTATCTTCGATAGCGGACTCTCCCTAGACTGTTTTAAACATGGACGTAGTCTCGCCACCCGTCTGAAACAGAAAATGAAGCACATCGGCTATAGTAGTCATATTGGTAGTGGCAAGGGCTTCGCCTGCAGCCATAAGGCGCCGGCCGTCATGTGACCCTCAGCTGTGCCTCTTATTGGGGGAGCTCGCGATCTTAATATCATCTGAACAGCCGCGTTAGAAAAAAATTCACCCCCCATACAGTGTGTGCTGATAAAATGAGCGACTCAGACAGGAGACGTTTTCTGAACCAGGCTGTTAATAGGTTAATTTCTGCTTTGAAAACAGCTTTTTTTGTCTTGGTGTGTATGTGACTTCCACTACTTCCAGAGCCAGCCTCAAGCGAACACTCAAGAAACAGCAGATTTTAGCACTTCCACATTGTCTTATATTCTCAGACCGGAGGTTGCTGCTTGGGACTCTCGTGCTGCTTCCTCAGTCTACAGAGCAAAGCTGTGGTGAACAGAAGCACCGTTGCCTGCCTCATCCTTTCTCCTGTATACACAGGTTTGTAAGTTGTGCATAGATGTGCGTATGTATAAAACACAATGTTAACACTAAATGTGAGTTATCACCATGATGAGTAGCAGTTCAAGTGTATAAGTTAATGAATGAGAAGAGGCTACTCTAGGGCTGTCAGACATGAAGATGCATTGAGCATATTGATAACTGAAATAAGCTTAATGTAGACTGTTCATATGAAGATTTCTGTGATGTAGCTCAGTCGTGTTATCAGCACATCAAATGCAGGTAGAATGGCAGCCCAATAATTATTTGGGTTTTGGGAAAGAAGGAGCTTGATATTACCGTTGCTAATGGAAAGTCAATGCCATATGAAGGATGAATAAAAGTCACCTTTAACCTACCCGGTAGTGATGATCCCAACCTCTCTATCAAAGTACCCTTCCTGGTCAGCTGTGTGGACATGGCAAGACCAGTACTGGGCTTTAATGTGATCAAAGAGCTCCTTCTTGGACGGGATGTTGGCACTGAGGTTTTTGCTGTTATAACAAAGTTGCTGAGAGAAGCCATGCATATTGAAAGTGACCAAGCTGAGGCAATTGTGAACTTTGTACAGACCCAAGAACCCATCCAAGAACATGCTGTTGTACATGTTGGTTGGCAAGATGTAACCATTCACCCTGGTCAGGTGCTTCATGTAAAATGTAAGGGTCCTGCTGATTTCACCACATCTGTAGCCCTGTGTGAGGCTAACCATCCTGACCCTGAGCTTGAGCAACTGGATGTTGGTGATGGTTTGGTTAAAGTACACCATACCAAGCGACTTTATGTTGAAGTACCAGTTGATAACCACACGCAACACTACATCACGTGGACCAACATATTAGGTAAATATCAAGCCGCGTTTCCACCAAGCAGTGTCGGTTCAGTGCGGTTTGGGACGGTTTTGTTACAGTTAAGCATGATCCCGTTTGCGTTTCCACAGCAAAACTGTGCCCTCTCTTTGTAGGTGGCGTGTAAGCCGGAAGCCGCAGCTGTTAAACTATAGCATGACGCCGTAGCAGCTTACCCCGCTATTAAATCCAACAAAGAAGAAAAACGTGACACAGTAATCAAAGAGCACAGATGAAAGAGATGCCGCATTTCGTCCTCTCTGTGAGTGGCATGTAGCTCTTTGATACAAAGTGCAATCAAGATTTGTCTTAGAGAAGTCTGTGTAGCCGCTGTCGTTGCGGGCTTTTGTCTTCACTATTCCAAAATTGTTAACGGTGTTGTTAAGCCTGCTTTGAAGGAGCTGCTCTTGAACCTGAAAATGATTTTGCAGCTCTAATAAGAGCACAAACACACATGTTTACCTCCATTTCCAGGTCTGTGTTCTGTGTGCCGCCTTTGTCAGTGCTGTCCAATGAGAGCACTGATCGTCACACACGTGGATGTGTTTACAGAATATAGTCCACTTGCAAAAAGTACAATCTGAATACGAACCGCACCAAATGAAAAAAATAAAGTCTGCTTTTGGTCCGGACCAAACAAGTGGACCAAAGGACTTTTCTGGTGTGAATACAGCCTAAAACATCTGACCAAACCCCCAAAGCTGCTTCCCACCATAAGTCACAACGAGCTAGTGAAATCCCAACAAGATGGCCTTCCACAACTTTTTCCATAATTGTTTTTCTTTTTGTGTGGGTTTTGTTTTGTTTTTTTCAGGATTTTAGACGCCAAAAACATCCATCGTTACTATTTCCCCTCCGTCCGTCCTTTATGTTCATTTACATCAAAATCACATTTTACTACACAAGGTTTGGAATATTGAGCATAAAGAAGCTGATACTCTGCTGAAGAATCACCAGATGCGTCTGCAGTGTGTCTCTGTTCTGTTGTGGCAAAAGGATCAAACAGGTTTCATTTAAGTCAATGTGTCAACTCACACTGGATCAGTTCTGTTGCAGTCCATCTTCATGGCTGGTCTGTCTCCACAGACACACGTTGCATGAAAAAGTGAATGTTCGTCGTCAGATGTGCTGAATTACTCTGTCTACATCAACATGACTCTAAGGCTGATCCGTGAGTTTCTTGTTGAACAGATGCATGTAAATGTTTGATTTGAGTGTTTCAGTATAGAGGAGGGATCAGGTGGGAGAGGAAGAAGCACAATAATATTTTTAGACAGCCCACAGAGCCGTGCAGACTCAGTACAAAGCTCCTATTGTTCCTGCGTCTGAAGACTCGCCAGCCCACTGAGGGATGCCATTGTTTTATCATGTAATGCTACCAGTGATCTGCTCAATGATAGCACCCTGCAGCTAAAGTAGGAGTTTATCACAGAGCTATTAAGTCACCTCAGCTAAGTGCAGCTCTGTCCTTTGATAGAGAGCTAACAGAAAGCAAAACCAGCAGCGCGACAGAGCTGTGAGGGGAAACAAGGAGTCAGAGATGAAAGAATATCTTTACTGAGCCAGACAGCACTCAGCAGAGAAATCAATCAGCTGAATCTGTCCCTACACACCAGGAGGAAGAATACCTGAGTGATCCTCTTCACAGACAGAGGAAAGGGGGAGCTCGGTGTTTCAGCCCCCCCGGTCTAATCCTAAAGCAGTACATCTTAGAGCTTGTTAACACCTGATCCAGCTCTAACTCTTAAAAAAAAAGTTTGAAGCTCCCTCTAAAAGTACAGACAGTGTCTGCCTCCTGGACCCTGACAATCCCAAAGAAGAGGACCTTAAAAGGCTCCACCTATAATACTGATTTGAGAAACTGTGGTTAGGACCAGCAAGCTGGTTGCAGAGATGTGGAGGGGTAGCAGCTCTTAAAGATTGGATGGTTAACCATAAAGAGCTTTGTACCTTTGTTCATATAGTGAACCTCTCCTCCATCTCGGACTCTGCTCATACTCTGAAAAAAGGCTTCCTGGAATTTCCAGACTTCAGTTTTCAGGGGTACTTGAACACTAAAGAGGTAGAGATGCTTGCTGAGAAAAGCACAAGTTGGAATCAGAGTGAACATTTTTTTAATATTTCTAAGCTGCAGAAACATTTACTAGCAGAGGGGCAAAGGGGGAGATATTTCAAGATCTTTTATCAGGCCATGAAATAAGTTTAAGGGAAATTAAAAAATATGTATTTATTTATTTATTTATTTATTTTTTACCCAAAATCCTACCCACTGTTGACTACATTTCAGTAGTACTGTATTCTGAGAACCTGCTTTAGTAAAAATATGTGGGAAAGGATATTGTTAGAAATTGTGATTACAGTGGGATTTTCTGGGGTGGGGCAACTTTAAACCTACGTACCAGAAGTGGACTCCGATGAGTCTGTTGGAACATCTTAAAGTGATTCTCCGGGATGGAACAAGTTGGGTCCTATCACAAGGTTTAGGGCAGAAATTACCCCTACAGCAGTGACTTTGTGCAACAGAAGCCCAGGGTGCACGCACCAAACACCCCCTCCCTGCTCCTCTGCTGGTTTCCTCTGCACTCAGACGGGGCAAATGGACTCCCATTGAAAAAATCTGATAACAGTCTGCATTAATGTTTCACTTTGCTTGCAAAGTGAATGGCAGGTCGTCCTCGCTCTCATAATCACTCATCTTAACGTTGTTATTGCATAAATCGTCCTGGCAGACTACCTGCGTTTGTTTATATTTGGCACGCCGTGCGTGCACGGAGTGATGGACTAGGCGGTGAGCGCCTCGTAGCCAGCCGTGGCTCTGCAGTGGAGGTAGCGCCGTTTTATGACACGATGAGAACTAGAGCCTTATTTAACGGTGTTTTTGTGTGAAAGTAACATGCTGAAAATTCTCTAAATAAAGCGTGAATGCAGACAGATATCAGATTTTTTCGGTGGGAGTCCGTTTGTGTTTTTGGTCAAGTAAAATATGGTCCCGTCTGAGTGCAGAGGAAACCAGCAGAGGAGCAGGGAGGGGGTGTTTGGTGCGAGCGCTCTGGGCTTCTGCTGCACAAAAACACTGCTGTAGGGGTAATTTCTGCCCTAAACCTTGAGATAGGACCCAACTTGTTCCATCCCAGAGTATCACTTTAAGGAGGATCAGTGGAAACCGGATGAACCTGAGCTCAGTTTCAGCACAGTGATAAGGGCTGTGAATACTGATGCACATGTGACATCTTAATTTTTTTATTTTCAATAAGTATTTTCCTCAAAAAAATTTTCTCACTTTGTCATTATGAGGTGTTTTGTGGAAATTTGAGGAAAAAATCAGTTTATTCTATCTTACAATGAGGCTGTAACATAAACTGTGGCTCAATACGTCAACACTACTTCTTCCTCTCCAGGTCACTTCTGACACTGACATTAAAAAATGCAAAGAAATGTTCTCTTCCTTGGTTTCTTGCCTTCATGCTTCAGTCCCTGGTGTTGAAAAAAGAAACCAACGCTTAAGCAGACACACAAAACAAACGATGTTAAGTAGCATTTAACCCCAAAGTCTAAGTTTTATTTTCATTGTTCAAAGTTAAAAATTCACAGTATCATCTCCACAACAGTTACCTGCAAGAGATGATGAATTTTAAGAAAGCACCAAACATTTCTGCCTTAAAAATGAAAGATTATTTGATTCCAAATATTTTTGTACAACAGAGCGTATGAATTCAGACACACAAAAAAGAAACAGTCAGGCCACACCAAATAGATCACAACACTGTCCAAACTTTAAATACATTAAAAATACCAGAGGTCAATGTTTAAATAATCTCTACAAAAATATCTGTTGTACACGTAACATATTTACACTGACTGTAGCATCTACTGATTGTTTGGAGGTGTTATCTAAAACACATTATATCATTTATGACTTTGAGTGCTGCTGCACTCAGAGATGTTAGATTCAGATGTTTGACACATGGAGGTAAAACAGAAAATAAACCTTTTTGAACAGAAGAAGGGTTTCATTCAGAGAGGCATCAACATCCAAACCATTTACCGCTTCATACATACCTCATCACTAGCTTCCCTTACTCAGTTTGAGAACCATGTTTTAAAAATACATCAAGACATACACCGTGGGAAGGCTGTGGCTCAGTGGTAGAGTCGTCGTTTCTCAAATGGAAGGTTGAGGGTTTGATCCCAGCTCCTGCAGTCACATGCTGAAGGGTCCCAGCAAGACACTGAACCCCAAACTGCTCCCACTAGTGGCCAGTGGTGAGTGGATGGGCCTGATGGTGCCTAGCCTAGAACGCTCCATGTGAATGAGGCTAGAAGTGTGAAGCTTTAAGTGGTTAGACAGAATAGAACAGAGCTCTATAAGCACTGGTCCAATCACCATCAGGGGGAGACCTCTAAGACCTCAGCTCTCCTTTTCTTTATATATGTGGGGGTCTGAATGAATGAATGTTAAAAAAAAAATCTTCCTAACAAATTTGCCCAGAGGGAATCCCTACAGACAAAAGTACAGCTCTCTGTCAAGGGCACTGTAAGGAGTTTTTTTGATGCCATGTAGATTCTGGTGACCTCTGCACAAATTGCATAGTGTTTGTTGGGAATGTGGACCTCATTTGAAAAAAAATAAATTAAAAAAAAAAAAAAAAAAAAAAATATATATATATATATATATATATATATATATATATATATATATATATATATATATATATGTATATGTATATATATATATATATATATATATATATATATATATATATATATATATATATATATATATATATATATATATATATATATATATATATGTATTAATATATTTATATATATATTTATATATATATATATGCAATACATATTTATATTTATATATATATATATATATATATATATATATGTGGGATGTGAAGATTAAAATTTTCTGAGAATAAAAATAAATTGTAATCCCCTATCTAAACAGCAAAGAGCTCTTTAAAAAATGTAAATCAAAACCAGGAACACATTAAAATCTGAGATAGTTTATTCGAAGAGATTTTGTTTATTTATCCCTATATATATATGTGTGTATATATATATATATATATATTTATATATATATATATATATATATATATATATATATATATAAATATATATATATACTGTCTGTTTTTTTTTAAAAGAGGATCTCCCAGTAAACTTTCTCAGAGCTCTGAATGGAGACACTTCAGGGTGAAGGACAAATTTCCACAACTCTGTACATATAAATTCCGACCTGAACACAGACTGCTGACCTGATTATCTAATATCTGTATTATCTGATCCCTGATTATTTTCTTTCACTCTTCAAGTCATGAGGGGGCATCAGTTTAATTCTTCTGAGACATATTTTGGACATAAATGAATGAGGGAAACAGGCCAAACTGGAACCTGGGCCATCAGCTTGAGGTCGAACCTTACAATGTGAACCACTAGGCCATCTACACCCTGAGGAGGCATCAGATTAAGAGTGTGACTAGTTCGACATCATATAAAAATTCCTCACAGTGACCCGCAGATGCAGCTTTTTTCATCTCACTCTCTTTATTAGCCACTGATCTGCAGACAAAAGCAAATACTCTCTGAAGGAATGTGTTGCTGTTGTGGGTAGAGTTTGTGTTGGTGGGTTTTTTTTTAAAAAGAACAACCCTAAATGGATGAATTTGGCCGGACAGACTTGACGTACAGGTGTTCAGCAGATAAGGAAATCTGTCGGAGAAGTGCCTAGCATCTCGTAAAATTAATGTAGAAAAGGTTCCAGGTTTAACATGGTTAATTTCTACCTCCAACAGTGTCAGTCACAGTACCCTAAAAAACATTGTACTCATAAAATGAGAGATGAGATTTCATATTTGTCAGTGGGAAGACATTCTGAGCATGGCTACTGTAGCAGACTGACTGCAGGGCAGACTAGCCCACTGTGTAGTGGTCGAGTGCTTTCTGGTAATAAGTCATCAAACACATTTTGAGGATTTGAAATTTTATGATTGCACCATCTGAAGCTTCCTGTTTACTCATCAAAACAAACTCAGGAAGTGAGAGTTGTTAAAATATGCGTTTAAATGCAGTTTGAATGAAGCTCTCTGCAGTGGTCTGAGGTCTTACTTCATCCCACAGTCTGCTCACAGGAGCTGGTTCTACTTTCATTCCTCCAGCAGCTGTTTTAAAACTAAAGAGGGCTGAAAAAGAGAATGATTAAATCTGGATGAACAAAGAGAACTGAACCACGCACACAGCTGACCTGTGGACCGTTCCTGCAGACAGGGAGCTGGGTTATTGCATAGTCTTTGCCAACGACAGCAGAGAATTTGCAGGTACTCTCTACTCTTTTCCTTCACACGTTGTCAAACTTGTGTTTTAAATAGTCTTTCATAACCTTTGCAATAGGTAGATCCTCCAAGAACTTCAAGCTCTGAAGGCCAATGCAGTGGCGGATTTTTATTCGACACAAATCTTGAAGAGTCCGAGGTTGTCCTGAAGGAAAAACAGAGAAGAAGCAAATTACTGTGGGGCGACTCACACAACGATGGGCTGTTTTATCATGGTCAACTTACTGGGCATAAAGAGGTGTGTGCGCGCATGCGTTTGTGTGTGTGTGTGTTTGTGTGTGTAGAGCCAAGGGGCCAACCATGGACTGAAAAAAAAATCGATGTCATCCTACTCGGCTCAAAATGAGTTCCCCTCAAAAACTGCTCCTCTGGTGGTTAGGTGCAGTTTTGGTCAAAAAATCCATCTCCTCAGTCAATCCAGATGGGCTGTGGTCAAACTTTCACAAAATCAATACACCTCGTAGAAATGTTTCTCCCATCTCATTGTGGGGATTTGAAAATACTATTTGGCTGCTTTGTATTCAAAATCTCTTCTTTTCTGAAAAGTTTTGTTTTCATTAGTTACTAGAGGTTAAAAACAAGGCTTAACATAGCGTTTAACGATAATTGACAGCTGCCGTTCTTGTGTATTTTTTGGGGGGATTGTAAAAATAGCAGCGAGAGCGAGTCAGCACAAAATTTTCCACACAACCGCAAAACAGAAATCTAAAGTTTGGAACTTTTTTTGATTTTACAAGAAGGACAGATCACTTGACAAAAGCCACGCCATGTGTAAGCTTTGTAGAGCAGCATTGAAGTACACTGGCAGCACAACAAATCTTGACCAGCATGCAATGAGAAAACACAGAGACGAGTATGACGAACTTCTCAAGCCCCATAACAAGCAGCAGGAGCATGCTGCTAATGCAGCTACTACGCAGCAGATGACGGGTAACGTTATCTCTAACTTTTACGAACAACTCGGCCACAATTCAGCACAAGCTAAAGACATCACGGCATCAATAACCCGTTTTATTGCTAAGAGCCTATGTCTGTACAATATAGTGGAAGGGGAAGGATTTCAGGACTTGATTCACAGGTTGAAGCCCAGGTACAAGATTCCGTCTTGGCAGCATATCACTAACACATGCATGCCAGCGTTGTATGCTCAAGTGAAGAACCAAGTTGAAAAAGAATTAGCACACGCTGAGCAGGTTGCCGTTACAACCGATGCCTGGGTGTTCCACTGAGTCTTACATAACGATACCAGTCCACCACATCTCTCCAGATTAGAAATTAAATGTGCATGTCTTACAAACCAGGGCATTTAAAGGATCCCACACTGGGAAAAACATTGGTGCTCTGCTGAAACAGGCATGTGTTAACTGGAGCCTCCTTGATAAAGATCCAGCCCTGGTGACAGATAATGCCACAAATATAGTGTTAAGTGGAAGGTGGTGCTACTCTGTCCCTACACACCACAGCTGGGGTGGGGTGGGGTGTTGGGTGGGGGGTGGTGGACTGAGCCTGCAGCTGCCTACCTGTCAACAGGCCCTCGATTTGTCGCTAGTCGCTTTCCTCAAATTTTGTTGCTGAAAAGAAAGTCCAGAAAGAAACCTAAAAATAACGTCAAAATCGCTAAGTTGGCAACACTGGTTTTTTAGCACTGTGGGAGACATTGTTTCCACAAAACGCAGTCCGCTCAAACATGAGCACGTGGATCAATTGATTTTCCTTAAGAAAAATATGTCATCCAAAAAAGATGAGGAAAGTGATTATGATGAATAAAAAATATCTGGCATAAAGAAGTAACTACTTCCCATGTGGCAGATTTAAACTGCCACATGTGAATGTGAAAATGCAGGACAGTGCTTTGGTTCAGATTACATTTCAAAGTCAAAAAGCAGCAATTTGATTTCCTTTATACTAAGATATATTTTCTGTAATACTGTTTATAAAGCCCTTGTGATAAGTCAATCATATGAAGCACATATGTTAAGTCGATCTTAATTTAACAGTGACTGTTTAATCCAGTGTTGTGAACCATTTTTTCTAGGGCTGTGGCTTAAAGTTTTCAGTTTGTAACTCCTTTACTTTTAAATGTTTCACCTTTGTTACCTACCTCTAGTGTTCTCAACACTGTGCTCAGGCTGAAATGTTGCATTTTTGCTTTTGTAGCCTACTTCTGGAGCTCAAAGACAAGACCAAATAAGTAATTTAGTTATGGCATTTTGAGGATGGGATTGTTCACTTTTCCAGCCTCACCGCATTTAGTTGTACCAATTTGGCAAAGTGTTTTTACTTATCATCGCTTGGAAAAATGTTTTGTTTGGATGAAATTTGTCATTATTTAAGCTTTACGCTATTTATTTATTTATTTATTTATTTATTTATTTATTTATTATTAATCAGAGTGAAGGCCTATACTTATGGTCTTTAAGAAAAAAAAAAATATATATATATATATATATATATATATATATATATATATATATATATATATATATATATATATATATATATATATATATATATATATATATTTATTTATTTTTTTCTCATTTTTGTATTGATCCCATCAAAAAAAGAATGATCATTCAGCAAGTCTGTTTTGGTCCATTTGTGAAAATAAATACTTCTGACATGGGTTTCTTTTGTTGTTTTTCATTTTATCTTATATTTACCAGTGCCTTACAGCATCCTTGGGGATATATGTGGGCTTTCAAAATTTTGAAAATACTCGAAAAAGGTAACTTTTATAGAATTTGCTTCTTCTTTTTATAACATAAGATTTATGTACACATCAACAAGTGTTAGCTGTAGAGTTGTATGTAATCGAATCCTATCGTTCCTACACTGTATGGAATTCTGTTTTTAAAAATATCGTTTTTGATTTTAATCGTAACCTGTGTATCTAGATGTGTATCAAATCGTCTATATTAAAGAGATGTGCAACCCTAGTACTTGGTCAAAATTTCATCTAAATTTCAACATATTTTACAATCTTTCTGCGTTTTCATTATTTGCAATTTCATTGTGCTTGTTGCAATGACATATAAAGTTCTATTCTATCTTTCCAAACACAGTTCGCCCAACCTCTCAAATGTCTGTTATCAGTTTTATGCAAACAGCCTGGAAGAACCCCCACTTAGTTTCCAGGAAGTGATGTGTGTGAATGTTATCAGCCCAACGCAGGTAGAAACACTCATAGGAACAAAGAGGACTGAGACCATGATCACAGGAAAACCCCCGGGCAGCTAGAGGTGTCAGTGGGCCCCATGACGTTTGATAGAAGGCCTGAAACTTTCTGCCGACCTTCACTAAGCCGATCATGCAACATGAGGGAGATCTGCATAGTTTTTGTCTGACTGCACTGATGGGGAGAATAGACTGCTCTGCTAAACAACTGCTCTGCTTTAACGATCCACTCACTACACATGATCCTTAATGCAGTATTTCCTTCAGTTTCACTTCTCTCTGCACTGCTTATTACTTCCACTGATTTCAGCCACTGACCAGGAAGCGTAAGAACAGAGCTGAAGGTCCTGTTTCAGTGTGTGGCATGAGAAAAACCCACAGGGAGTAAGTATGACGTGTGCAGCTGGTGAAAAGAGCTGGGTGCCTGTCATTCTGTGTGGACCCAGCCTTTCATGACACCTGAGTTAATCCAGGAGCAGAGGTGTAATCAATAAGCCAGCAGATATGTGATCTGTCTGAAGGTCTGGACTCTCTGAAAGAGCTTGTCAGAAGCAGAGAACAGCTCTTTGATATCTTTGATATCAAAAGTGAGAGGGCTGGAGGAATGCAGCCATTGTTCCCTGTAAATCATAATGCTCCAGGTAATGTGTTCTCCTCTTCATCCTACCTGGGATTGTTCTGGGTCTGAACACTGCTCATTATGACCTCCTGTTGGCAGGCTGCCCTCTTTCTCTTTGAACATTACTCACATTTTTTCTGCTCTCAACTTACAACAAAACCTGCCTCACTTTTTGTCTTAAAGTTGGAATCTACCTCCACACTCCATCCTCAGCTGCAGTTTAATTTACATGGTTTAGCAGGTTTAGCTGTCCCAGAGTTAGCAGCATTAGCCAACAGCTAAGTAACACAAGGCCAGTGTTCATGCCAATGTGTGAGATGTTCACTTCAAAAAGGCAACCCTGTTGATTCAGAGTGGGGCTCCTACTGTCTTTATAAACTTGTGAAAAAGTAAGGAAATGTGGATCCAGGAGACAGAGACTAAACAGACTGCTGGGGAGGCTCAGTCCTGGACCCTGTGGAGGTGGAGACTGACTGGGCTGGAGAGTGGTGGACGAGTGGTGGACGGGCTGTCATCATCTATTTTTTTGTGGACCTTTTTGCACTTTCTTTACTCTTTCTTACTTTTGTTTTCTTAAATGCTGCGGTGACTCCTGAATTTCCCTTGGGGATAAATAAAGTATCTTCTATTCTATTCTATTCTTCTATATATATTTACACAACAATGATGGTAGGGTACATACTGTAATTTTTGGACAAAGCGGCAACTTTTTTCTCACACTTTGAACCCTGTGGCTTATACAACGGTGCAGCTAATATATAGATTTTTTTATGACCACCAGGGTGTACTGATTAAGCAAAAATGATCTCTGAAAGGGAGAGACAAACAGAGCGGCTGTGGTGAGGAGGAGAAACACAGAAGGAGGAGAGGTGGGCACGGAGCGCAGAGTCAGAGCACACAGTCACACCAAGGCTCACTGTACACAGCGCTGAGGAGTAGGGCTGAACAATTTAGTAAAATAATCTAATTGCGATTTTTTTAGACCAATATTGCGATTGCGATTTAGCATACGATTTTTTTGGGGGGACGTTAATCTTCTTCATTATTCACTTTACACAAGTTTTAAGTTATTCTATGGAATGACTGACACAACAAAAGATACTGTCAACATTCTTAAAATATTCTTAACAGCAGGGAACAACACAATCACAAATGGAACATTGCAATGACAAGGCTTCTTTAAGGCTCTTAATGGACATGTTTCACTGAGGGGAATGACAGCGGTTTTAAGGGTGAAATTGGGGCTGCGCGATATGGCCAAAATCCAATATCCCTATATTTGTTGGCTATATCTTGATACAGGATTTATATCTCAATATCCTGATTTCTCCTCTAAATCACTACATTAATGTTAAATCTACCCCTTTGATTCATAAAATGACATCAGTATAATGATTCAAGCAGACCTTTTCATTGGATTTTTAAAATTTGAATGCAAAGATGGAAAATTTCAATCAGGCAAAGTTTGGCAAACCTTTTACTTATAACAAAACTTTATGTAGTTACATATTTGTAGATCCAGTAAAATAATTCAGTCAGATTTATTCAACAGGCTTATTATATTATATTACATTATATTACATTATTAAATAAAAATTATCATTATTATTATTAAATAGTATTACATTTGTTCACAGACGTGACTGACGGAGCAGACAACGGAGGGCGCCACATTGGAGGAGCTTCGCCTGCTGTGAGCAGACAGGATCCAGGAGACAGAGACTGAACAGACTGCTGGGGAGGCTCAGTCCTGGACCCTGTGGAGGTGGAGACTGGCTGGGCTGGAGAGTGGTGGACGGGCTGTCATCATCTATTTTCTTGTGGACCTTTTTGCACTTTCTATACACTTTCTTACTTTTGTTTTCTTAAATGCTGCTGTGACTCCTGAAGTTCCCCTCAGGGATAAATAAAGTATTTTCTATTCTATTATTTTCTATTCTATATTATTATATTATATTATTTTACATTATATTATATTATATTATATTATATTATATTATATTATATTATATTATATTATATTATATTATATTATATTATATTATATTATACTATATTATATTACATTATATCATATAACACTTTGAAAATATCATGAACTAAAGTTGGAGATAATATTACTTTCATTTCCATAAAGCAGCTACCTGGATAATGTTGGTCATGCTGAAAGGACTGTAGTGATTTCAGTCTTTGAGCATGGGGTCTGGTTGAACTGTATTGCATTTGGGTTTGTCTTCTGATAATATCCCAGCTCGCAGTATTTTTGTATTCAGCTGTACAATAGCATCAAAATCATCTGCCATCATGTTTCAAGCAGTGCTTAGCTGAGTGCCGTGACTGATCAGCACTCAGAGGGGACAGAATGCGCAGAAAAGCAAAAGTGAAACTTAAAAACATGTAGCGTTTGTCTTTCGTTGTGGAAAGCTGGGAGAGAATCAGGGATCATACAGGCAACAAAGCAAACCCAAATAAGCAACTACACTCAAGAAAACAAGCCCCGGGAACCCACAACACTCAAGTGATGAAACGTGCAAGCGACTTTTCTTCTCCCCTCTCCAAATACAAACACACGCATGCGCAGGAGAATATTTCTGGGTGGGCGGGGGAGTGCAAGGCTCACTGTGAGAGGAGCACCGGCTGAGCAGCAGAGAGTGAAATGAGCAAATCACCGAAGAAAATTAACTTTTGATGTCTGAAAACATTTAGGTTGCTGTTTATACTCGATGATTGCGATATAGTCATTTTATACATCTCATGCGCAAAACCCCCGATACATCGAGTATACTTGATAAATATCCCCCAGCCCTAGGTGAAATGCAAAAGCTTTTTTTGCGTTTCGGCTGCACGGATATGGTGTTAGCTGACTTAAAACACTAACTTTTAACAGTAAGCCGGTGTTTTCAGTGGAAACGCTGACACCACACTTCACTTTGCGTGACCGACCACAACAGTCCAACAGTACTATCGTGACGATCGTGGTGGTCTACCATGTTGTACTTGCGCTGCTCATTCTGCTAAATCTGCTGACTGTCTTTCAACAAATTGTGCATCTGTTACTCCACCTCTGCTCTTAGAATTCACCAATACACCAGTTGATCGGCCCAACTCTAATTCAGAGGAGATCTACCAAAAGCTGCTTCTAGACAAAACAGTTACAGCACCAACTACAGGGCTGGCATGCTTACTGCAGTGTTTCCAGTCCCTCTGAGTTTCTGTGTAAACGCAGATTTTTTCATAGCATTTTAGCGTTTTCGTATGAAACGTTGTCATATGAACGGGGCCTGTGATTATCAGTGTTTACAGTTTTTTTTTTTTACTGGTCTAGAAGATAAAACAGGTGTTGGATCGTGTTCGTGTGAGTTGTGTGTTGGTGCAACTCACTGGTGACCTCCTGTAGAAAGTCCAGACAGGGCCGGCTGATCCCAGACATGCTAACAGACACAGCTACGGGTGTCTGGCCCTCATAGTTCCTGGTGTTGGTGTCAGCCCCGTACATGTAGAGCATCTGGGCGCATAACACATCATCCCTGAGGGCCGACAGATGGAGAGGGGTCTGACCGTCCTCAAGACGTCCCAGGTTTGTGTCCGCCCCCCTCTGCAGAAACATGCGGCAGTATGAGTGGTTGCCTTTGATGACAGCGTACCGTAGCAGGAAGCCATTTTGAATGTCAATGTTGGCGCTATGGTCCAGCAGGATCCGCACACAGCTGGAGCGCTCGCGGATGATTGCCAGCTGCAGTGGCGTGGTACCTTTGTCACTCAGCGGGTCCACCTCGGCCCTGAACTCGAGGAGGAGGCGTACAAAGGAGTCTCGGCCATAGTGAGCAGCCACATGCAGCGGCGTCCAGCCGTCGTTACTCTTTGCATTTATAATGTCACTGCGAAACTCAGATTCGAGCATCAGTCGAGCGATCCGTGCTCTGCCATGCATGGCGGCGTAATGAAGAGCTGTGAAACCTCCGATGAAGTCCTTGACTGTGGGGTCGGCTGTGATGAGAGGAGGGGGAGGACAGAGAGTGGAGTTAGAGAAAGGTCACACAGAGCAGGAGACGCTCCTACAGGCTGTGAGCTTCACAGCTTCACGTGATTAGCTTCATCCCTGCTTGAATTTCACCTGCCTCAAAGAACCTCCTGATTCAGTCCACCTCACGTTCTCTCAGTGTCCTCACAGAAAAGTTTAATCAACAATTTTACTTTTTTTTTTAAAGCAACTGTTGGCAAAAACTCAAGTCAAAGAGAGGTTTTTATATTCCGTATGCATAAAGTACTTTGAAAGTTGTCCCTGTTTCTTTTATGGGTTTTCTCTGAAATAGCTTAAGCGTTGGCATTTTTTCTCCTTTCAAAGCTTTCATTTATTTTCATTTCCATTGTTTTAGAGAAGAAATAAGAGAGGTAGATAATTATTTTACATTTTCAAAGATTGTTGTTCCTTTTTTTAGTCTCAAAGTAGATCTATTTCCCCTATTCACCTTTGTCATGTTTAGGGCTGAACGATTTTGGAAAATAATCTAATTGCGATTTTTTGGTCCAATATTGTGATCGCAATTTAGCATGCAATTTTATTTATTTATTTAATTTTATTATTTTTATTTATTTATTTATTTATTTATTTATTTATTTATTTATTTATTTATTTTATTTTATTGGTTGTTTTGCACTATTTACTGAAACAATTAATAAAATCATTCTATACCATTCTTTAGTATGAAGGCCAGGCCTACATGTTATGATGAACTGAAATAGACTGAAGCATGAATTGATACGAATAATACATTTTTATTTAACTATCACAATCACAGAAGAATACTGACTGATCGATTTAACTTCAAGCCGTGTAGACATGTAAGATTTTGGCCAGAAAAACAGCATTTTGACTTTTGCTGGTTTTAAGGAAGAAGGAGCACAAGTTACTATATCCCCTCCAAATTTGTTACAAAAAATGTTTTTTTAATTTTATATCTATAAATTGCAGACTCTGCGATTTGAAAATTGCACTTGGTTACATTGCAATGTCGGTTTAAATTTGATTAATTGTTCAGCCCTAGTCATGTTCTTCAGGTAGGGATGGGTACCCTTCACATTTGAAACAATATGGTACCGATGCCCGGTACCTGGCAATTGGTAGCGGTACTCAACAGTAACAATTTTCGATACTTTTTTGTGTTTATGTGAAAAAAAATATCGATTTGTTTAATAAGTACAAAATTTCCAATTTAACATATTTAACTTTCAATTTATAGCCTTGCAATGCTGTGTTCATGTCCAGCATGGACAATCTCCTACTCTTCCTCTCCCTCACAGTCACAAGGATGCCTTTAGGTACCTAAACATGGTACCTTTTGATTTTACGTGAATTGCTACTTGGTACTTTTTACAGAATTCGGACAGTACCTATAAAAGTACCTAATCCAGTACCCATCCCTACCTTTTGGTAAGTTTTTTTTATAGCTAACACTGAAAAAAACTGAATTGTTATCAAGTGCTTTTGTCTTATTTTCAGTAGAAAAAATCCACTTTGGACTTAATGAGTCACATTCACCTGTCTAGTCCAGAAAAATGTCTTTTTTCAAGTTATCAAAAGACAAAAATGAGCTCTGAATTGCTCGTAAAAAGTTAAAAAAGATCTGCCAATGGAACTAAAGAAAAGTAAATACAATTAAGACATTATTCTAGTTTTATGCAAATTTTCAAGAATGTTTTTCTTGTTCCATTGGCATTTTTTTATTCAGAAGTTAAAAAAAGCTTTTCAGTAAAGTTGCTTGGATTTGAAAGCTTTCTACAGAATAAGTCTCTTATTTCAGAGTAAAAGTTCATTTTTCCATTCAAGCTGTACGTGACAAAGGGTGTTCACCTGCTGGTTCCCTGTCATATTATATTTTTACGGGTAAACTGTGTTACTGATCAAAGTGTGACTTCCTCTTCTTCCTCAGTGGTGCTCTCCAAACAATGTAAGAACCCAAAGACTTATAGTTTGGAAAACACAAAAAAACTACAGACAGAAAATGTATGAATGTATTTATGATATGTATAATACATTTTTACAACCCTTACACAGAGCTGAAATGATCATATTTGAGTTTGAAGATTTGTTTTTAGGAGTGTCAAGATCACATTTCCTCTAAAAGTGTGTTTTATAACTGTTTCATTGGTTGACTGAGATGTCTACAGATGAAGATTTTGCTCAGTCTAACATAGTGGGAAAAACTTTCTTGTCCTGTAAAATAACACCCTCTAGTGTTAGTTCTAAAATCTCTCTAGCATCAAAGAATAAAAGCCAAGTGACTGACCTCCATGCTCCAGAAAGACTCGAACACATCTCTCTTTCCCTTTGGCAGCAGAGAAGTGGAGAAGTGTCCAGCCGTTAGCATCTCTGATCTTGGGTGAGTATCCCTGCTCCAGCATCCTTCGGACAGTGCAGACGTCCCCCGCTGCCACTGCCGCCTGAATCTGCAGCTCCTCATGAAGCTCAGGGTTCCTTCTGCAGTGATGGTTCAGCATCCTGCTCCAGAGCAGACAAGATGACTCAATGTTTTTACACCAAACATTAGCAAAAAACAATATAATTCCTCTTTGTTGTGAGCGGTGATGCCAGTGACCATTTAAGCACTTTTTTCTGTAATGACTAATCTAACATGTTACTATTTCCAAACCAGTTACCAAATTAAGTTAGTTAAAAAAATATTTTTTTCTTCTCTTAGGGAGTGACAGGAGCTGCGTATTCATCATGTTTTCAGCATGAAGACAACTCGTGTGTAATAGCAGCCATACACAAATGTAAACAACAGAGGGGGGAGAAGAGCGATGCTCGCTTTCTAGCTGGAAATACAGTCACTGTTTGAGTTTGTATCAGCTAAAGATGACAGTATTAAGGTTCGTTGTTCACCCTGGCAGTTTGCCTAAGATCTTTAACTGAAACATTTAGGAATGAGAGAGAGATTGGTGCACCGTGGCCATAAATGCTGGAGAAGCTGTTTGACTTTTAGCTTGGGGAAAGGTGAGTCCTGTCTTTCACTGTAACTCCCTCTATTCTCTGAGCTGAACCCTCTGTTTAGAATAAATCCATTGTGAAAGTGGGCAACATTCAACAAGGCACCTGGTGACAAGCAGGGGTGTGTCCAGACTTTTTAGACTTTGGTGCCCCGAGCAGGGTACTGAGGATTATGTGAGCCCGCTCTCTAGTAACATTCATTTTTGCTCATTGTCTTAGAAAAACATGATCAACAGACTGCTTTAACAAAAAATTAAACTGATAAAAAACAAACTAGACTAAAACGAAGCGTTTTAAAAAAACAATTTAAATCTGAAATTTATCTGAACAGTGCTGTAAAGTACTGTAAAAGTTTTCTTTAGTTGTATTTAAAAATTTAAAATTTATAAAAATAATATTTTTGGTTTAATTGTAAAGTCTGCGTGTTCCCTTAAAACAAAACATGAAGACTCATACCATAATTCATTCTAATCCCAATTGCACAATTTGGCCAAATCATGCAGCTGCAGGTGTTGTCTGCCGCTGCGGAACATAACTAATAAAGTGACTTTTAATCTAACTTAGTTACTTTTTTAAGGAGCAATCAGTAATCGGCTTACTTTTTCAAGGTAACTGGGGCAACACTGGCTATAAGACACAGTGTGTAGTACCTAAAGGAACAGTTTGCAGTATCGTAGGCCCTTGTACTTGCACAAACTTGCAAACGCATCTCACTTTCAACTCACAAAACAGATGAGCAGCTCACTTTTCAGGTAACCTCTAAAATGTAGTTAATTAAGTCACTGTACAATAGATGCCTCTTTTTCCTTGATTTCACCTTAGTGTGATTAAAGAGGAAGAAAAGGGTGGTGGAAATAAAACACACCTTTTGACAAGCTGCAGAGATGTGCTTCTCTTAGTCATATCGGAGCTGCACCTGTAAATATACAGTTGCACTACAGGAGGGCTGAGAGAGGGCACAGGCGACACTGTGCAGCCAGATTATCTACAACAAACAAAAAGCACAAAGTGAGCAAAACAAGGTGGGGAGCTATTAATGATGAGTTTTTTCAAAAGTCAGGACAGTTTGAATTGTCACAGATGTATAACCACTACCTCAGACAATCATATGACATGTTTGATTAACAAGACATTCAAATGAGTCCTGCTGATTAAACATGTTTCACATTTAAATGAATCATGAAGCGTGAGTTCAAAACCAGCTAACAGCATGTTTAAGTAAACTGTTAAGAAAAAATGAGGCGTAGACCAAGCAGACACCAAGAGTCAAACTAGAGAGGAATCTGCAAAGAGAGTCACACAGCTTCAATCTGAAAGATCAATCTTAGCTGCTGCTGGTCATCGCCGTTTATTGTAATTTAAAATGTTAGCATGGTAGCATAAAAGATACATGTAAGTACCATACATGTTTACAAAAAAAGAAGACAACATCCAGAGTTGTCTTTTAGCCTTTTGTGTGCTGTCTTGGCTGTGTGCTTAGGATCATTATCATGCTAGAAGCAAAACCTTTGGCCCAGTTCAAGGTCCTGAGTACTTTGGAACAGACTTTCATGGAGGATATTTTGTCATTTGCTTCATTCAGCTTTCCTTCAACCCTGCCCTGTCTTCCAGTCCCGGCTACTGAAGACCATCCTCACAGAATGATGCTCCCACCACCATGTTTCATCGTTGGAAGGAATTCTTTCGTTGGGATGGTAATGAGCTGTGCCTGATTTCCTCCAAACATGACGTTGCAGGACCAATACCTCTTCTTTTGTGCGAGGAGGAACAGGAGGAGTACTGCCAGAGCCCTGCAAAATGACCTCCAGCAGGCCACACATGTGCATGAGTCTGCTCAAAGGGTCAGAAAAAGACTCCATCAGGGTGGTATGAGGGCCAGACTTCTACAGGTGAGGGTTGTGCTTACAGTCCAGCACCATGCAAGATGTTTTGCATTTGCCAGAGAACACCAAGATTAGCAAATTCTCCACTGGCGCCCTGTGCTCTTCACAAATGAAAGCAGGTTCACACTGAGCACAAGTGACAGACGTGACAGAGTCTGGAGACGCCGTGGAGAACGTTCTGCTGCCTGCAACGTCCTCCAGTATGACCGGTTTGGCAGTGGGTCAGTAATGGTTTGAGGTGGCATTTCTTTGGGGGGCGCACAGCCCTCCATGTGCTCTCCAGAGGTAGCCTGACTGCTATTAGGTACCAAGATGAGATCCTCAGACCCCTTGTGAGACCATATGCTGGTGCGGTTGGCCCTGGGTTCCTCCTAATGCAAGACAATGCTAGAGTTCATGTGGCTGGAGTGTGTCAGCAGTTCCTGCAAGATGACGGCATTGATGCTATGGACTGGCTCGCCCGTTCACCAGACCTGAATCCAACTGAGCACATCTGGGACATCATGTCTCTCTCCATACACCAACGCCACGTTGCCCCACAAACTGTCCAGGAGTTGGCGGATGCTGTAGTCCAGGTCTGGGAGGAGATCCCTCAGGAGACCATTCGGCAAATCATCAGGAGCATGCCCAGGTGTTGTGGGGAGGTCATAAAGGCAGGTGGAGGCCACGCACACTACTGAGCCTCATTTTGACTTGTTTTGAGGACATTACATTAAAGTTGGATCAGCCTATAGTGTGTTTTTCACTTTAATTTTGAGTGTGACTCCAAATCAGGACCTCCACGGGTCAACAATTTGATTTCCGCTGATAATTTTAGTGTGATTTTGTCGTCAGCACAGTCAACTATGTAAAGTATCTAATAAGAATATTAAATTCATTCAGATCTAGGATGTGTTATTTTAGTGCAGTGTATATTGCTGCTCTTCTGTTATTTACTGAAGGATGACATCTGAACAAGTGAAGAATGAGTATTTATACATCTGTGTGCACACATATTTCAAGTCATCCCTGCAAAGATGACTGCATCAATAGGATAACCTCAGTGGATCTGGCCCTGCTCATGTTAAACATGATTATTAGTTGATCACAACCATAATGGCTGATGAAACACAATAGACAATAGAGAGAATGCATTTGTTGACATAATCAGATAACGTTGACGAAACCAACCTGTGCCTGTCGAGTCTCCAGATGGATCAGTATCGTTTCCTTGGTGCATACCATGTATTTAACAGCAGAATTCCTCAAAGAAACTCTTTAGCTCATGTCTATCCAGAATGGAAGCTAACTTGCTGCTTAGCCACAGAGCTAACAAACTCAACGATAGCGTCCTAGCTTGTTCTATGATGTCTTTTCTTTGTGATGTGAACACACAGAACCCAATGCACCGTACTCACCAATATGAAGGTAGTTCAACATTATTTATGACAAAAACCGCAGCAGTGAGAGTATAAAACAAAGACTTACAGACACTAAGCCGACGGTTAACTCAGCTGCAGACGGGGAGGGGGGGTTATGAATCAGAGCCTAATGTTTCTGCGCTCCTTCATTCAAATGCAGTTCCGCACATCGACGTAACCTCCTCAAAGTTGTCTACATGTCGGTTTAGGACATATTTAGCATTATTTATCAGTTCTTCAATTAGCTTTAACAACAAAGTCTCTCTGAGTTTGACCCCAGTAGCAAAAACAATGAAACTTCCACCCCCAATCCTTCAAAATAAAAGCGTGAATTCTTCAAAGATCGTGTCTTCTTTATCATGTTTGGCCGTAATTTGCGTCCCTGAAGATGCATACCGCCACCCTTTGTATTTGTTGAACTGAATGCTACGATTTATATAAGAACCCAAAGAACTTTTATGAGCTAAAATGGTAAAAAAAAAAACAAAAACAAACAAAAAAAAAAACATACACTAGAGATTTTACAGATTTAGGCATGAAATTGAAATAATGAAAGATTTAGCAAAGTCGTGTTTCAGTCATGAAATAACAAATGTGACCCATTATACTTTTTAAGAAAGATACTGCCACCTCACAAATATATAAGTTAAGATGTGTAAGGTATACAGACATAATAATAGAATAGAATAGAATAGAATAGAATAGAATAGAATAGAATAGAATAGAATAGAATAGAAAAGAAAATACTTTATTTATCCCCGAGGGGGAAATTCAGGAGTCACAGCAGCAATCAAGAAAACAAAAATAAGAAAGTGTATAAATAATAATAATAATAATAATAATAATAATAATAATAATAATAATAATAATAATAATAATAATAACTATTATTATTATGTTATTATAACAGGACTGCCAATGATAACGTGATTCTTAGCCAATATAGGAGCTTATGCATCCAGTTTTTAGAAGTTTGATAATGTCATTTGACTGCAGCATTTTTAAAATATAAGGTGAAATCATCCTTACATTTTTGAAGCAATGAAAACAGGTGAGTTTTGAATTGATGCTAGCGTTTCTCTTAAAGCAGTCAGTATGTCACTCTAAACATTAAACATCTTCGGAAATGTATCATGAAGCTTGTTCAGACTTTGTGCTCTGTGCATATATTCAGATCTTGTTGTTGACTTATTGGCTGTAACTAAAAAAAATGTTTCACTCATATAAGTCACCACTGATTGACAGAATGTTGAATATTATGTTTGCAGTCATCGAGAACACTCGTTGACAACTCACGTAGCAAACTCAACCGAGCTCAAAGTTCTTTTATTTTGAAGGATCTTCATACAAACATAGGTCTCGCTGATTTTGTTTCCGGTATCGAACAATGCCTGATTGCCCATTCGTCAAAAAGCCTTCCGTGTAGGTCACATGACTTATTGGAATGCGGAAGAGCTGTCGGCAGCAGCGGTATGGAGCTCACAGGTAGCGGTGGAGACGGGCTGGCACATGTGTACAGGTGTTTCGTGACCGGTTCGAGTCCCAACGGGACCCCCGCGCAGCTGGCGGATTCGATTTTGTCCAGGGTCCGTGGACAGGCGCTTGCTTACGATAAGGACTGTTGTCATGACAACAGCGTGGCGTGCTTCAGCGTAAGTTTCAACATGAGTACCTTTAACTGTGAATGAATGATACAAAGAGAGAAAACAATATTAACTATGAAAAAAAAAAAATAAGTAAAAATATTATCAAAGAAAGAAATTTTAGTTTGTATCTCTAAAAACTATAATAACAATAATGATTGTTTAGGTACATTCAGTAAGAATAAAAGCAAATGCAAACAGGAGAATTCTTTCTGTGTCTGTTTTACGAAGCACACACATGTAAATTCTTTATATTTTAGAAAGCATTTTTTGTTTCGTGAAAAATCTTTAAATCACATCATGAGTGGACAGCCTGGGTCTACACATGTATCTCAATAAATATTGATTATTGGACTCCTATATTCCTTATGACTTAATAGATTCTCTCTAGGGTTCAAGTCCACTCACAGTAGCATCACGGTTGTTTAATCAGCCTATGGTTGTTCTTGTGCTGTGGGCAGCAGCAAAGTCCTGCTGGAAAATAAAATCATAATTTCCATGAAGCTTGTCAGCAGAAGGAAGCACCAAGAGCTCTAAAATATCCTGGCAAACATCTGCTTTGACTCTGGACTTCAGAAAACCCAGTAGACCAACAGCAGAAGATGGCCTGGTCCCCCAAACCAGAGAGACTGTGGGACCTTTACCCTGGACTCCAAGCAGCTTAGATTCTGAGCCTCTCTGCTCTTCCTCCGGACTCTGGGTCCTTGTGCCCCAATTGTAATGGAAAAAAAATGTACCTGAAAAGAAGCCTTTGGACCACTGAGCTTTAGTCCAGTTCAGTTTTTCCTTAGCCCAGGTCAGACTCGTTTGACATAGTCTCTGTTCCAGGAGTGGTTTGACTCAGCTGTACGTCTTTGATCCGTCTGAGGGCGCAGTCACACTGGCCATCCAAACTGTGCCGTGCTTAAGCTCTTGCCCCCCTGCAGAGCTGTTCCCCAGCTGGAGAGTACAGCCAGCGGTCACACTACCCCAATATGAACCAGACTTAAGCGGTTATCATACACGTGCGTGGCCTGCCTCATCGTGAAGCATCTGTTTACATGAAGTGCGATCTCATCAGAGTCAGCACAATGACACAGAGAGCACTGCTACAACTTTAGAGACTTTTGGACTTATGGTAAGTTGTTTTCGCCCGACACAGCCCTCTAACACCCCCGCTTTGTTTAAAATGATTGTCGAGAGATGCGCTCACGGTGATCATATGTCATGGATCACACGCGCTGTCTGCGTGCTTGTGCTCGTGCATGAAGTAAACCGTGCCCAAGCCCACCTCTCTGAAGCGTGCCAAAGCACAAAAGCGAATTGTGCTTGAGCACAGCATGGTTGCGGTCACACTGGCCATCCCAAACGTGCTTTAGGGCTGAAGTGTGCTTAGGCACGGCCTGGTTGGCCAGTGTGACCGTGTCCTGAGTGTGGAGGATCTTGATGCTCTGACTCCAGTCCACTCCTTGTGAGGCTCTTGAATGGGTTTTTCCTAACAGTCCTCTCCAGGCTGAGACAGGCTGACGGGCTCTGTTCACTTGCTCATCTTTTTCTCCCACTCTTTCCTTCCACCCCTCTTTCTGGTGATCTGCTTGGATCCAGAACTCTGTCGCTTCTTTAGCAGGATCTTTCGGGTCTGACCTTCCTTGGGGAGGTCAGAGACTGTCCTCTGGACAGTTGGCAGTCTCCATGGTGGTTCTATCTCTGACCTCACCTTAGGTGTTTCAGTGCATCAGCTGATCAGAGTGTGACATAAACTGTATTCCATTTTTTTTTTTTCGCTGTACTATCATTTTATGAGATACTGAAATAATATTTCTCTGTGTTAAAGCTGCACATCAGTCTGAGTCTGATGGGGAGGATAACCTGCAGCTTGACATCACAGAGCTTCAATCCAGCGATGACATCATACTCTGAGGAGGTCATGAGGGTGCTTTTTGAAGACATGGATCTCATGTCACATCTTGTAAGTACCTGTTCTGCTCAGCCACTCAGTCTGAAGACTCTTTCTACAAACATGAACAGGTCTGGGCCTTTTCATGTTTGTAGAAAGTTTTTTAAGATAACCTCTGTTACGATTTGGCTCTGTATAAATAAACAACTGATTTTAACTATTAACCGAGAACCAATCAAAACAGTCTTGACCCACCATGAGTAGTCATCTGTTTTATCATGTTTTATTCTTTGTACTGACATTTGAGATAACCCTCTGCTCCACAGATCCACCACTTCCAGTCCGAAGACCAGGTCATCTCACATCTAGCTGCAAAGACTGTGTCAGCGTGTGTTTTCTATTTCCTCCAAACATCGGTAAGTTCTGCACTTTTTAAAAACTACCTCTCAGGATGTGATGCAATATTCATCCCACATCCCACATGAATTAGACTGAACAGCAGCAGGTGTGTGTGGAGCCATCAGTCTTAGATAATTGGTCATTAGCTTATACAGCACACCTCCCCAATGTTAACAGATAAAACATTGGTCAAACAAACAATGATTTGCTAAATGACCCCCCCCCCCCCCCCCCACACACACACACACACACACACACCCCACTACAGTCCAGCTGCTGACCTCCACTCTCTGCCAACTCTTGCTCTTGAAGGCTCCACTCTGAGACCCCCACTGGCAGAAGGAAGTGATGTAAGGATGTAAAGTTGAACAAAAAACAACAACATTAAAAAAACATAAAACAGAAATAAACATAAAACAAAAATGAATAAATCAATTTGAAATTGGTCAGTGGATCTGGATATGTTCTTGCATAATTAAATAAAAATTAATAAAAAATTGCACATCACCTGACAACAATTTATTGTTTTCTTATACGTTATTGGCCATTTAGTGTCTTGAAGTGGTAATAGCAATAATTTGGGCCATAGCCTGAATGTAAGTTTTATTGTCCTGCTGGAAATAATTTGTCCTTTAGTATATTGACATTTAGAGTTTTGAGTATTGTATACAGACACTGTGACATATTTCTGTGATGAAAACTGAAAGTCTGGTTTAAAACTGAAGTGATATTAATGTATGCTAATTACTAGCATATAAACAGTGTTGGAAATAATGGCGTTAAAACTAACGCTGTCACTTTTTCCTGTAATAAGTAATCCAAATAAGTATTAATTCAAAAGTTATAATGCCATTACCATCACTAACAGTGAAACGAGGAGTGTTACTATGTGTCTGACCTGGCTCGTCCAGCCAGGCACAAGAGATGAGGTGTAAATAAACTGTAGGGAAAAGAAGATACAATACAATACTCGGAGTATACAACTAGCATCCATTCCTCATTATTATTATTATTATTATTATTTTTAAGTACAATCAGGTGTGTGAAAGGGGTCTCCCCAAGGAAGCTATTTAAAGCTTTTAATAGGGGGCCCGGTTTTCCATGAATATAGGTCATTGGCCAGATATCCTCAAAACATGGACAACATACAAATAGACAGACAATAAACAATAGACAATCTCAGTATTCTGGTTACATTGAACTAATGTGAGTTAAGGTAACAGTGCTAGCTAAGGAAGATGAAAAGATGCAAAAGAGGCGGGTATTCATATTATTTATTGATCAGCACATTAAATACTAAACATACTTTTCTAGAAGGTGGATTTTTATTTTTTTCTTGAAGGTGGAGATGGAAAGTGACATTTTTAGTGTTTCATCAAGCTCGTTCCAAATCGGCAAATCAGCCAGTAATGAAGGGTCAGTAATGCAGTGCAACATATGCCAAACACATCGCAACTCCAACCAGAAGGAGCCCATGCTCTCGCAAGCAATCCCAGA
This sequence comes from Halichoeres trimaculatus, assembly GCF_033239565.1. Taxonomy (NCBI): domain Eukaryota; kingdom Metazoa; phylum Chordata; class Actinopteri; order Labriformes; family Labridae; genus Halichoeres; species Halichoeres trimaculatus. Next base: position 37,896,193 of record NW_027437181.1, read on the forward strand.
GAACTTATGGCAGACTAGCAACAGACCTTTTCTCATGGAACTCAGAAAACTACATCGTCATATGTGACTACCTCAGCAGGTATTTTGAAATTGAATGCCTGTGTAACATCACTACAGCTGCTGTCATTAACAAAATGAAAGCTGTGTTTGCCAGGCATGGCATTTTAAAAAAAAGTTGTGAGTGACAAAGGACCATGCTACAGCTCACAAGAATTCCAGCAGTTTCCAGAGTGGTGGGGTTTTCAGCAGGTGACATCAAGCCCACATTACCACCAGAGTAATGGCTTAGCTGAAAGAACCATCCAAACTGCAAAGAGGATTCTTGAAAAGGCCAAAGAGGACAAAAAGGATCCCTATCTCAGCCTACTAGAGTATAGAAATACTCCTGTCGATAAGTCAGTGGAAACCGGTTTGCTCGGTGGAAACACGGCTTTAGAATTCTGATTGGTGGAGGGTTTATACAGTAGGGAATTGGTTAGCTAGATGAGCAGTTAACGACATGGACATATATTCAATAACAAATACGCACTCTGATTCTTCAGGGAACCATCAGTCCTGGTTGGAGACGGACATGTGAGCAGGCCTTCAACAGCCCAGTTCCAGGTCCCGAGTTAGATGCCTGTCTTTGGTCGTTGACTGAGGTCTCCAAAAACCTTCTGAAAGGAGCTCATAAAGGTAAACATGGATTTTCCAGAGGGCTCCAGCTGTGAGCTTTCTGTTTATTAGCCCACAGACACTAATATCCATGTTCACTTTCTCTGATCAGGGGTGGGGAGTAAAAAGACAAACTGAAACTATGATAGTCCTGGATTATCAAAGCCAGAACTGACTGTATTAGAGAGTTCAGAGAAAACAGATACAGTCTGTCAGTCTACGACCAGAATTTGCTCTCTGAAAAATAAGTCTTGCTTTGGTTATCCATATGTAGAAATGACGTTTAGATTTTTTAGACTTTTACGTTTAGATTTAAAATTACTGTGAGCCATTAGGTCAGCTTTCATGTGTTTTGGTGAAGTTTTGTAGGAAAAGTCTAAATTGAAAAGTTTATTTCTGTTTATGAGCTCGCTACACTTAAAACTATTTTTAAGCTTTAATTTCTCCAAAAACATGAAGCCCTGGAGAAGCTTCCACCACAGAGGGGTTATCATAAGGGGAACTTCAGAAAATCTGCTGACTCAATTGTTATATTTTACAAAATTTTTTGGGTAACAATTTTGTTGGCAGGTTTTTGAGATATCTCATAAAATGCACCCACTATTAGAAATTGGAATGAAAAGATGAAAATGGCTGAATTAATTATCAAGATTCTAGTAGACGGTCCTTGGCCTATTTGCTCAAAAGGTTTGATATGTATAAGAATTACACTGATTGGAAAATCCACTTTTTTTGCTGTCCAGGATCAGGCCTACTTTTGTTCTGGATAAAAAATAATTGAACTGACTCATCCTGATGTTGAAACAGGCTTTTCAAGATTGCCAAACCCCTAGATTTTCAAGTGGTGCCAAAAAATTCATGGTTGATAGAGACTGCTTTGGTCTGAATTTAACTGATATTGAAGCTGTTTGCTAGAACATTAAATGGAAGCGAAAGCACTTTATTTTTTAAATCCCCAAATAAATACATTAACAAAAAAATCAAAAATATAAAGAATTCAAGTATCACTGTTTTCCCCAAAAGGTTTTTTTCTTTATTTGATTTTTTTTTTTTTTTGGACAGCTTGTTTTATAGATTTCCATGATCTAACCTTAATCTAGCTTTGATCCAATCAGATTACGTCTGAACAACTGGACCCAGAATTAAATAACTTAAGGGTTTTAGTCCATTCCGGTCTAATCTGATTCATGTCATTTCTCTTTTTAAAACATGTATTTCTCCCATTAGAGACCTTTGGGAACCTCCTTGCAACACTTGACTCCAGCCTGGGCTTTCTATGTTCAGAGCTGCTCCCTGAGGACAGAGGGACTAAGTGTTTGGAGGCTTCTACCAGCAGCAGACTCCTGCTGGACCTGCTGGAGGTGTTGACAGCATCCACTCTGATATGTGGAGCTTCTTTGAGTCTGAGAAGTCAGAGATTGACTTACATCCACTCCTCAGCTCTCCTGAAAACCATCAGCGGCTCCTCAGAGTATTTTGTGAAGAAGCGAGTGGTGCTGCTGCTGAAGAGAGCCTTGCTGCAGAAGGCAGGAGAAGACTGGGCTTCAGGAGAGATGCTACTCTCTGGGCTCAGACATGAGCACTTCAGCTCTGACATGGACAGGCTGGCTCACAGTGTGCTGACAGCAGTGGCTGCTGATTGGCTGGAGACGGTTCCTGTGGAGTCTGTCTCTTTCTTTGGAGGCACCAGAGCTGGAGACCAGATACCAGACTGTGTGATGCTCAGAGGAGTCAGCCTGCTGCTGCTTAAGGCAACGGAGCTTCACATCCAATCAGAGGGCCGAACAGGTAAGGTCCCACTGAGACACTTTGTGAGTCTGTGAGGAACTTCTAACATCTTTGGTCATGAGAACTACACAATGACTGTACATGTAGAGTTCATCAGAAAAATATCCTCATAACTAAGATCCACTGAGAATCTTTGTAAAAGATGATCCAAAGAAGAGTTTTGAAACGTTAATAATGAGGAGATAGAAATGTTAAGTCTTGTTCCTGATGGTCTCTTTTGGCTTTTTAAGGCATCAGTGAAAATTTGTCTGTTGAATAACCAACCAAAACCCCTCATGGGTGTGCTGTTTGCCTTTATTTTGAGCTTTGTCCCTCATACAGAGGCTGTCTCTCTCATTGTCAAGGGTCTCTAGCCTGTGGTTCTGAAGCCTCATGTGACTCTTTGGCTCCTTTGCAGTGGCTCCTTGTAGCTTTAGAAATATTAATAATAAATGATAATATTTTTTTTTTTTATTTCAAGTTTTTTTTTTTTCAATTTTTGACATTTCATTTTTTGTTGTTTTTGTAACATTTCAAATTTCAATAACTTTTGAAATTTTTGCAAATTAATTCAATTTCAGTTTTGGGATTTTTGCAAATTTTGGCAATGTTTCAAATAACAATATCATTTTCAATCTTTTTGAATTTCATTTTTTTTGCTTTTTTAAATTTCATTAATTTTTTAAAATTGTTGGCAGTTTATTAAAGAAAAACGCCATATGTTCAATTTTATACATTAAACAAAAATGCTTGTCTAGATTACTTTTCACTAGACTTTAAGTATATATATATATATATATATATATATATATATATATATATATATATATATATATATATATATATATATATATATATATATATACATACAGTGATGGGCAAGCTACTTGGAAAATGTAGCAAGTTAAGCTACAAGTTCATTTTGATAAACTATAGCTTCACAACAGCAAAAGCTAACCCAGAGAAATGTAGCAAGTTAAGCTACAAGCTACAGTGCAGAAGTAGCTGGCTACAGTCCCACTACTTTTTTTTTTTTTTTTTTACAACCAAACAAATAGGCAGTTAAAAAAATATACAGTTTGATTGTTTATCAAATGATCAGCTTGTCATCAAGCTCTGCTCGAGCCTGATAATGTGCCATTCATTTGAATCAGGTGTGCTGGAGTGGGGTAACATCCAAAACATGCAGGGCAGGGGTCCTCCAGGACCAGGGTTGGGTAACACTGATCTTGAGGAATGTAATCATCTCTACATATTTCAGGCAAAAGTAATAATTTAGACTTAGATGTCTTTCCTTTGTTCTAGGGATTTGGTTCTCATGCAAATAATATTCATACATAGCCCAGAGAAATTAAATACATACACAGTTTGCATTTTCTTTCCCTGACCATCCCCACAATGTTGTTCATTTTTTTGCACATGATTCTGTTGAATACACAAAATCTCTCACTTTTTTTTTTTTAATTCTGAAGACTATACATTTAAAAGGCAGTAAATTATACTTTCCCAGAGTCCTTTCTAAGGTGTGGGGCAATCGCAGTTTTATAAGAATTTGATTTAAGAGTAAACATAATAGCAGGATAGAGGCATTTGAAACAAGTGGCTCTAGGCCCATTTAATGGCTCCAAGGTAAGAGTGCAGCTACTTTCCTTTTCATCAACTCACCTTAATGTGCGTTATCAGTTTTGTATTTAAAGTCTTTGATGTTGAGAGCAGTTTTTTTTTTTTTTTTTTTTTTTTTTTGGTTTACACAGTAAACACGTGAAGACGTAGATTTTATCATTTGTATTTGTTCTCGTCATAAATTTGTCAAGAAACGGCCATGGAGAAGAATTGTTGTTGACCTCTTCTCGGGCGTTATCTCCTTCATTACTACTGTCTACCTCTGTCATAATCCGGTTGTTCTTCCATCCCTCCCTTTTGCTTGTTTTGCCTTTACTCGTCGTCATTTCACATGTGCGTTTGGTATGGGTGTAGGACTCAGCTTCTTGGTTGGAGTGGCATGACCCGCCTTATCTTGCCTCTGATTGGGTAACCTTACCCAACTGTGAGTCGCCATAGTCGTCATATGCAAACAAACCAATCACCGTAAAAAAAACAACCCCCCCCCCCCCGCCCCACACACACACACACACACACACAAATCTTTATTCAGCCGACTTCTTCTGGACACTTGACAAGACAGTAACGTGTAGCTTCCGTCGCTGCTGGCTCTAAAAATAGCTTCGTTACAGAAAGAGCTACTTGAGCTGGAGCGGCGCTGCCGCCTCGCTACAGAAAAATGTAACTAAAGCTACTAGCGCCGCTACTTGTAGCGCGCTACTGCCCATCACTGTGTATATATATATATATATATATATATATATATATATATATATATATATATATATATATATATGTATGTATATATATATATATGTATGTATATATATATATGTATATATATATATATATATATATATATATATATATATATATATATATATATATATATATATATATATATATATATATATATATATATATATATATATATAGCTATTTTTTTACACTTCATGGTCTTTATTGTAAGGAAAAAGTAGATTTTTTGGCTCTGGACTGACTTTAATCTAAGTGAGCTGAGGTTAAATGGCTTCTATTTAAGAAAGGTTGCAGACCCTTGCTCATGGTCGTGGATGTTTTGACTTGACAGCTGTAATGTTTCATGATTAGGTTCATAAAGGAATTTTAGGGATATGGTGGTATTGAGAAATTTGAGCAAACATTTTGTCTTAGTTTACACATTTTATTGCCTGAGTTTTATATCCATATCATATCTGTAAGTCAAAACTAAAACAATAATGCATTGAGATAAGTCACACCTTGCTGCATTCACTCCAGGTGTCTAGTATGATATGTGAAGAGTGTCGGCGGATAAACCAGACACCATGAAGCCACAAATAATAGAAGAAGCACATCTGAAACCCTGTGTCTCTTCACTAAAGGTCCCAGCAGTGCAGGACAGGTGTATGGGTACCTGCAGAGTCTGTGGAGCTTCCTGAGGAGGTCCAGTGTTCAGCTGAGCGAGGTCACTCACTGCTGCTGCTGGGTCAGCCTGCTGTTTGGAGACCAGGACGACGACATGATAGAGGCAGCCAAAGCTTCTCTCTGTATATTCCTCCATCCCAGGTAGGGACCAGAGACAGTGGCACAGTAATGTGGTTCCTGGCTAATGGCTTCAGCTGAGATGTTGACTCTTAAAGAAGTGTATAGTGAGCCTGATAGCTGGAGCAGATGTGCTGCAGATATAATGTTTGTTTCTGCTTGTTTCTGCCTGCAGGCAGCGCTCTGGGTCAGACGCATCTGCTGAGCTGGAGGCAGCCTGTGCTTGTGGACACAACCCTCACTGCATCTTTCTGCTCCTGCTTCAGAGCATCTCCTTCGACCACAGCATCCTCCTGGACTTCCTCATCTCCACAGAAACCTGTTTTCTGGAGTACTTTGTGCGATACCTAAAGTTCCTCTCAGCTGACTGGCTGGGCTTCACTGCAGCTTGTCAGAGAATCAGTGGCTGTCATGTTTCACTCCAGCAGGACTCTGCTGCCTCATGTGGTGGTGAGACCTCTGAACTGACCTCCAAAGAGGAGACATCACAGATTTGTCTTGTAGAGTACGGCAGCTCTGGGGAGTCAGATCCTGAGGACATGGAGGTTTCACAGGATGGACTGAGGACATTTGATCATGAGAAGAGTACATCACATATCTTAACTGTGAAACAGGACACGGCAGGCTCATTAGAAACTGTGAGACAGAAACAGAATTGGGACAGAGGAGCAGAGAAGTCATCATCACAGGTGTCACCCAGTGAGCAAACAGGCCTGAACCTGCCTCCTCTGTCAGGACAGGCCACCTGTGAAACATCAGCCAGAGCGGTTCTCTGCCTGACTCAGCTCAGAGAGGTGGTGACCAGGCTACAAGCTAAAAAACTCTTCCCATACAACTCATCCTCACTGTTAAAACTCCTGGCTCAAGTAGAGAACTGTTCCCAGCATTGGTCACTTTTTAAGAAATGATCAGTGTGCTCCATGTGTTTTCTTCTGCTCTGTTAGTTTAGTTTGTGATCCAACAAAAGAAAAGCCTTTTTTTAGTTTGATTCTGAAAAAATCTGATTCAAGAGACTATGAAAAACTGAATACTGTCATACCTGGACTCATTTCTCAGTTTGATGACCTGCCAGCAGGATCAGAAACAGGTATTTTGATACACCAACCACCAGCTTTCAGTTTTGGGTGGGCCTTAAATTACAAAATTCAGTAGATAACTATTACTTTATAGGTTTGTATGCACTACTACTACTTGTTTGTTTTAGAGCAGATTTGGATGCTTTTTGCTCCTGTAATAATTTATTTTTATAACAATTTAGAGCATCAGACAGGCCTACCGGCAATTGCTCTCCATGGTTTGGCCAAAGAGTAGTGCTTTAATGCACAAGCAGGATGCGCCGCCTCAACTTTCCATTATAGGCTGTAAGGGCAGCAACATTAGCCGCAATTAAACAAAAGACAAACAATTTCAGTCTTTTCCAGAGTCAGTCTCTAGTCTTGTGGGTATAACATCCAAATGGATGTCTAATAACCCTGTTTGATTGTTGATTGTTTTTTTTGTTCTCAACAGGCTGAAATATTGACACACTCAGCTCATTTTATAAAAACTGGGCATCTAGTAATAACAAAATGGTGATAATAAATGGACACTTCTTTTAAAAAAAAATCCTTTAAATTGTTTTGTGTTTGTTTTAGTGATGGGATTTGATTAAAAAAATTAATCAAATCAATTATGCCATTTGCAATTAATTAATCGTAATTAATCACATTTTAATCACATGAATATTCAACATCAGAAGCAACACTTTTTAATTCAAACAGATTTTGGTAGAAGACTAAATCATTGAATATTCTCCAACGCAAGTTTAAACAACAAAATCCTGTTTATTTTGTTCAGAAGATGTTTTTATGAGGACACTACTTTCAAGTACATTCATCAGCCGTTATGTGGTAAACAGTGCTGTCAGGAGATTAAAAGATAATAGTCTTATGAATTACAGGATTTGTAATTAATTGATCTAATTAATCACATTTTATTCTTATATCTGCTTAAAGTTTCCACATAAAGAATTTGAATTCTAAGGCATTACAAAATCATAGTGCATGACTAATGAGTGAATGAATGCATTCGAATCAATACACGAAAAAGAGAAGGTTTGTAAATCTTTTTTTTTTCAACTGGACAATATTAATTAAAATCTCCGTGTTCTCTGCCATTGACATTTCGATTACTGTTTACTGCGTCTATAGAAGTAAATTATATTTTTCAGCAGGGGGAGGCGGAGTCTGGTGGAGCTTGTCAATCAAAATCCTGCTCATAAACTACTGTGGGTGAGAGCGGTGCGCTCTTTAGACGAGAGCTCAGCATGGATATGAGGAGAAATGTGAGATGACAGACACAGAGAGACGCTGCGAGTCAGAAAAGTTCAGGCAGCTCACGCTCCAACAGAGGATGTGTCCCTGCAGCTCAGAGAGAAAGAGCGGCGCCATCGTGAGAAAAGACGAAGGAGATCATGGAGAGGATCAAAGGATGGAGCGCCGGAGATGAACGCGACCAAAAATGTTTGATTTGTCTGTTTTTTGGACCAAAAAAAGGAAGAGAGACATAAAAGAAGAGAGTCCACTCTTCTTAGGTAACTTCGGTGTTTACATGGTCATAGAAAACAAGATTATTTGGGTCTTAGAAGATCATTCAAGATGCTCTGAAAATGGCCGGTAGCTAATGAGTTAATCTTGCGTTGATTTTTATAACGCGTTAATGTGCGGTGTAATTAATTAATCTAATTAACCGTTAAAATCCCAGCCCTAGTTTGTTTTGATTTTTTTCTTAATTCTTTTTTATTTTTTAAAGAAATGTTTAGGGTGGGCATGTCAGAAAGTGGGTGGGCCTGGGACTGTTGGGCCCACCCAGAATACTGCCCCTGCTCCAGAGTCTGAAGGTCTCCATATTGGACACACACTGACTAACTTTCACTAACTTTCACCCAATCCACAAACTGTTGAAACAGGGCTCATGGCAGATCCCTAAAGCACAGGTGCCTGCCTATACTCTGCCCCCTGCCCCCTGCCCCCTGCCCCTGTTAAGCTTAATGAGTTAACTCTTAGCCTTAAAATGCGAAAAGTGTTATGCAAAAAATAACAGCTGTCCAGGTCTTAGGAAAGAAACACAGGCTTTAAAAAATGGGATGCAATTTTAAACTTGATATTCTATATTGATGTGAACTCTGGCGATGACTCTGCTGGCAGCATGTCAAGCCGTAACTGCAGAAAGCCTAAAGCTCCCTACTTTAAAGGCTCAACAAATATACACAATAGATATTTATAGATATATATTTATATAGTTATTTGGTCTCTCAGTAGATCAGGCCTTTAATGTAATGTCAACCTACCTGAAGCAGAATAGCATGGGGGCTGATTTGACAGTGATGGTCTGATGCTCTAATGCTCAACAGTACAAGCACTAAACATCATACTGGGTGTCATCAAAGTCAGAGAGAAGGATTTTAGGTGGTTACACCATTGTGACATTTTGTCGAATACATTTACAGTTTTCCAAACTGCTTCACCATGGTAGAACTTTTTTTAGCGTCATGCTTCATCTCACTTTTAGTAACAACATGGAGAAGGATCACTGGGCTGTTAGTTCATCAAGTAAATAAATTCATTCAATCACTACAAACTTTCTACCTATAGCAAAAGGTGGATTGCTGCTTACATGACGCACCCACTCACTTACACACCTGGGATTCTCTTTCCTGTGGCTCTGGTTTTGTTCTTCTGTCTGTTTGTTGGCACTTTGTTGGCAGTCTGTGGACTTTCTGCAGACGTGAGCATCTGAAACTATCAACATGTAAATCACCAACTCCTGAATTTAAACAATACCACGAGCTGCAACAGCAACAAAGAGCTACTCATGATGACAGAAAGATAACAGAGCGTCTCAGCACCTGAAGGCCACTGAGCTCAGCCAAATCCCAAAGGAGGCTTTGGAGACCAGCCTGCATCTGTGATCACATCATCAACCTTTGAGTCAACTTTGGACAACTTACACACCAACACCTGTCTCTGCAAATCTTTGCCCGGGGTCCATGTTCACACAGCCCCAGCTTTCATCCTGTATAAATTAGGGATAGACTGATTATTTTCTGGGCCGATTATCGGGGTCGATATTTGGCATTTTGAGGCATATTGGCATCCGCCTTTTTTAAAAAAACGACAGCCAATAAGAAACAGATTTAGAACTGCGTTGTTGCGGCGCTGATGCAGCTGCTCCACTGTCTGCAGTCACTACTCAGTCCCCAACACTGTCCCACCCACAATACCATCTGATTGTTGACAAGCAGAGCCATGGCTTGGGAAACAACCAATCAGCTGTGCAGTTATTATGAATGAAGTTATGTGTCAGTTTGTATTGTTCAAAATTTTGGCACCAATATTTGCACTTTGACTGTAAATTAATATCCGCTTCAAATATAAGTTATTGGCCTCCTTGACCACAAATAATCGGTATTGGTATCGGCCCGGAAAATTCCATATCAGTCTTTCTCTAGTATTGATCGTGTCTCTGAAATGAATCATGCTCTAAGTCAGTGTTTCTCAAAGTGGGGTTTGTGAACCATAGGTGGTCCATGGAATAACTTAAAAACAACTGTAAAAGTGATTATCATTGAAAAAGCATATGGACAACTGGGATCTCTCGCATCAATAAATTTAGCTTTATTTTTTTTGTCTAATACGCCCACTCAATTTAGTTTTGTGCCATGAGCTCAATTCTCATATGATCGAGACATGTTTAATCAGAAGGTTGGGGGTTTGATTCCAGTTCTGCAGTCACATGTTGAAGTGTCCTTGAGCAAGACACTGAACCCCAAATTGCTCCCACTGTTGGTCAGTGGTATGTGGATGGGTGTGAATGTGGTAGATAAAAACAGACAGTTTCCAACAAAAAAAGCGCCACATAAGTGCTGGGTCACTTACCATATATATTTCACACCCTAATGTTGGACATTACCATGACCTAAAAAAACATGAGGGTAAGTAACCATAAATATGAAACACATGCAAGACCAACAAGAAATAACATTATGTGAATTTTCAAATCATGCAAGGCATGCAAAGAAACAACAGAATAACACGAAGTACTGAGCCATGCAGGTTAGACACAGAGCACACCAAGTTATTTTAATAAAGGACACTGGATAGATTTATACCAAAGCATGTGATTAATAAAATGAAGCTTGCATAAGTGTGTTGAGCAGAATTAGATAAGTCATGGTGCAATCATGCAGTATAGGCCCTACATGTAACTAGTATTGTAAAGGGAAGAAAAACAAAGCCAAGTGGATAATGGGACACAGATACAAGGCCCATAGAGCCTGTGTCTGACACAAGTGTTTGAAAAAAGACTGTCAAACACCACGTTGTTCATCCTGTTAAGTTTAAACAGTTATATTTGTGATTTTCCTTAAAGAGGACATAACATACTGATCTCTGATTTAATACTTACATATAATATAATAAATTTGAAAACAAGACCTTACACCCCCTGAATATTCAAAAAATGAGATATTGTATTTTTTCTGATATCCTAGAACGAGATTTGATGCCTCTGAAAATAGGTCATTGCCAGATGGCCACGAGGTTTCGAACATTGTGACGACACGAGGATCCTTTCTTTTTATTGGAGTAATCTGATAAAGCAGCTCCTCCTCTGTGATGTCAGTTAGTCACACAACCGCCACCGAGGGATACACCCACCAAGAGTCGAGTATAAACGTATAAACTATACATGTTACAGTACCGGTTTGACTCACCACACTGAAGCGTCCTGAGATGATCTGTGTCCAGGTGGACCCAGGTGGGTCTGACTCGGGGTCCAATACAAAAGGACGTATCCTATGCTCTGCCATTTTATTAGTGCTATCAATGCCTTACGGTGAAGTTTTGGCAAACAGCAAACTCGCTCAGTCTGCTCCATTTAATATGGTGATTTTGTAAATACTGCCATGCTGCAAAGACCGCCCCCTGGCTCTACGCCCTCCACCCCTCTGATAGAACTGACCAATCAGAGCACAAAGGGCTGTGACGTTGCGAGGTTACTGGAGGTCATTCTGGAAACGGAGCATTTCAATGAGATCTTAAGAATGGCCTAAACTGAGGATATTGAGAACGCTATTGTGGGGCAATGAAGGAACTAAATGACTTGTACTGAGGGCAGAAATGCTTTACAGGCATCCTAGTCTGGCATAGTGAAAAGGAGAAACAAGCATGATTTGTCCCCTTAAATGTGAGGCTGCTTCATCAAAGTACTGATCAAATTCTGACACCTGCATCATGCTGCTGTACCTTGTTTCATGCAGAACACAATTTGCAAATGCAGAGTGTACGACAGTAATTATGGTGGATGGATTTAAATAAAACCTAAATATCACCAGGACTGGTGGTGGTTGAGTCTCAAGATATGAAACTTTAAAAATGTGGTCACTAAATGCATATCATGAAAGTTTTTTTTTTTTTATTCATCTGGGGGTTAAGTCTACAATGTGACATAAATAAATGAATAATTAAATAAATAAACAGTCTTTTCTGGCAGTGATTATTTATCAGTACAAATAGAACTTGTTCAAGAGGAACAGCAAGAATTCATTATCTGAAAGGAAGGAGAGTGTTTTATTATATGAAGTTAAATTTGTTTAAAGTCTCAGTTTGTGTTTCTCTCTAAGTCTCTATGTTTGTAGTTGAACAGGGTCAAATCAGAAATCCTTGACATGAGCTCTTCTGATCTTGTACCGCCCTCTGCTGGTGAAAGCAGTGATGTGCCATGTATTGAGGGACGTTCAGTGAGAGGTCACTCGCCTCTCACAGGAACCTTTCAAGTGTTGAAGATGCACATCGAATGAACAGCAGGGTCACTGTTCTTTGCTGAGTATCATTTATTGACTGAGTTTTTTTCACACTGACCCACATTCACCTGCTGCAGCTTCCTCTTTCTTCTTATTAGTCTTCTACATGTTTTTTTTTTCTCATTGACTTCCTGTGTTTTTCTGCCTAGTGATCTGGTTTCCTCACTTTGCCTTCCTGCTGTCACATCAGTTGTGGGTTTTCATCAGACCCTGAACTTTCTACGAGGACTCCGACACATCAGCAGGTAAGAGACCATTTGATCCCCTCCTTGTTAAAGCCAACTGGTTTGTGTTGATGCTAGAGTCAAATCTGAGGGATTAAAACATCAGATTAACGTTTTCAGGGAGAGTGTGAAGGCGACTGGCGTGTTTGGGTGTAACCTGGTTCAGATGAATAAATGGTTTCATTGTTCGGACTTCCCTGTGTGTCTGTGTCGCAGCTTTAACAACCACTCACCTTGTTCTGATGGAGTCCTTGGTGTTCTGGTTTTAATAATATATGTCTTTAATGGGCTCATCTCAGGGTTTTGTTCTAAACAAATCTCCTTCCCCTCACAGGATGGAGAGGTGGCTCCTCTTTGGGCTGGTCTTGTCCCTGGTGTCTCTTCATGTCATTTGCAAACCTGGGCATCCAAAAAAAGGTCCAGGCAAGATTGAAAACTATAGTCCAGGTCGGAGCCAGGCTGCAGGTCCAGATCCAAGGAGAGGCGGAAAGCAAACCTCAAGTCACTATCGGTGTCAGGGGTCAGATGATGTTCTAAACAGAAACTTAATCACAAAACAGGATCAAAAGCAAGACTCAGAGAATAATCAGATCTGTAATCCGGCTCAGGGTGGACAGAACCACAACCAAGATTTAGATCAACGCCGAGATACCGATGAGGGTCATGAATCAGGTTCAAGTGAGAATCAAAGCTCAGAATCAGTCGAGACCCAAAGTCCAAGTACAGATGAGGATGAAGATGATGATAAAGATGAGGATGAAAAACAGGATGAAAAAGATGAGGCTGAGGGAAATGAAGAAGATGAGGCTGAGAAAAATGATAAAGAAAAGGCTGAAGAAGATGATAAAGATGAGGCTGGAGAAGATGATAAAGATGAGGCTGGAGAAGATGATAAAGATGAGGCTGAAGAAGATGATGAGGCTGAGGCTGAAGAAGATGATAAAGATGAGGCTGAAGAAGATGATAAAGATGAGGCTGAAGAAGATATTAAAGATGAGGCTGAAGAAGATATTAAAGATGAGGCTGAAGAAGATGATAAAGATGAGACTGGGGGAAATGTTAAAGATGAGAATAATGATGAGGATTCAGAAGCAAATCAGGGTCAGGATGATGAAGATCCAGGACAGTATCTGAAACACTGTAAAGGAAGGAAACATAGAGGTAAGCCAGTTCACACTTTCACATGTTAATCCTCTAATCCTGTTTACCATTCAGACCTTAACCATTTTCATTCTCTTCAGGGGTTTCAGACGCAACATCCTGTATGCAGGGCGTGAACAAGGTTTTGAAGAACACCAAGACCAGACGCCGAGACTCTATTGAGTAAAAGCATTTTCTACAGCTGATTTTGTGTTTGTTGTGTGTGTCTGGAATAAGCCAGTAAATGTTATAAGTATAATATTAAGAGAACATGCATATTTTACAGAGGACGGCAGTACGTGTTCCATTCTGAAACTTCTCCTCCTCTTCCCTTAGAGCCATGAAGAGCCTGGAGCAGCTCCTGGAGAGGACAGAGGTCAATGAGACCACATCCGTGTCCGCAGACAACCTGGTGGCCTTGCTGTACAAACCCAAAGGCCCGTTTATGGGCCTTGACATCTATGCCAGCGAAAATGAGGTGAGGCTCTCCGTTCTTCAGTTTGAAGGGTCAAAACCTCTCCGCAGTCTGATGAAATGTTGACGCCATCCTCAGCACTCCTACCTTATTCTGAGACAAGTTATAATTTCTATCATCAGCAAACACTGATAACTACCAGGAGCTATTGTGCTGTTGCTACAGTAAACCATCCACATGTTTGACATACACTATGAGCTGTGTTTTGGATGTTTACTGCACTGCAAAATACATTTGTTGTTCTTACATCTTATTTTGAGTCAGGATGACCAAAGATTACTGAAGTTGTTGTGATTACACATACGTTTGCATCATCTCATCTACCAAATATGTTTCAACTTAAAAGTCTATGTCCACCTGAAACAGGGGGGCACAGGCTGTCTCCACTGCGCGGACTGGCTGTCTGTGCTCCACAGGACATGGGCCCATCTACTCAAAGATTTTTACAGTGCGTTTAGTGTTTATGCTAATAAATGAGATGTGTTGATGGGTAAGGGCTCAGACAGACAGGAGGTCATTGTCATGGAGCATAAACAGCTGGTCTGTGCCATGTAAAGCACAGACAGTCTGTACCCTCTGTGCAAAGAACAGCAGTGGCTTGTATCCACTGTGTTCCCTCCTCACTCACAGTTACAAAACACCTTCACAACAAAAATAACTATATGAACTGACATTTTATCATTAACCTAACAAATGATTTTATGTTAACTACACTAAAGGTTAATGTCATGGCATGAGTCTTCAAATTAATGATCTCTTTTACTTGGAAATTTGGAGGCAATCAGTTTCCTGAGTATTTCAAGAAATAGAATTTTACAGCGTGGCCCTGTGTTTGCTCTGTGCCTGTAGGCAGCATCAGGAGCCGCTGTCAACAACAGCAAAGTGGTCGTTCGGCTGCCGAAGGAGATCGAAGCAGGCTCAAACAACACGGTGGTGTTCTGCATGCTCACCTGGCCTGAAACTAATGAGGTCAGATATCGCACTCACAGTTTGTTGGAAGAAGTTCATGAACTTTGACCCACTGTTCAGCCCCATCAGTCACAAACAGGTTGGACAGGAGACCCTGCTCTGGCCTTCCAACCAGCAGCTGAACGGGTCTGTGCACTACAGGCCTTCTCACTATTAATGCAACCTGCAGTCTGAAACAGACACAATAATCCTGATAAAACTGACCCATACTTCATCCATCCATCCATCCATCCATCCACTTTCTAAACCTCTTATCCTCTTCAGGTAGAACCATAATAAACACAGTACAAGAGAAAATACATTGGAGGTCAGAGGACAGGGGTTACTGCACCTACTGCACATTCAAAGAAAAGAAAAATACTCTTTTAATTTCTCTTCTTCTGGATGTTGTCAATCTTTAAAAGTTTCTAAAAAGTATGGCTCGTTTTGAAACATATCAGAGTGTTTATGATTTATGCCCTTTACATGACTTGTTCAAGGGGTAAATATGGTGTAGAAAATAAGGTTTGGTGCAGATTTAACAGGTTAGATTAGACTTAAACATGCTCTCTGTGGCTGCATGGTGGCGCCATGGCTGCAGCCTCACAGCAAGAAGGTCACCAGATTTCCAGATTGGCCGGTGGGCCTTTTTGTGTGGAGTTTGCATCTTCTCCCCGTGCATGAGTGGGTTCTTTCTGGGTGCTCCGGCTTCTTTCCACAGTCCAAAAAGATGCTCACCAGATTAATTGATCACTCTAAACTGTGCCTAGGAGTGTGTGAGTGAATGGTTGTCTGTCTCTGTGTCAGCCCTGCGACTGACTGTCGACCAGTCCAGGGTGTACCCCGCCTTTCGCCCAATGACAGCTGGGATAGACTCCAGCCACCCGCGATCCTGAACAGGATAAGCGGTTAAGAAAATGGATGGATGGATGGATGGATGGATGGATGGATGGATGGATGGATGGATGGATGGATGGATGGATGCTCTCTGTGTTTAGAGTCCAGGGCCTGTCTGCATGTTCAGCTGCTGGTGAGGAAAACGGAACGTTTGTACTAACGGCAACAAAAAGGCTCAAAACAGTGTTAAATTTAATGTTGGGTAACCCCGCCAGTAC